>NW_024070199.1:38753222-39118809 GCF_014754425.2 Oryx dammah
GTCGCGCTGGCCGCGCCGGCGATGCCGCGCCCCCGGGCCGGGCTGTAGCGGGGCCGGGGCGGAGTGCGCGCCGGGCAGGCCGGACATGGAGGTGGTGGACGAGACGGAGGCGCTGCAGCGCTTCTTCGAAGGTGAGGGACCGCGCGGGGCCGGCAGGGACGGCGACCCTCTCGCGCTGGGAGCCCCCAACCCGGTCTGCCTGGGGACTGGGACCTCTGACTGTGCTTTCGCCACGCCGGGACCCCGCCAGCTCCGGGCGGGGGCCCTCCTCCGTCTCCTGCAGGTTAATACCCACCTCTGCTGAACTTGGGTTCCCCCTCCCTGATCTGCCTCCCCCCCCACACACACAACTTCCTTGGAGCTGCGTCCCGTCCCTACTCAGCCCTCCTTCACGCCTACCAGGACCCGCAGTCCCCTCTAAATTCTGACACTTCCCCGACCCCGGGGACCATCTCTGTGCTTCGCTGGAACCCCCTTTAGGCTGGAGTCCCCAGCACGCCTTCTGGAGGTCTTCCATGCCTCTTAGGCTGGCACCCCAGGGTGCCTCCCAGAGACTGGGACCCCCACCCCTCCCCAAGGACCCAGACGCCCTGCTGTGCCTTTCAGATTGGCACCCTGCTCCCGCTGCCCCCAGCTTGACTCCTAGGAGCTGGGACCTGTCCCACGGTGCTTCCGGGAGCCTAAGACCCCCATCAAGATGGGGAGACCCCCTTCAGGACAGTCACCCACCTTCTCCAAGGTCGCCCCCTCCCCCATGACTGAACTTCCCCTGGAAGCAGCTACCCCTCCCTTACTAGGGGCTGGGGTACCCCTCCCCGACATTCCTCTGTGGGCAGGATTCCACCCCCTCCACCTCCAATGCTCTCCTTGCGGTGGAACCTTCTTGAAGTTGGCATCACCACCCCCCCTCCCGCTGCCCCCGCCGCGTTAACACCTCCGCCCTCTGAGACCTCTCGCTGCCTCCTGCCAACCCCCCGAGGGTCCTCTGGGCTGTGTCTCACACCTGTCCTTGGAGCTCTGCCCCCTCAGGCGGTGCCCCTGTCCCAAGAGTGACCTCTTCTCCTCACCTTGACCCTACAGGACCCTTGCCAGGGCTGGGATCTACACACACCCTAGTGTTTTCTGCCCTCCCCCCCGCTCCTGAGCAGTGGTTTTGGGGGCGCTGCACCTTCATCTCGCCAACTCCTCTCCCCTTTTCCTGAGTAGCCTCCGCCCCTCCTCCACGCTGTCCCCCTCCTGGGTGCTGAGTTCAGGAGGGAAGGGACAACGTGGCGGAGGGGGACAGGCGCAGGCTGACACCCCCCGGCTTCTCAGACCCTTGCTGGAACATCTAGCCAGAACTTCTGGGTGCTTTCGTGTCCCTCTCCACCCACCTCGGTAGCCCACCCTCTGCCCCTACCTGCTCCCCAGTCCCTGAACCTATACCCTGCACCTCTGGGCTTTCAGAATGCAAAACTCGATGATCCAGAACCTTCCATCAGTGGTAACCTAAGCCTGGCAAGTTGTGGGTGGCCCACAGGGCACACAGGGCAGGGAATTAGGGCCCAGGTTTCAAGCCCAGAGCCCAGATCCCTTTGGAGTCCTGTGAGGAAGCAAGGAAGGCCTTTCTTTGACTCAGTTTCTCCCTGTGACTTCTGGGGTGTGAGGTTCAGAGCCTTTGTCCACTCTGCTTGCTGCCTCCCAGCCAGAAGTCACAGACAGGGAGAAAGCTTGCTAAACAACCCAGGTAAGGGCATCCCCAAACCTCAGGCCTCCCCACTGCAGTTTTTGGGACTCCCCCAGCAGCCCCAGATCCAAGAAGTCAGGTTGGAACTCGGTTGAGTGGTTGATCCTGAGTGGATGGGCCATTTGAGGGTCCTGACATTTCCCCTCGGTCCCAGGGGCTCTGGTCCTCCCCAGCTCCTGTTAATGCTTTAGGAGCCTTGAGGGGCTTTATGGAGACCCTGGGGAGGTAGGAAGGGGGCACTCGTCCTTCTTGGGGGCTACTCTTTTGGGGGTGCCCTGAGCGTGCCAGGCGTCCTGATGACTCACAAGCCAGACCCCCTTCCTTCCTGCAGATATCCCCGCGCCTCCTCCCCCAGGACCCTGGGCCCAGGCAGACGGGTGGGCCTGGCTGGCCCAGGCTCCCTGTCTCCTGAGCCAAACTTTCCCTCCTGGCCATGGGTGGGGGGTGGGGGTGGGGGCTGACGCCACGGCTCAGCCATGCGGCTGGCCTGGCTGGCCTGGCGGGGAGGCTGTGCTGCTCCCTCCAGAGAGATAAGAGGAGACTCAAGAATGTCTGTGGAGGGAGCCAGGGGCTGGAAAAGTGCTCCCAGAGCCTGCGATGGGGGGAAGGTGGGGCAGGCGCTAAGGGCTGGGGTCTCCCGGGCAGCTTGGGTGGGGAAGGCCTGGCCAGGAATCTGGGGGACAGTGACACATGGGGGACTCAGCGTGGGTGTTAGGGAGCCCCTGGGGGGTGGGGGGGTGCTGGCGAGTGTGCTCGTGAGTGGAAGTGTGGAAGCGTGGGCAGCGGTGCTGTTGTGCGCGTGGTGGATGTGTTGTTCCAGGGGGAGGGAAGAGACACGGTGCGTATGTCCCTTGGGGCTGGGGGACGCCTGAGCACTCATCCCGGGTCCTGCTTGGCTGTAGTCACCCCCCAAGACAGTGGGTACATAGGCGCAGGGTCTGTACTTTCAGCTCTGGGCTTGGAGACGGGAGAGGGCTTGACTGAAGGGGGCAGGGCGTGCCCAGGCCCCTCGTGTGACAAGGCCCCCTCTCCAGGCACATCAGGCGTGTGTCCTGGGTCTTGCCCGCACAGAGGAGGGGGCCAGGCTGTACCCGGCCCCAGGGTGGGGGGCTGGAGGCTAAGGCGCTTTGAGCCTCAGGTGGGAGGCTGGGACAGGGCGGCCCCCTCGAGGCTGGTACAGCCGGGCCCCCGTGACCGCCTTGCTAATCCCCTGGAGGGAGGCTACGGCCGCCCAGACCCGTGGGCACAGGGCCTGCAGAGAGTGGACCCTCCGGGCATGATGCACTGGCTCCCAGCAGGTAACCGGGACACAGTGGCAGGTGTCCTCCTAATCACGTTGACTGGCTGGGGCCTGGGGCTCCCAGAGCTGGTCAGGGCCAGGGCCAGGTGGCGTCGGAGGATCCCTATGGGGTCTTAGAGGTTGTGGGGTGGGCTCGGTCGCTGAGAGCTGTGTGGCCCTCTGTGGACCCCTTTTCCTCACCTGCAAGACAGGAGTGGGCAGCAGAGAAGGTCTTGATGCTGCCCTGGGCTCTGATGAGCATTCTCCTCCAGCCCTGGAGAAGAGGGATATTTTAGAAGGCGGAGGGTGCTGGCCCCTGGCTTCAGGGACGCATGGGGTGTGAGTGAACAGCGGCCAGCCCTCGGAAAGCCGGTGGGGATGGAGGAAGCGACTGAGCGGAGCTGGGCTGCCAGCTTGTGCTGGAGAGGCCGCCCAGAGGTTGGGGTGCCTCCCCCGGCCTCTAGAGCCCTGCTAGGGTTGGAGGTGAAAGCCAGGTTTTCACTCCTTCCAGACCTGATGGGTAGCTTGGGCTGGTGACTTCCCTTCTCTGGCTTCATGTCCCCTACCTGTCTGGGGGAGGCAGGTAGGCTGGACCAGAGCAGGGGCTTCCAGTATGATTCTTTTTAGCCACCAAACAAAGGCAAGCTCCTGACTTCACAACAGGACATATACACTGGACGTGGGGGGAGGGGGCGCTGGGCTCCTCACCAACCCCAGAACACCAGATCCTGGTTTTGACCCTTCCTCAGCTCTGGGATGGGGAAGGGGAAGGATGGCATGGCCTGGATTCCCTAGAGTCCAAGAGTGTGGCTCTGAGAGAAGGGGGTCAGCCCGGGTGAACCAGGGCTGATACCCAGGCCTCAGCACACCCCATCACCAGGGCCTTGGGGAGGGAGGGTGGCCTTCCTATGGGGACTAGCCACTCTGCCTGCAGAGGAGGCCCCCAGGGAGCCCACCTGACCACTCATGGAAGAGGATGCCCACCCTGGACGGGAGTCTGGGGCTGAGATGCAGTGTGTGACCAGGCACTGTGCCCGAGTCCACCTGTCTGCAGTATGCTCCGGGGAGTCGGTGGGTGGGGGAGACCATCAGACCCCTGACTCTCAAGGGGATGAGATGGGGTGCCTCCTGGGTCCGCACAGAGCCCCTCTGGAGGACTGCTGTCCCAGCCCCACCTCCCTAGGTCCTGACCCCAGCTGGAGGGGAAGTGGTAGGTAGTAGGGGCAGTGGTGGGGCGGGCGACTGACTCATCCCCCTGCTCCCAGCACCCAGTGTAGGGCCGAACAGGGTGGGAGGGGGCAGGAGATGGAAGCAACAATGACCGTGTGAACAGAGGCAGGGTTGGGGGCCTGGTTCAGCGCAGAGGAGTGGAGCAGGCTGCTTCCAGCCTGCTGACCCCAGGGCCTCTCCTGAGTCTGGGGGCCTGGGCAGAGGGGCTCCAGGGGTCTTAGGCAGAGCCAAGCAGGGTGTTGGGGGAAAAGATAGGCTGCTCTGGGCAGAACGGCCCCCTCCTGGGGACCTGGCCCCTGCTTTCTGACTCCTCGCAGGACTGGGGGCCCTGGCAGCAGAGGCCGCTGGGTAACTGCCCAGCGGGGGCTGCTGATTGGCTGCTGCCCTTGGACTTTGCCCGCTCGATAAGGATGGGGAGAAGAAATCATTAACTGAATTATTAACCGGGGCTGGCCTCGCCCTACCCAGGCTGCCTGCCCTTTTTCTCCCACCTTCTTCCTTTTCACCGAGCCCTCCTCTGGGCCTCGGTTTCCCCCGCAGCCTGGGTGTGTGTATGGAGAGGCATCCTTTCCCATCTTGGTCTCCAGCCCCTGTTGCCAGGATGTTGGGCAGCCCCTTGAGCCCATGTGGGTCTCTGCATTCATTGAGGTGGGCTGTGGGTCTGTCCTTAGCCTTCTCCTGGTCTTGTCCCTAAACCTCTTTGTGCCTCCACCTTCCCATCTGTAGAATGGCAACACAGCTGTAGGCGTCGTACCTGCCTCTCAGGGTTTCCATGGGGATTAGATAAAGGGGGTCTGGGACGGTGCCTGGTGGGGTGCCTGCGGCCTGGACTGTGATTGCTCTCCGCTGGGAGGCTCACACCAGGTACTATGTTCCCCTCGTTATTGGTCCAAGGGTAGGTCAGTACTCCCAGCATCGGACTGGGGCCTGTGGCTGGCGCTGTGTGTCTTGGGAAAGCTCCTCACCCTCTCTGGGCTGCTCGTTCCAGAGCTGAAGGGAAGCTGTCGCCTTGTTGAGGACCCTGTACTCAGAGGCCACTACATGGCCCTGCCTGGTCCTGATGCCACTCCTGGTTCCCGGTGCCTCCAGTGGGGCCTGCCGCACCCTCCAGCTCAGAGATGAGGAACTCTGGCTGGTGGCCGGGGGAAGGGACTTGACCATCCTTTGTCTTTGCCAGCCGCACCCAGGCAGGAGGTTTAGGCGTGTGTTGTCTCTCGGGAGTCCTGGGGCCCTGTGGAAGTGTGGCTGGGGTCCCCTCACTTCTGAGAGGGGGCTGCTGAGGCAGGAGGAGGAGGCGATGGGGCGGGCTCCCTCAGGGCAACCGTGGTGGCAGAGCTGGGTGGGATCCCATCTCCTGACCTGCAGCCTGTCACAGCTGGGTGCCAGCTTGGAGTGGGGCAGGAGGGGGCCTCTCGTCTGTGTGCTGGACAGCCTGACCCTTCACGTGCGGCTGTGCTGGGTGACTGCTGTCCAGCCCCTGGACCTCTCTGGACCTCAGACTCCTCACTCAGATGGTCAGGGTTGTGTGATAGAAGCAGTGAGACCCCAAGACTGTTGAGGCTAGAGGAAGGAAGGAAGGAAAAACCCTGGGTCGAAGGGCAATTGGCTCCTAAGCAGCCCCTGGCCTGGACCACGGACAGTTGGCTTCAGGGCTTCCTGGCCTCTCCCTGCCTCCTTGCTCATAGGTGGGAAAGGTTTTCCTCCATCTGACCTAGATCCCTCCAGCCCCACTAATGCACAACCACAGCCTGTCTCTCTGAGGAGCTTGGGGACCCATCCCCCCTCACTCTCCTCTTCATCACCTCAGTCCCCCGTGCTCCCTTCTCCCCACCATGGCTCTTCTCCTGGGGTCTTTGGTCTTCGAGGGAGGGGGGAATCCTCATCCCCTGCTTTGCTAACTTCGAGGGGGCTGCCTTTGGTGACGGCGTTGGACTGGCTCACACCGAGTTCGCTCAGCTGGACTGGCTTCACCTGGAGCTGATGGGGAGGTGTGCTGGCCCGGGCCTACCGTGGGTCAGTGAGCACTGCAGGCACACGTGCGTGCTCGCTCAGTCGTGTCCAACTGTTTGCCATCCTATCGACTGTAGCCCGCCAGGCTCCTCTGTCCGTGGGATTTTCCCGGCACGAAGACTGGAGTGGGTTGCCATTCCCTCCTCCAGAGAATCTTCCCGACCCAGGGATTAAGCCCATGTCTCCCGAGTCTCCTTCACTGCAGGCAGATTCTTTACCTACCGAGCCACCGGGGAAGCACTGTGAGCAGGAGTGTACAAATGTGAAGTGTGTTGAGACGTGAACATGCCTCAGGGCCTTTGCACTGGCTCCCCACTGCCTGGAATGCTCTTTCCAGTGGTCTGTGCAGCTCACCTCCTCCCTGTCTTGGCTCTGTGAAGCCTGCCCTGCTATCCTGCTTAAAATCGCAGCTCCTCACTCTCCTAGCAACCCAGCCTTATTGCCCTGCTTTAGTGTCTCCGTAGCCTTTGTCCCCTTCTCAAATGCTGTGGGTTTTACCCATCTATCTTGTCACCTGACTCTGCATCCAGAATGTCGGCTCCATGTAGGCAGGAAGGTTTTTTTGTTTTGTCTATTTTTTTTTTAAGGAAAGCACAATTTATATGTACAGCCAACAAACCTGATACCGAAGACGGGACTGGGACAGGCCGGGGGTGGGTGTGAAGAGACTGGGAGAGGGGCAGCCAGAAAGTGAAGGGGAGCCCAGAGGAAGTGGGGGGTTCCTTGTGCAAACTGCCACCCTCCCCAGGCCCTCCTGGGGAACAGGGTGTGCACATGTCTCCCCAGCTTGCCCTTCGCTGTTTTGCTCTGGTCCCAAAGGCAAGGTCGTCCCCTGACTAGGCCCCCTACCTGGCCACGAATGGGACAGGGCAGGAGGTTTTGTCTGTTTACTGCTTCGTCTCCGGAGCCTACCATCATGACTGATACATAGTAGCAGCTCAGTAAATAATTGTGTGAAGGTATGAGTGAGCACACTTGGAACATGCTGGTGTGTGCACATGCGTGTGTCAGTGTTCGGCGTGTGTGCCTCTGCATAGGTGTATGTTTGGATGTACACGATCGTGTGTGTGCCAGTGGATACATGCCTGGGAGTGTGCCCTTGTGTGCACACGTGCATGGGGGACATGCTGGTGTGTGAACACAGATGGGCCTGGGTGGCCCTGGTAAGCCCACCCCGAGCTGCAAGCTGCCTATTTTACCTCTGTGGCGAGGGGTCTTCCCCAGCCTGCCTGGCCTGGTCACTGTGGGAGAAGTTGGGGGTCACAGAGAAAAGTGGAAATCCCTTGGGACCAATGCAGGTTCCCTAAGAAGGGGCCACAGCTGCTGGGCCCAGCTCTGTTGAACCTGACTTGGGAGCATCTTGGGGCTGAGAGTTCAGCCTTGTGTGGGACAGGATGGCAGCTGTGTGGGGACCCAAGGAGGACACAGCTATACCCCGGAGGGGGCTAAAGATTTCAGGTCCCCTGGAGTAGAAGGGTCTCTGCAAACAGGATGCAGGACTTGACTGCATTTTTGGCAAGAAGTTGAGAGGGAACAAAGACAGCCGTGGATCAGATTTAAGGATCTGCTGGCAATGACTCCAGAGCCACATCTTTGTCATTCAGCCCCAGGCTAACTGGGGATTTGATGCTGAGATGCAGAGGGTAGCTTGCAGAATCAAGCATTTGACCTGAAGGCATTTTGGGTGAGAAGGCTCTGGTCAGAATCTGAAGCCTGAATTAGTTATCATATATTAATCATAGGTCATATTAATAAAGATAGAAAGTCCAGACCAAGGGAGGTGAGAGCCCATGTGCCCTGCCTCTAGTTTGGCACATGTTGATCAGCTCAGTCAATACTAGGAGATGAAACCACAGCACGGGGGGCCCTCTGTGACTGGGTGATGCGGAAGGACTGCCAGGGCAGGCAGGCAGTCACTGAAGTCCTACCCACTGGAGTGGGGATGGCTAGAGCCAAGTCCTGGAGGCTGGACTATGCCACGGGTATGCCAGAATAACAACATAGCACCAGTTGTGCCTGGGCAGGGAAGGAGACAGGAGTCCCAAGGTTGATGGAGATAGGATAGTTAACACTAACTGAGGAATGGCCTCCTGGGGTGAGGAGCTCTCCCACCATCTCATTGACGACTCACGACCACCCCATGATGCAGGAATCTCCTGCACTTGAGAGAGAAGGAAGCTAAGGCCAGAGAGGTCAGGCCACTTATTGAGGGTCACACAGCAATGAAGGAGGGGCCCACATTACCAACCAGGTCTCTGTGACCCCAGGGGTCCATTTAGGGCATTGTGGGAGCACCAAGGTGGGCAGTCTCCTGACCATTGCTACCCTGGGCCAGTCCTCGTCTGGAGGCAGGATCCCTGGGGTGGACAGTCGACAGTGGGAGGACAGACCTGTGCCCTGATTGCCCCGGGTTCCGATCAGCTCGTCCCGGACGGCATCCTTGGGCCCTGGCCTGCCCCGCCCACAGCCACGTGGCCGACGGGATTTCCGCCATGTTTGGGGCATGAATTGACAAGTGCCCCATTGACGGGTGGGGGGGAGGGTGTGGACAGGGCACAAGCCTCCCACTGTGCCGTGTCCCCACCCTCCCCCGTTCCCCGGGACAATGCCCGAGACTCAGCCAGCAGCCACAGCTGGTGGTGAGGGGGCGTGAGCATGATGGGGGAGGAAGGGAAGGGTCCAGGGTGGAGGACCACCTGGGCCCCCACCCACCCTCAGCCCACACCTGGCTTGTGTCCCCTGGGTTCCCCTTCTGCCCAGCTGGGTAGCCTTAGAGGGAGGAGGAGAGAGGAGGGCAGGGGGCTTCCTTCCCACAGCCCTGATCCCTGTCTTCCTGGGAAGGAGCAGTGTCTGGCTCCTGTTAAAAGCAGGTAATAAAGGGCCTAATTAATGAGGAGCAGCTGGGGTGCATAGCTCAGCAGGGCAGGGGCAGTGCCTGGAGGGGCCCTGTCTAGCCCTGGACACTGACCGCAGCACAGCTGGGCAGAGGTCCCCAGACCCAGGCAGGCCTGGTCTCAGTGCCCCGCTTGCCACTCTGCTCATTCATCCCACGAACATTTATTGTGTGCCTATGGTATGCTTAGATGCTAATGCCACACAGGGCAGATGGGGAGCACTCAGCCCAGCTGCCATACCTTCAAGGGAGTGGAAAGACATTTATCCTTTCTGAGCTGCAGTTTCCTCATCTGTGAAACAGGGAACAAGAAAACCACCTACTCCGTAGGATTGTTATAAGAATTATATATGTGTTATATACGGTCCAATGCTCAAGACCCCATGCTTCCAAGGCAGGGGGCATGGGATAGATCCCTAGTCGAGGAACTAAGATCCCACATGCTGTGCAGCCGCCAAAAAAGCTGTATATTAAGTGTGTGACGTGGGGCTGGGCAGAATGACCACTCGGTGAATGGCGGCTGTGGGTGGGCAGAGGACCAACTCTGCCCTTAGGGCGTGTGAGCAAAGAGCCTGATGAGAAAGTAGAGAGAGGGCTGCCACTCAAGGGATTGGGAGAGTCAGACATGGTCTCTGGGAGGAACTTACACTTAAGGCCAAACCTAACGCGTGATGAGGAATGGGAACAGCTTGAGGGACAGAGGATGAGATGTTTGGATGGCATCACCGACTCAGTGGACATGACTTTGAGTAAACTCCGGGAGTTGGTGATGGACAGGGAGGCCTGGCGTGCTGCAGTCCATGGGGTCGCAAAGAGTCGGACACGACTGAGGGACTGAACTGAACTGAGGGAACAGCACGTGCCAAGGCCCCGAAGAGCAAGTGGGGCTTTTTGTCCCAGGAGGGAGTGAGGCTGGGGCTGGACCCTGGAGAGTTGTGGGGAGGGGCTCTGGGGCAGGAGCAGCCGTTGGGGCAGGCAGGGGGCCCAGCTGCCAAGCCTTGCACGAGGGTTCTGGGTGTCCCAAGCAATGGGAAGTTGGAGGGTCTGGGGAGAGGGAGGGCAAGGACCTGACCTGGTGGTGCCACCTTCAGGCTGTAGGACCTTGGGCAGCCTCCACACCTCCCAGGGAGGGCTTGAGGATCAGCGGGAGACACTCTTAGCTTCCTGCCTGACAGGTGTCTGCTGCTGGCTGAGCAATTTCCAGGGTTCTTTTGGGAGCGGTGGGGAAGGGGGCACCCCCAAGAGTGTGCCCTGGGCGCCCTGCCTTCCTCCTGAGTTCCTGGGGGCCTCTGCTCCAGCTTCAGGAGTCCCTGGGCTGGAAAGTTGGGTTAGAGATCTCCAGTGTGGCTCACGGACAGACTGGGGGGATCTGTTTAGGGCCTGGACCCTTTAGGACGGGTGGTGTGGGGAGAGGGCCAGACAGGCCTCGACGGCTCCCAGAGAAAGCGAGTGTTTGGGGTCAGGGTCCCTCTGGAGGCCCCTCAACCCCCAAACCTCATACTTCTCTCCCACCCGTCAGCCCACCCCCACCCTGCCCCAGTGGCTCACCCCTCCCGCCTGCATCCTCCCGTCCGCCCGGCCCCTGGCACCGGAGGGCCTCTCCTCCCCCCAACCACATCTGGTTCTCGTTAGGGTCTCCCAAGATGCCTCTGTCTGAGCCCCCCCACCAATCCCTGGGGTTGGGGGAGGTGGGCAGGAGGATTAGGGGTGATTAGGAGTGCTCCTAGCCAGGGGAGGAGGGGAAGGAGGGGAGGAGGGGTGGCCTGTTATAAATAGCAACACCATGACTCCATCACCCCATCATTCACTGTGGATTCCAAGTTCAGTCTCAAAAACCTGCAGCTTCAGCGGCCAAGGTGGGCGTGACGCTCCAGTACCTCCTCCCTCTCCATTCCCTGTGCCGATCCTGCCTCCCTCGGGACCATCCCCCATCCAGGGGGGTCGCCCAGGATGGCCAGGAAGCCTCCGCGACCACCAACCAAACCTTCCCTCTTGGAGTCAGGCCCGTGCCCCTGGCCTCTTCTCGCCCTGTTGCCTTGGGCAAGAGACTTGGCTTCTCTGGACAAAGAGAATGAGGCTAATAACAAACACCAGGTCTTCAGGGGCGATTGGGAGGTAAACCCATCAAGCACTTAGAAGGGCGCTGGGCCTGGTGGGCACTCAGTGGGAGCCCCTGTCAATATCATCATCATCACGTCATTGTCACCGTTACAGGTTGGGAGGATGAAGAGTCTCACTGCACAGGAAGGGCCTGTAGGTTGCCTTGCATAGAATAAACTCCTACGATTATTAATGTGTTAGGCTCTAAAAGTGCCTGGGGCACAGCAGGCGCTCAATAAATGGGACCTTCAGTTAACTGGGAAGGATGGAGTGGGGGCTGGAGTGTGACTGGAGTCCCAGGATCTCGGCCTGCAGCCTGGTCACTGCCAGCTTGAGAAGCGCCCCTTGCCCCGGGCGGCCACTGCCGATGCTTGGTGGATGTCCCTTGTTCCCGGCCGGGTGAGCCCAGGCAGGAGGGCCTGTCCCAGGCAGCGCGTGACTCCTAGGAGGGCTTAGCCACTCATTAATCACCTAAGCGGGGCTCAGCATTCTTGAAATGCCGGCCGGGGCCAGGGAGAGGCCTGGGTCGGGGGTTCCTGGGGACCCCAGGGCTCTGGGTGCTGGGGAGTGAGGACAGCCACTGTTCGCTGAGCACCCACTATGTGCCAGGCCCCTTATACACTTTAATTTTTTTCATCCTCAGAACAACCCTGTAAAGTGTTAGCTGTTCGTGTCCCCATTTTACTGAGGAGCTTGAGGCTCAGAGAGGGTGAGTGACCTGTCCAAGGTCACACAGCACGCAGTAGGTGATCTAGGATTTATTACTGGACCTGAGGTCTGCTCTCAGGGTTCACCAGGAGAGGGAGCATGAGGTACAGACCCCTGACTCAGGCCTAGGGGCCTGTGGGAGGGGTGCCTCCTGCCTCAGTGGGGCCAGCCAGCCCAGGCTAACAGGGTGGGGGGGCCAGCCTCCATTATCGGGGTTGACGCATCTCCCACGTCAGCCCCCTTATCACCCCGCCCTCCAACTCTCCCTGCAAGGTGACCCTGGGAGGGGGGAGCAGGAGAGGGCAACCTGCTGATGCCCGAGAGCACGGGGGCGCCTTTTCTGAGAGTCCCCCCACTTGGTGGGGCCAGGCCAGACCAGGGGGAGGGCTCAGGGCCCCCGCTGTTCCCTGCTGAACCTCTCTGAGGCTGTTCCCTCCTCTGGGCTCAGCACCCTCGCCCTCATTATGAGGGTGGTAGGCACACGCACTGAGCGGGGGCTGGGTGCTCCCGACTTCGACCCCGACTCCCTCTCCACCTGCAGCTGGGCCCGGGGTGCAGGAGTCTCCCCGAACCCCATGCGCCACCCCCGCCTCCCCACCCAGGATGTATGGTCCAGCCCGGCCAGGCCCGATGCTCCTGGCTGCCCGCAGCTGGGCCGTCTGGAACCGCCGCCTGGAGGACAGGGCAGGACAGAGTCAGCGAGTCTGGGCCCGAGGCCGTGAGGGTGGTGGCACCTCATTTGCTGCTCACGGCACCCTGTAAGATGGGGACACGTTCACCCCATCTTATAGACAAAATGAAGGGACTTGCTTGTGTCACGCATCTGGGAGAGGAGATGGAGGGGCAGGAGCCCGTGGATCCGTCCAGATGCAGACTGTGGGGCCCTCCCCTCTTGGAGGAGTCCAGGGGGCCTTGTGGGCTGGGGGCAGCAGCGTCCCTGCCTGCTGGAGGGGCGGCAGGTGGTGACCGTGAAGGGCTCTCCCTCCACGTGGACACAGGTGGGGGGGCGGTGGGTGCTGGGTCTCTGCCGTGGCTCACGGCCACTCCTCCCCACAGGCCACGACATCAACGGCGCCCTGGAGCCTTCCAACATAGACACGAGCATCCTGGAGGAGTACATCAGCAAGGAGGATGCCTCTGACCTGTGAGTGGCCCCGCCCCCAGCCCCACGGGCCTCACCTGGGAGGCGTGACAACGTCCCGCCTCCAAAAGCTGCTCCTCCCCCTCCGCCAGCCTCCAAGCCCTCTGCGGGGTCCATGCTGCCCTGCGGGTGGGGCCCCGGGAGGGGCGGGGGGCTCCCGCTGGCGCTGAGCTTCCTCCTTCTCCGCAGCTGCTTCCCTGACATCTCTGCTCCAGCCAGTGCGGCCTCCTACCCCCATGGGCAGCCAGCGATCCCCGGCTCCAGCGGGGTCCACCACCTGAGCCCCCCGGGGGGCGGACCCTCCCCGGGGCGCCATGGGGCCCTCCCACCCCCGAGCTACAGCGCCCCGCTCAACTGCAACAACAACAACGGCATGGGTGTTGCTCCCAAGCCCTTCCTGGGGGGTTCTGGGCCCCCCATCAAGGCAGAGCCCAAGGCTCCCTATGCCCCAGGGTGAGTGAGGGCAGGGAGTGTGGCGGGCGGGTTAAGACGCAGGGGCCCCGGGCCAGGCAAGGCATGGGCACAGTGACAGTGGGCCTGGGGCCGAGGCTGGGCAGTGGGGAGTGGGCTGCCCTGCAGGTAGCAAGGTGGTGGTGGTGGGCAGGGGGCTCCAGGACTAGGCCGAGGAGGCTTTGTGCTAAGGCAGTGGGCAGCTGAGGGTTCTGAGCAGGGGAGTGGGGACAAGCCAGCCTCCCCCTCTCAGGTTCCCCCCCCCGGCTCCTCTCCAAGGAACCCACGTCCCCACCTGACCCCGGGGCTCAGCCTGGGCCCAGCTGTGACCCGAGGTTCCAGATGACCACCTGCCCAGCCCACAGAGAGGCGGGGAGCATGGGTTTGCCAAACCCTGCAGAGGTGCTCAGAGAAAGTTCTGGGTCCCCCTCAGGCTGTGGCAGGGGGCAGGGGACCCCGTCTCTGAGTGGAAGGATAGTGGGGTGCTGGGAGCACGACGCCTGTCAGACAGCCAGGCTCCGTCTCCAGCTCCACTATTCCCAGCCTTGTGGGATTGCAGGCGGATTCTTTACCAGCTGAGCCACCAGGGAAGCCCATTCTTCCGGGTACTGACCCTCAACCTCGGTTAGGGCCTCAGCAGCCCCAGCTGTAAAGGGAGCCCCAGATGCTTCCGCCCCATCATGTGACTGTGGGAATCGGGGAAGGAAGCCCAGAGGAAGTACTGGGGGACAGTGGCCATGTCCTGGCTTATAGGGGGGAGGCCAGGCAGGGGTGAGCCATAGCGGCAGAAGGCAGCTGGCCGCTTCAGGCCAAGACGCTGTCCTAAAGCTGCAGACCCTGAAGGGCAGGGAGGAAAGAGAACTAACACCACCTAACAAGCGTCTGCTGGGTGCCCGCTGCTGTACCCCAGGCCTCTATGTGAGCTCATCAACTGCCCCAGTAGCCAGCTCCTGGGGGACCCCAAAACCAGCCAGCCTGTGCATAGAGCCCCGTCTCCCTCACAGCAGGATTCGGATGGCCCACTGAAGCCATTTCCCAGGGAGAGAAAGCGTGTGTCCAGAGCCACACAGACACTCCGTGGGCCCCGGGCGGCTCCCACCGCCCCACCCCTGCCAGGCCCTGTTCTAGGTGGAAAACAAGGCAGGCCCGTCTCTCCTGCAGGGGGTCTAGCTGAGGAGGGAGTTAGTAATCAGTAAATCAGCAACTCGAGTGCTGTGAGGAATTAGGAGGAAGAAGGCAAGGTCCTGTGGACTTGGCATGTGAGTTTGCAGGGGCTAGAGGGAGAGAAGGGCCTTTACACAAGACCCCTGTCAGGGCAGTGCAGGCAGCAGGCGGGGAGACAAACACGGAGCTGGAGAGGCCCCGGTCCGCCCACCAGGCCACGAGGGCCACAGCAAGGACCAAGTCCCCATCACTTTTTCCTGTCTTCCTCACCCACGGGGCCTGGGGAAGCCAGTGGGGGGCGGCTCGTCCAGAGGACCTTGGGGACCCTCAGTTAGCCCAGGGCCGTGTCTGCAGTGACGGGGCTGCCTCAGATGCTGCCTGGGCCTGATGGAGGGCAGTCTTCCCAGATGTGGGGGCCACGATGGCCAGAGAGCCAGCCCCCTGCCCGCCTTCCTGTCCGGGCGAGCGCAGGGTTCATGGAGGACGTGCTGACCTCTCAGAGTCGAGTTTATTCTTGCTCGCCCAAACCACTGATAACACAAAACCTATGAGTGCAGGCCTGGCAAGCTGGCTCCCTGCCCAGCCCACACCTGCCCATGGCAGGGCAGCCCCTCCAGTGACCCACTGACGTTTCCCAGGCCCAGCCCCCTAGGCCCCCTAGAGTTTCCAGGAAGTGGGGCTTCCATGGGTGCAGGAAGAAAAGAGCTGGCCTGGCCCTTGGATCTGGGGAGGGAGTCCTTGAATCCCTGAACCAGAGACAGGCCCCTCTAATGCCCTGTAGGTCTGAGGGGATGCGGGGTGGGAGCCCAAGGCCCCCCACCTGCAACTCAGCCCCGGGCCCTGCCGGGCACCCCAAGGGGGCTGGTAAAGAGAAATGCCTGTAATGGGGTGGGGAGGAGACCTCAAGGCCTCTAGCCCCTGGGTCTCTGGGACCCTGCCCCGCAGAAGAGCTGCCCGACTGGGAGTCAGAGGTTCCGTGGCCCAGCCAACAGCCCTTCCCTCTTCTCCACAGCACCCTGCCAGACTCTCCCCCAGACTCGGGCTCCGAGGCCTACTCCCCCCAGCAGGTGAATGGTGAGTCCGGCGGGCACCGCCCTCCCCCTCTGGGGTTTGGGCAAGTGGTTGGGGCGGCCTTATCGGGAGGGAGGGAGGGAGCCGGGGGTGGGGGTGGGGGGCCAGCGGCCGCCCAACAGGCCCAGATTATCGCTGGTCAAATACTCCCCGGCGCTGGCTATTGTTTCCCCGTGGGCGGGTGGGGAGCCCGCCCGGCCTCTGAGCAAGTGTCCCTGCCGGTGATGCCACCCGCCTGCCCGCCTGCGCCATCATGGACGCACCCTTCGGCGGTGAGTGGATGGCTGGGGGAGGCAGCCTGGGTGCAGCTGGCTGGGCCCACCGTGCCTCGGGGTGTGCTCAGGGGTGCCGCGGCCCCCAGGTGGCCAAGAGCAGAAGGATGGCAGGCAGCCTTCTCCCCACGGCCCAGAGAGGGGTCAAGAGTTCTGTTTATCTTACCAGAAACATCTCTGGAATGCCTCCTGGGGAACAAAGGGAGCTGGGGCTTCCCCTCCTCATGCTGGGGGGCTGGCCCCTGGGAGCCTGGTAGAGGGGCTGCCGGAGGGAGGAGGGGCCCCCCCTGCTGTAGGACTGCACTGGGGGTCCCAGGAGACTCCTTCCTGAAGTCCAGAGGAGGAGCAGGCCTTCGAGGGGCTTGGGAGAGAGCCTTGGGACGTGGGTCCTCCCCAGGGAGCTGGGCCAGGCCCAGCCTGGGGAAGAAGAGGGCTTGGATGGGGTGAAAGGCTGCCTACCCCCTGGACAGGGTCTAGCCTCCCTGCCCAGGCTTGCAGTGGGATTGGGCTGCCCAGCCTCCTCCCATGTGGGATGGGTGGGAGGGCAGCCCCCAGGCTGGGCTCAGGAGGGGGTGGGTATGAGGAGACCCTGCCCCAGGAAGAGCTGGTGCCTGGAAACCTAATGTCCACCTCCCACCCCCTCTCTCCCACAGACCCCCATCTCCTGCGCACCATTACCCCCGAGACCCTGTGCCATGTGGGGGTGCCTTCCCGCCTGGAGCACCCGCCCCCACCTCCAGCCCACCTGCCAGGCCCCCCACCGCCCCCGCCACCCCCACCGCACTACCCCGTCCTGCAGCGGGACCTGTACATGAAGGCCGAGCCTCCGATGCCCCCCTACGCTGCCATGGGGCAGGGGCTGGTGCCCACCGACCTCCATCATGGCCAGCAGTCCCAGATGCTCCACCAGCTGCTCCAGCAACACGGAGCTGAGTAAGAGCCGGGCAGCCTCCTCGGGGGTGGGGAGATGGGCTGGTGCGGGCGGGGAGGGGGTGCTCAGGGCAGCAGCTGCAGGACAAAGACAGAGGTAGGAGCAGGGATGAACCCAGGAAGGGCAGAAGGCGCTGACCCCCCAGAGACGGGAGTCAGTGAATGTATATGCCCAGCAAAGCCTAGGAGATTTACAGCCAAGGCCAAATGCTCACCATTAACTAATTTGATGAGCATGGCCATCCCTGTTGCCCAGATAGGAAAACTGAGGCTTGGTGGGGGCAGGGAGGGGATGCTTGCCCAGGTCACGGAGGTAGAAAGGGGCAGAGCCACAGCCTGAACCTGGGCCGGTGCTCTTACCCACATAGCAGTGACTTTCTAACCACCAGAGGGTTCTCAGTTTTCTGAGGAGGTTCTAGGTGTAGACCCAGAACTACTTCCGCTCTGACTCCAGCTGCAGAATTATCTTTTAATCAGTTTTGGACATTTGAGATTTCGTGAAAGATTTCATTCAAGGAAAGATTCCACTGGCAAAGCTTTTTGTAAACCAGAAGGGGAAGAGGTGCTGTGTAGCCCACCCAAATCATCAGCCCCTTTTCCAGGAAACTCTCCCAGCCTTGGTGGTCCAAGCCCTCTGGCTTGTTTCTGGAGGCTGCTCTCCAAAGAGCCCTCACTATAACCCCACAGGGAAGGGACAGACTCACTCATTCCACCAACGATTCTGAGCACTTGGTGCACCAGGCCAGTTGCCAGGTGTGATGGGGACACACGGGCGAGTCAGGTGTGGCCCTGCCCTCCTGGATTCCACAGCCTGGGGAGCAGGGAGGAGGGACAGATAGAGGATGATAGCACAGCATGATGGGAGAGCACAGAGGAGGTAAAGACGCGGCTTCCTGCAGGAGGTGTCCACTGGGCTGGGCGTATCCTGCTGGAACAGGGCAGAGAGGGGAGCGGGTTACTGCCCAGTGGGACAGGTTGGGGGGGGGGCACTGGTCCCCCATGATGCACACCTGTATCCCCCAGGCTCCCCCCACACCCCGCCAAGAAGAGGAAGCACTCGGAATCACCTCCCAACACCCTCAACGCCCAGATGCTGAACGGAATGATCAAACAGGAGCCTGGGACTGTGACGGCCCTGCCCCCGCACCCAGCACGAGCCCCTTCCCCACCCTGGCCTCCCCAGGGCCCACTCTCACCCGGGCCTGGCTCCCTGCCCCTCAGCATCGCCCGGGTCCAGACGCCCCCTTGGCATCCACCAGGTGCCCCCTCACCAGGTACACGGCTGGCCTGCTCAGGCTTTTGAGTTGGGGAGGTGGGGCCCGGGGTTCGGGGCCCATGGCCATTCCCTCTCTCCAGGTCTCCTGCAGGACAGTGACAGCCTCAGTGGCTCCTACCTGGACCCCAACTACCAGTCCATCAAGTGGCAACCGCATCAGCAGAACAAATGGGCGACACTGTACGACGCTAACTACAAGGAGCTGTGAGTGCTTCGTGCCCCTTCCCTCGGTAAAGAATCCGCCTGCCAACGCAGGAGACCCGGGTTCCATCCTTGGGTCGGGAAGATTCCCTGGAGAAGGAAATGACAATCCACTCTGGTATCCTTGCCTAGAAAATCCCATGGACAGAGGAGCCTGGTGGGCTACCAACCATGGGGTCACAAAAGAGTCGGACACGACTTAGCGACTAAACCACCACCACCACCGCCGCCCACCCGTCCTGGTCATGCCATCTGGGCAACCCCAGCCCTGGCTTCAGGATCCTAGAGCAGGGCTGGAAACACCCTCGGAACAAGACAGTCCCCTTTCACAGAAGAGCAGGTTCAGGGTAGAGCTAGGACTGCCACTCAGGGCTCCTGAGTCCTGAGCCAGCCCGAGGCCTCCTTAAGAAGGTGGTGTCAGCCAGGGAGGGGCCAGTGGGGGCGAGTCTGGCAGCAGTGGGTGGAGAGGGGTGTTTTCTGCCTCCTCCTCCCCCTCCCCCCTCCTCCTGCATTCCAGGAAGGTAGCCGGAAGCTGAGTGTCAGGGAGGCCCTTCCAGCAAGCCCCCTCCCTGCAGGGGAGGGACCAGTGGGTGGGGGAGGACTGGTCAGAGGCTGCCCCAGCATTCCTAGCTCTGCTCCAGCACCCACCCATGCAGATTCAGCTTCCTGGGACCCGGCCAGGAGCACTCTGGGACCACTCCCCTCACTCCCACGGAAGGCCAGCGAGGGGTGAGAGCATGGCTCACCATCAGCTCACTTTGGACCTTGCTGGGACTGGGCAGGGTGTCTGGGACTTGCCTTCTCACAGCTAGTTCAGCATCCTGGAGTTGGGGGTCCCAGGCTTTGTGGGGTTGTTAGTGCAAAGCCCTCAGGGCTGGGGCAAGGAGCTGTCCAACTGATGTAGTGGCTAAAGGATCCTTTGAGACCCTATCCAGGTGTCGGGAAGAGGTCTTTGGGTGTCCAGCCCTATGGCCTGGTGAGGACCCCCCCATTCCTACAGCCATTCTTCTCAGGTCAGCCCTGCCACCCCAGATCCCAAGGCCAGGAAGTTGGCATCTGAGGTCCACCCCAGTGTGGTACAGGCACTTTCTGGGTGTTTCCTGGGTGGTCAGGCAGATGAGCGGAGCCCAGGGAGGGAGAAGCAGTGAGCCCTGCATCTTCCCGTAGATGTTAGCCAGGCCCAAAGGCCTCTCCAAGTTTGGAAACATTCTCCCTGCCCAGCTTCCTCCAGGTAGGCCTGGGCATCGGGGGCACTGCTTGTGCCTGGGGACCTGGGGGAAGGCGGCCTACAGTCTCCCCGTGTCCTACCCCCTGGAGATCCCCCGAAGAGCCTAGACCAAGAACACCTTCCCAGCAACAGATGGGTAAACTGAGGCTGAGTCCAGGCTGCCCAGAGAGCCCCCTCCCCACCGGGTAGGAGTCAGGATGAAGATGTCTGGGGGCTTGAGCAAGCTGGTGGGCAGGGGCTGGGCCCGGCCCGTGCAGAGCCGGCGCCTGGTTCCACCGTTTCCATGGCAACCAGCTGTCAGGCACAGTGAGGCTCCACAGACGCATCCCCTCTCAGCCTGTCTCCCTGGAGGGGGCCTTCGGGCAGCGTTCTGGGAAGAAGCCAAGTGTGGTGAGGGGCTGTCAGGCCCCCTCATCAGGAGCTCACTCCCGACCTAGGGTCTTGCCCAGCCTCCCCCATCACCGGGGCGCGGTGGTCCCAGGCATGTAAGGGAGGAATATTGGCCGAGGCATTGTCACACCAGAGCTCAGATTCTCCTGGGGGGCTCACTGTCCATTTCTGAGAAGTGGGAGCAATCCCGAGAGAGGTTTGAGGATGGGGGCACCAGGTAGGAAGTTGGCTTGGGGACATGGGCCACAGACGGCACAGGCGAGGCAGGCCCGGCTGGGGGCCCTCGGTCGAGTGTCCTCGCCTGCCCCCAGGCCCATGCTCACTTACCGCGTGGACGCCGACAAGGGCTTCAACTTTTCGGTGGGTGACGACGCCTTCGTGTGCCAGAAGAAGAACCACTTCCAGGTGACGGCGTACATCGGCATGCTGGGCGAGCCCAAGTATGTCAAGACGCCCGAAGGCCTCAAGCCCCTGGACTGCTTCTACCTGAAGCTGCACGGAGTGAAGGCAGGTCTGGGGCTCGGCAGTGAGGGTGGGCAGCAGGCCGGGGGAGCCGAACGAGCCTGGGGCCAGGTGAGTGTGTCCTGAGGAGACTCCTGGGGGCTGAGTCCAGCCCCCTTCCCACCTGAACCCCCGTGCCTGCCCCTTAAGGGTCATGCCCCCAGCCCTCTGCTCAGTTACACTTCCCGTTTCCTTCTCTGCCCTGTGACCCCAAGTCTGTGCACCCAGCCAGGACCCCGCTCCTGACCCTGCTGTCAGCTGCCTCAGTATAGCATCCCAAAATGAACTCCCTGCAAACTCACCCTCCCCAGGCTCTCCTCTCCGGGAATGGGGCTCCGGGGCCCTGGTTACCCAAGCCATGAAACTGGGACCTGCTTGCCCACCTCTCACCATGCACTAGGCCCGGCTCTCTCTCCTGGAACTTTCCACAACCTTGTCCCCTCTTCTCCCCGCACCTCTGCCCAGACCAGGCCGGCCCTCTCCTTATCTGACCACCCACAGCCGGACTTCTGTTCCACCTGAGACACAGGTGGGCCCAACATTCCCCATTTAAGGCCTCCAGGACCCCGTCTCCCCCATCCACCCCAGCAAGGCCGTGACTGCTAGGCTGAGCCAGCAGAGGCTTTCAGGACCCCCATCCTCACCCCGGCCCTGGTTTGCTGTGCCCAGTCACAGCCCCTGCCTCCCCCAGGTGGCTCCTTCTCTGGGACACCCTCTGAACCCCACTGCCTGCCTCCTCCCCTGGCTGACCGCTCCTTGACCTTCACCGTTCACTCTGCTGCCTCCTCTGGGACACCTGCCCTGAGGCCCATTTTGACTTGAGGCCCCTCACTGTCCAGCACCTCCACGGTGGTGATGGTTGATTTTGAGCCCACGAGCTCCCTGATGGCCTGGCCGTGTGTGTCTCCTTCCATGTCATGAGTGGGGCCTGGCATTGCCGTGGCTCAGCCTGTGCTCTGGAGGGCTTGAGAGGCCTGGGAGTGGGATGGGTTCTCGGGAGTGTGGTTTTGGGTGTGACTGGGTGTCTGTGGATGGGCTTCCTGGGTGGCTCAGCAGTGAAGAATCTGCAGGGCAGGAGCCACAGGAGACACGGGTTCCATCCCTGGCTCAGGAAGATCCCCTGGAGAAGGGAATGGCTACCCACTTGCCTGGAGAATCCCATGGACAGAGTAGCCTGCTGGGCTACAGTCCTTGTGGTCGCAAAGAGTCAGAGAGGGCTGAGGCGACTTAGCATGTACGCATGGGTGTTTGTGGAGGCTGATTTGGGATGTGTACTTGGAGATGGGTGGAGTGCGTGCGTGTGAATTGGTGGCCAGCGAAGTTGCCTGTGTGTGTGTGCTCATGTGTGTGCACGTAGGTGGGAGAGTGGTGTGGGTATGGGTTCATGGGGGGCACAGCAGTGTAGAAGGCACAGGAGTCTGTGGGCCAAGGGGAGGGTGGGCCTCAGTTTCCCCAGGAGCTCCCGCTGGGCTAGGCCTGGGCTGAGAGGCTGAGGAGGGCAGGACCAGGTGGGGAGACCGTAGGCCCTGAGGTGCCCTTGGCCTCTGCTCCTCCCCCAGCTGGAGGCCCTGAACCAGTCCATCAACATCGAGCAGTCGCAGTCGGACCGAAGCAAGCGGCCCTTCAACCCCGTCACGTGAGTGCCTGAGCCGTGGCCGGGGAGGTCCCCAGGAGGGCTCCCCTGGCAGGAGCCAAGGAGGGCCAAAGGCACCCACAACGTGCCCCTCCCACACATTCCTGACCCCGGGGCCCCTGGTGGCCTGGCTCTCCGCAGCCCCTCTCCCCTGGCCCCTGAGTACCCTGCCCCTCCTCTGCAGGGTCAATCTGCCCCCCGAACAGGTCACGAAAGTGACTGTGGGGAGGCTGCACTTCAGCGAGACCACCGCCAACAACATGCGCAAGAAGGGCAAGCCCAACCCCGACCAGAGGTGAGCGGGCTGCGCCCCTGCCCCGGAGCCCCTCCATTTCTGAAGACCAGGGGCTGGAGGGTGTCTCCCCAACTCCACCCCGGCCCCCGACCCCGCCCGCCCGTAGCATGCCAGAAACGGAGTCCCGGAGATTGACCCACTTCCCACATGAGAGACCTGGGTTTCAGAGCCCTTCACCACTTAAGAGTAGGAGAGCGGAAGCTGGCTTCCTAGCTGTTTCCGCCCCCTAGTGGAGACTCAGGTTCCTTCTCTGTAGTGCGTGCTTAGTCGCTTCAGTCCTGTCTGACTGTGCGACCCCGTGGACTTTAGCCCCCACCTCCCACCCCAGGCTCCTCTGTCCATGGGGATTCTCCAGACAAGAATACTGGAGTGGGTTACCATTCCTTCCTCCAGGGGGTCTTCCCAACCCAGAGATCGAACCCACATCTCTCTGTCTCCTGCATGGGCAGGCGGGTTCTTTACCACTAAAGCCGCGTGGGAAGCCCCTCCTCTGTAGGGTGGGGTGGTCATGTTCTCCTCTAGGGTGCCCGGAGCCTGGGGGAGATGACCAAGTGCACTGTACATCTGACCCAGGAAGGCTGGTGGAGGTGGGAGGGGAATGGGGCGGGACTCTGGGCACCTCTGAGACCCTCTTATGTCCAGGTACTTCATGCTGGTGGTGGCCCTCCAGGCCCATGCACAAAATCAGAACTACACACTGGCCGCCCAGATCTCAGAGCGCATCATCGTCCGGGTGAGGGCCACCTCCCCCCAAGGGGCTGAGAGTCCTCCCCAGACCTGGGAGAAACAGCACCCAGGAGAAATACAGGGTCCTCAGGGGTCAGGAGCTGGAGTGCTGATCCTGTGTGGCCCTGGGCAAGGTTCCCACCCTGTCAGGGCCAGTGTCTCCTTCACAATGAAGTGTGGAGGTGGCCAGGACTCGGTTGGTGGCTTTCCTGAAAGTTGCAGCCATGGGAGGACAGTTTAAGCTGGGCATGGGGCTGTGAGGAGCTCCGGCTGGAGCTGGAGGGGTGGCTGTGGGGTTTCCCCCTTTCCCAGGGCGCTGCGCGTTCCCCAACCCCCAGGACTGATCCAGCCCCAACTCCTGCCAGGCCTCCAATCCAGGCCAGTTTGAGAGTGACAGCGAGGTGCTGTGGCAGCGGGCACAGGTGCCGGACACGGTCTTCCACCATGGCCGTGTGGGCATCAACACGGACCGGCCCGATGAGGCGCTGGTGGTGCACGGCAACGTCAAGGTCATGGGCTCGCTCATGCACCCCTCCGACCTGCGGGCCAAGGAGCACGTGCAGGAGGTGGGGGCAGGGCCGGGGGCGGGGACTCCCTAAGCGGGGAGGAGCCTATGGCAGGGGCGGGCTAGGGCGGGGCTATCTTGTGGGCGGGGCTCCTAGGGGGCGGGGCTTCAGGGAAAGGCCTTGGAGGAGGCTGGCCCTGGGTCTCTGGATCCCGCCACACTGGTGGTAGCAGGGTCTACCCCCTCCACACTCCTGCCACCGGATGGGCCCAGGAGGGGAGGGGTTCAGTTGGGCCCTGGCTCCCGCGCAGGTGGACACCACCGAGCAGCTGAAGAGGATTTCGCGCATGCGGCTGGTGCACTACAGGTACAAGCCGGAGTTTGCCGCCACTGCCGGCATCGAAGCCGCGGCGCCAGAAACGGGTAAAGATCTAGGGGCTGGGATCTGGCATCTGGTAACCCCGTCCCTGTCCCTGTCCTCTGGAAACTGCTTCCAAGAACCCCTTCCCTCGACTCATGGAACCCCGCCCCTGGGAATCCTGGCCCTCTGGGAGACCTGCCCTTTCACCTGGAGCCCCTGCAGTTTGACATTGGAAGTCTGGCACTTGTGGTCCCGGGATCCCTGCTTCTCTGTTCCCTGCATGAATCGTGCCTTTATTCTCCTGGATCTCTGTCCCCTTTCCCTTGTGGTCCTTACTTCCGAGAATCTGCCCCTACCCGCACCTACCCCTCGGAACTCCACACCTTGATCCCTGGAACTGCCACCCTGCTCCAAGGCTCTCTGGATCTCCGATCTCTAGCTCCCAGAATTTCACCCTCACCAGTCCCAGCCCCTGCCTACATTATGGTGCCGTGGGCAGTTTGCCCTCCAACACACACTTGGCTTGTCCCTCCCCAGGTGTCATCGCTCAGGAGGTGAAGGAGATCCTGCCCGAGGCCGTGAAGGACACGGGAGATGTGGTCTTTGCCAATGGGAAAACCATAGAGAACTTCCTGGTGGTGAACAAGGTCTCTGGGGGGGGTGGGAACTGGAAGGAGCCCAGAGGCAGAAGGGTGGACCAGCTGGAGGGCATTCAGCACCCCCTCGCACAGAGACAGGGCACTGAAGTGCAGAGTCGGAGCATCCCCTCACCCCAGTCTTCTCTCATGCTGCTTCTAGAACCCCCTCCCCACCCCACAGGGAGAGGTGGAGGTGGGAGATGAGGGCTTGGCCAGTCTGTGGCTGTGTGATCAAGGGCAAGAGGAACCTCCTGAGAGTCATCCTCTCCTGCAAAAGGAGGGAAACGCTCTTTACGGATGAGAACATCTCGGTGTTTTGTTGTTCGGTTGCTCAGTCACGTCCGACTCTTTGTGACCCGTGGACTGCAGCACGTCAGGCTTCCCTGTCCTTCACCATCTCCCAGAGTTTGCTCAAATTCATGTCCATTGAGTCAGTGAGGCTATCCAGCCATCTCATCCTCTGTCATAGGGTTATGGCAAAGTTTAAACACGTACGTGGTTTGTTGAGGTTGATGTTTGTAACTTTCTTGGCATGAGGCTGGGTGCCAGTGAGCACGTCCTAGGTCTTGGCCTCTGCTGAAGTCTCAGACACCGTGTCCATCAGAGGGGGAGATGGAGGCGGGAGGCTCTGAGGACCACAGAGTTCTGTCCACGGGTGGGGAAAGGTGGAGAGGTGGGATGGTGTTCAGAGGCAGGAAGAGGGAGCTGGGGGAGCTGAGGCTGGACGAGAGGCGAGGCTGGCCTGGGTGGGGCTTCGAGGGCTCCCTCCTGCTCCCCCAGGGGCCCGTGGCCTGGGCCTCCCAGGGGCTGACTGTGCCCTCGACATTGGCCATCCCCTGCGGCAGGAGCGCATCTTCATGGAGAACGTGGGTGCCGTGAAGGAGCTGTGCAAGCTCACGGACAACCTGGAGACGCGCATCGACGAGCTGGAGCGCTGGAGCCACAAGCTGGCCAAGCTGCGGCGTCTCGACAGCCTCAAGTCCACCGGCAGCTCGGGCGCCTTCAGGTGGGGGTGCGGGCCGGGGGAGGGCCTGACCCCCTTCCCAGGGGCACCTCTGACCTGGTCCTCTTGCTGTAGCCATGCAGGGAGCCAGTTCAGCCGGGCGGGCAGCGTCCCCCACAAGAAGAGGCCCCCCAAGGTGGCCAGCAAGGTGAGGGTGGGCAGGATGGGGGGCAGGCTGGACTGGGGCCTCCCCATCCTCATGGAGCCTTTCCAGCTGGCGCCTCTCCCAGTTCACTGACTAGAAGCACTTCCTCGTCCCTCCCTTCCCAACCCTCTAGCTCCCCCAGCTCCCGGTTCCTCCTCCCTCTCCCTCTGCCCGCTGAGGGGATGAGGAGATGTCCCCCACCTCCAACAGAGCCCATGGTAGGCAAGACCTAAGCCCGGGCCTTTGTCCCCTTTCCTCTTGGTCCTCAGTCGTCGTCTGTGGTCCCAGACCAGGCCTGCATCAGCCAGCGCTTCCTGCAGGGAACCATCGTGGCCCTGGTGGTCGTCATGGCCTTCAGGTGACTGGTCCTCCAGACTCTGGGGGTGGCCGGCTCAGGGCGTCGGGCTGCCCGCAGGCCCGGGCCTCGGGGAGCAGGAGGCCATGGCCCGGGAGATGAAGTGGCTGAGCTCTCGGGGAAGGAGCGGGGGGCTGCCTCATCCTGTCTCCTCCTCCCCCTGGGACTGGGGAGACCCACATACAGCCATCCCCTTGGGAGCCTGTCCCCTGGGACCAAAAGCCACAGGCCCCCATCCTGGGGAGAGGGCGCTGGTCCGTGGCTCTGGCTCTAACAACAGCCCTTTCTTGCGGCTCCCAGCGTGGTATCTATGTCCACACTGTATGTGCTGAGCCTGCGCACCGAGGAGGATCTGGTGGAAAGTGATGGGTATGTCCCTGGAAGCCTGGCTACCAGCTGTCACCAGGCCAGGTGGGGCTTGGGTGGGCGGCCAGGGTCAGAGGAGCCCTGGAAAATGTCTCCTGTAAAGGGGGCTCCACCTCAAGATCTGACCCCACTGGGGGTTTGTGGGGGGAGCAGTGGTGGGTCAGAAGGTCCCCTGGTTTGGGGTGGGGAGCAGCTGCTTCCCTGTCCTGCTGAAGCTGGTATTGCTCCCTGGCCTGCTCAGTGCTTCTCCAGGTAGCTGGGCCTCCTCGGGGCCCAGGTCAGAGCAGGGGGTGGGGGAAGGAGGGCCAGGGTGGGGCCTTGGGCTCTTCTGCCCACTGTCACCCTCAGCCCCTGGGCCATCTCTGACCGTGTCTTCTCTCTCTCTCCTCCCTGTGCCTGCCCCCGTTTCCTCTCTGCCGCCCCTTAGCTCTTTTGCCGTGTCTACTTCCTGTCTTCTGGCCCTGCTCCGGCCCCAGCGCCCTGGGGGGAGCGAGGCCATGTGCCCATGGTACGTGTCTGGACCAAGCCCTCTCCCCGCTGCCTCCTTTCTGCCTTCCCTGTCCACCTCCTCGCGTCCCTCCCGCTTCTCTGCGACTCCCCGCCGAGGCTCGCCCAGCCCCTCTGAGCTCAGCCCACCCTTCCCCAGCAGGTCCAGCCAGAGCTTTGGGACCACTCAGCTCCGACAGTCCCCTGTGACCACTGGGGTGCTGGGCCCACAGCCCTCTCTGCTGCTGGGTGCGTGCCGGGGGTGGGTTTGGAGGGGGTCGGACGGGGAGCAGTGGGTGTGTCCTGGGCGGGGAGCTGTGCTGACCCCTCCGGCTCATACAGCCTCTGGTTTCCTCAGGTACCACTGGCCCGACCCGCTCAGCCCCCGCTCCAGCGCTCCGCACCTTGGACCTCTGCTCTACCCACCCCTGCCCGGTCATTTGCTGCTCCTCGCCCAGCCCCACCCCCTCCACCGACCCTGGTCCGGGCCCCAGCTTTAATCCTGGTCGTGGTCTCAGCCCTAGTCCCAGCCCCTCCACCAACCGCTCAGGTATGGCTCGCCTGGGGCCCAGGGTTTGGCTTGAGGGGTTTTTACGTGAGGCCTAAGAAAGGCCCCAAGGACCCATTAGCAGGAGGGTTTGATCTCCCGGAGCCCAAATAAGGTTCTGGAAAAAGATTGAGACCAAGAGACAGAAGGGAGTGACCTGGAGCCCCGTGGGGCCCTTGAGACAGCTGGATAGGAGGCTGCCCCCGCCCTCCTCTCAGCCTGGGCCTGTCTCTCTCCACAGGCCCCAGCCAGATGGCCCTGCTGCCGGTCACCAATATCAGAGCCAAGTCCTGGGGCCTGTCAGCCAATGGCATTGGCTACTTCAAGCATCCAAAGAGCTCGAACCCCGTGGCCAGCCCTGTGGTCCCCTTCCCTGGGGGCCAGGGCAAAGCCAAGAACGGCCCCAGCCTCGGTCTCCATGGCCGGGGCCGCCGAGCGGTTCCCAAGCCTGGCCTGAGCCCTGCTCAGCCCACGCAGGCCCGGAGCCAGTCAGGTACCTGCCCGACCCTCTGCCCAGTTCAGCCCTGCAAGGCTGGGCCCATTTCAGCCCATCACCAGACTCCCTGGGTGCAGAGTTGTCAGTCCTCATTCACTGAGTGTGACTGAGCCCCGGGAATCAGGCCACGCTGAGTCTGTAGCCTTGTATCGATGGCCTTGGTTAATCCTCAGAACCCTCCTGTGAGAACAGAATCGTCCCCATTGTTCACACGAGGAGATGGAAACTTGGGTGAAGTGACTTCCTAGGATCATACAGTCTGTTAGCGGCAGAGATGGAATTTGATCCCGTGTCTGCCTGGCTCCTTCTGTGTCACCCTGCTAGGGCAAGGAGGGTGCTGTGGTCCCCCCCAGTTTTCCAAACCTCAAACTTTTGGTTTTAGCAAAGCTAGAGAACCCTTTACTGTATTCATTTTCAAACTGGGTGTCTCCGAACTTCCCCCACCCTCCACCCCAGGCTGCCTAGGAGGTGGAAGGGGAGGCTGAGAACCTTTCTGGTTTCAACCAGGCACCTCTGGCTCTAGGTACTGAGCCTCCTCATCAACTTTCATTTGATGGGTTTTGTGGCTTCAAGAAAAAAAAAAAAAGCTTTGAAACTGCTTTGCTGAGATTGAAGTTCAAAGTGATGGGGAAACCCCACGAGGTAGATGCTTGCCAGGCACCATTTCCTGGGTCCCTGCTCTATGGCTGGCTCTGTACAGGGCACCTGGGGTGATGGAGACAGGTGAGCCCTGCCCCCGAGGGCTTACAGACACGAACAGCAGTGTGGTGAGGCTCCCCTCACCTGTCCTGAGGGGACACAGAGGCGGCTTGGCGACTGGGGTGGGGATTCATCAGGGGAGGTGTCCCTGAAGGAGGTGACATGGAAGTTGAGTCTCTGAAGGACAGCAGGGCCCTGACTTGTGTGTGGGAATACTCCTACCATGGCTGATTTCAAGCTACCAACTTGACATCCCTGAGCCCCAAGTTGGGGAGAAATGTGTGCAGTCAGGAGCAGAGTTCTAAAGAGTGGGCTCCTGGATGCTCCTGGCAGGGGGTGTGGAAGACCCATCCCTGCTCCTGGGTGTTCTGGGTCCGTCAGGGAGGCAGACCTCGGTCTCATGGGAACTGGGGAGTCTTGGGGCTGCTGGGGAAGGTGGTGATGTGACCTCAGTCTAAGTGGGAGCTGGAAAGAATAACCTGAAGTTTATTCATGCTAAAGTGTGAATGACTGATCCAAGTCAGACAAGGGAAGATGTGACTCCTCCTCATTTGTGTCCTGACTTGTCACCCTCCTTCCTGCCCCAACGGCCTCTCTCCTTGCAGACCCAGTGCCATTCCTGACCTCCATCCAGGTGCTGGAGAATTCGATGCCCATTACTTCCCAGTACTGCGCTTCAGAGGATGCCTGCAGGTGGGTTTGGCTGCCTCCCTACACCCCCACCAGGACAGGTTCCTTCGGGTGACATGAGGCCAGAGGGACAAGATCTTGCTCCCCCCAGGGAGGAAGTTCCCTCACAAGGCGGGGCAGCCCCTTCCAGGCCCTCGAAGGGCTCCCCTCTGGTCTGGGGGCTGAGGAATTGATGGGCATTAGGGGTGGGATGGCAGGGTGCCCTTGGGCTGAGGAGCCAGCTTGGCCCTTTCAGGCCTGGAAACGTCACCTATCACATCCCTGTTAGCAGTGGCACCCCGCTGCACCTCCGCCTGACCCTGCAGATGAAGTGAGTGCCCGCGTGGGGGATGGGGGCGTGGGGGTCCCGGTGACCTGGGGGAGGAGGGGGGCAGCTGAGGGGGCTGCTGGCTCTCCTGCCCGCTCCGTGCTTCACTGGCTGTGTGACCCAGCAGTCTCCGGGCCTCAGTTCCTCATCTGTGAAATGGGCTGTGAAGAGCTTGTGGGACAGGGGATGGGAAGGGGTTTGTAGCCATCGAGGACCTTGATGGCCGCGCCTCGTCGACTGGCCGAGAGGATTCAGTGGCTGCTTTCTGTGGGGAGAGGGAGGCCGAGTGGAGGGCTGGCTGGGAAGGGGCTGGGGTGGAGGAGCTCGGAACCCCAATTCCCTGCTGACTGGGCCTTCCCCAGCTCCTCGTCCCCCGTGTCCGTGGTGCTGTGCAGCCTGATGTCAAAGGAGGAGCCGTGTGAAGAGGGGCGATTTCTACAGAGCCTTCACGCCCACCAGGACACTCAGGTAGGAGGTGGCTCCAGCCAGCCTGGAGCTTCCTCTCCCCGGCACAACTGAGCCCCCAAGTAAGCGAGGAGCGGGAGCCAGGGTTAGAGCAAAGGCATCTCCACAAGGGACCCTTTGGGACCTGGGCCTCTGTGCCCCAGGGAGGGGGTGTGCATGCACCCCTCCATGGCGAGTGTCTCCTGGCCCTGCCCTGCCCAAGGCCTAGCCTGGGGTGAGCACAATGGAGGAGACAGAGGGCGTCCTGGGAGCCCGGCAGGGAGAGCTGACCTTGTCGGGTCGCAGGGTCAGGGCGCCTGCCTGCAGGTCATGCTTGATTAAGACGAGACCTGAAGGACGATGTGGGATCAGCCAGGGAAAGGAAAGGGGACAGTGTCCCAGGAGTCGGGGAACAGCGTGTACAGCAGCCGGGCCACCAGGGCGGGCATGGCGTGCCGGCAGAGTTGGAAGCACGGCGAGGGTCGTGCCTCAGAGGAGCTGGGAAGGAGGCTGGACCTCAGGCTTGGAGGAGAGGGGGGTGACTCGGTCCCATCTGTGACTTTGGAAGGTCTTGGGCTGCGTGGAGGGGGCTGCCTCGTGGTCTGGGAACCAGGCGGCTGGGACCCGGTCACCGTCCAGCTCCTCTCTGGCCACATGATGCTCAGCACAAGTTAAGGCAGTTTCTCCTCACCGACTCATGTGTTTATTCAATCAATATTTCTCGGGGCCTCCCCTGTCCCCGGCCCTGGGCTGGGCCCAGCTGAGGGGAGCCAGAGATGGGGTAAAAAATGACCTCGCGTTCCAAGAACGCAGTCCCTCACCAATGAGAAAAGAGGTGCAGAAGTAGCTGGCATAGAGGATGGAGTGCTGAGAGCCCTAAAGAGGCTCAGGCCCCAGGGCCCGGCAGACAGGGGAGAGCAGAGACGGGTGAGCCCCAGCTTGGAGTTTAGGCAGATAACAGCAGTGTCCTCATCCATAAGCAGCACCTCCTCAGCGGCGTGTAGCCAGGATGAGCTTAGTGAGACACTTCCATGGGCCCGGAGCACAGTGGTGAGAGGGAGGGCAGTGAGACAGGAGGCTGGGGGCCTTCAGTGCAAGGCAGAGAATGCAGATGGTGGCCCCTGCTGCTCCCAAAGCAGAACTTGTGCCCTCCAGCCTCTCCTGATTTCTGCTTCTCCCCTCTTGTGGCTCAGTTGGTAAAGAATCCGCCTGCAATGTGGGAGGCCTGGGTTTGATCCCTGGGTTGGGAAGATCCCCTGGAGAAGGGAAAGGCTTCCCACTCCAGTATTCTGGCCTGGATAATCCCTTGGACTGTATAGTCCATGGAGTCACAGAGTCGGATACCACTGAGCGACTTGCACTTTCCTTTGTAAAACCTGCTAGAGAGCCCGGGGCTGCGATGGCCCTGGCGAAGGATGCAGGTTGGGACCAGGTGGGGGTGGGGGGCTGTGCCGCTGTCCTGACCCCTCTCCCCCTCCCTCCCCAGGGCACCTCCCACCAGTGGCCAGTAACCATCCTGTCCTTCCGCAGATTCACCTACCACTTCCGGGTGGCATTGCTGGTGAGCAGGGCACCCCGCCTCCCCGACACATTCAGTGTGGGGCTTGGGGGAGAAGTGGGCGGGGGGCGTTGAAAAGCGCATGGTGGGACCTGGGGCAGAGTCAGCCGATGATGTCAGCAGGGGGACTGCCTCCCGCCCAACCCTGGAGCCACTTCTCGGGTTCCCCCTGCCCTTCCACCCAGGGTCAGGCCAACTGCAGCGCAGAGGCCCCAGTCCAGCCGGCCACGGACTACTACTTCCACTTCTACCGCCTGTGTGACTGAGCTGCCCTCTGGAGGCAGTGCCACACCAGGGCCCGGGGGTTCCCGGGCGCCCCTGCCACACTGGATGCAATGGTGTTACACTGGAGCCTGCTGCTGGCACTTCTTTGGAGACTGAGCCGGCCTGGCCCTCCCCATGCCTGGTGAAACTGGAAGTCCTCACACTGGAGCTGCTGTTCCCGCTGGCGGCACCCCCACACCACGGACAGAGCTGGAGAGACCTGCTGGGCCCAATTCACGTCCATCCAGACATGGCCGATGCAGGCCTGGTGATGTCAGGTGCCCCAGAGGCGGGGAAAGCTGTGACTCTGTCCAGAGCCCACCCTCCCCGCCTCCCCTTCTGCCACTGGGAGCCGTCCCTCTTTGGGGAGAGGACCTGTCCACCTTTGGTGCTGGCGGGGACTTGGCACGAGCCCTCAGAGACCTGGCCGAGTCAAGAGTCGGTGGAGGGAGGACAGCCCTCTCTCAAAGCTGCTCCCTGGGGAGGGTTAGGGAGCAGACGTTTTAGGGTTTGACTGTTACTGGACTCAGACTTCTAAGCTTTAAGCGTGGCCCAGGAGGTCTCTTCTCCCTGGAAGAGCTTGGCTCCAAGAGTTCCCAGGGCAGCTGAAGCCAGCCCTGGATGGGCTGGCGATTGACCATGTGCCTTCTATACACTCAGTGCCTGGCTGAACCAGGGGCGGGGCTGGTGGGCCAGGTAAGCCTTGGCTCCTAGAACCTGGAGTATCCCAAAGGGAAGTTCCCTGTGCAGCCACACAGCCTGGGCTCCAGGGAGCTTCCACTGGTCTCTGAGCAGAGGAGCAGGAATCCCTGCAAGGCAGCAGGCTGGTCTTGGCTGGTGGATGAAAATAGCTTTTGCTGTTATTAATGAAGTAATTACTAAAATGCACTTAAACCAAGGCAGGAGTAGAATGGAGATGGAGAGTCCCGAATGGGCTACAGATCTGGCGGACTCTTGAAAGGCAGGGCCCTGGCTCTGATCCGTCCCTGGGAGCCTTGAGACACCCTCCCCACTCCGACCAACAGAACAGGCCTCTCCCTGCTCTCCTGTCTGCTGGTGGCCTCACCTTCCCAGGTCAAGGGCCCCATGCTGGGCTCGGCCTGCCAGGCTGGGGGCCCTGTGCTCAGCAGTAGGCCCCAGTTCTGCCCATCCTCTCTGGAGCAGAGCAGTGGTTTTGGGTTACTGAAGTCTTATCTCAAGTGCCAACGTTAACCTTTCTTAGTGGGTATCTAGAGCCTTCTGAGGCCACAGCCAGGCTCATGGAAGGACTGGAAATCACTGCAGTGTCTGCCGAGGGTTCAGAAATGTGGATGGAACTGCCGTCCTCGCCTGGTGATGTTCTGCCGCCTCTTTGGGAGCCAGGCCTCGCCCCTCCTGCCTCTCGTTCTCAGCTTTGAGTGGGAGCCTTTCAGGGGAGACCTGAATCCTAAAGAAGCCTAGGAACCATGGGCCCCGTTCTGCTACAGACACATGCACTTGTCCACACTGGCGAGATGGGGGGTAGCCAGGATACTGCACCTCCCAGCTCCTCCACAGTGGGATTCCACGCCCTTCTGACATAGGAATTAGACGTTTCCCCACACCACTGCTTCCCTGGTAGCTCAGCTGGTAAAGAATCCGCCTGCAATGCAGGAGACCCCCCAGTTCGATTCCTGGATCAGGAAGGTCCTGGGAAAGGGATAGCTACCCACTCTGGTATTCTTGGGCTTCCCTGGCGGCTCAGCTAGTAAAGAATCCACCTGCAATGTGGGAGACCTGGGTTCAATCCCTGGGTTTGGAAGATGCCCTGGAGAAGGGAATGGCTACCCACCCCAGGATTCTGGCCTGGAGAATTCCTTGGACTGTATAGTCCATGGGATCAGTCGGGTACGACTGAGCAACTTTCAGTTCACCACACCACGCAGGTGGCTGAGCCTTACTTAGCACTACTGTTCTTCCCCCTACTGCGGGAACCCTCCCTAAATGCCATGAACCTGCCAAGCCTTGCCCCTTGTGGCAGGATTCTGGGGCTTCCTCAGTGGGGCTGCAGGTTTCTTGGACCACAGCCCCTTAACTGGAGTTAAAGTGCTAAAACTGGAAAGTGACCCTCCACTGCCCCCTGGAGCCACTTGGACACAGCATTGCCCCAATCTGGTTAGCAGCTGGCTGTTTCCATGCCTGGGGAGGGGGTCCTCTGTGTGGAGGCTGGGGCCAAGTGGGGCTCCAAGCTGCTCAAGGTGGGGGGGTGGGCGGGGGGGTCAACGTTGGACCAAAGTTGCCTTAAGCCCAGGGAGGCAAAAGGGTTTCAGGAAAGGCTAGTGGGCCACCTGCTGGAGGCTGACAGCTGCCCAGCGGGTGCTACTGAGTGGGTGTCTTGGCTCTATCCCCTACCCGTGGTCCAGCAACCCACCCTCCCTTCCTCTCTCCCGTTTGGCATTTACCCCTGTAGCCATTGGGCTAATCTCCCCAAGCTTCAAGCTGTATATAGGGCCTCTCAATGCACAAGCGCCCCCGTCCACGTTCCAGCCTCCAAGAAAGCCTGCATGTGCATAGCGCACCCCCTCCCTCCCACATAACTGCCCCCCACCACCCTTCCCCTGAGCTCTGACTCGTATTTATCGTACCAACTCTGACTTGAGCGGGCAGAGGGAAGCGGCCCCAGGCCTGCTTGCTTCCTGTCCCCTGTTCTTTTCTGAAATAAATATACGTATATAAATAAATGTATAAATACTGCTTTGTATCTGAGCTTGCTTCCTGTCTTCTTGAAATTGTTCTGGGGCAGGGTGGGGGTGGGGGGAGGATGGGGTCATCTGTGGGGCTAGGACCATTGGAGCCCCTGAGCCTGATAGATGCTCTGTACCCCATTATCCCTCGTAGCTTCAGGCCTGAGAACGGGATGTGGTAGCCCCTCCCCTTAGCCACACCCCACGGACCTACTGGTGCCCGGCCTGGGTTAGAAGGAGCCACTTTAGGGACAAGCTGAGCCTTTCAAGGGTCCCTGGCTACTTAGAGGAGGGGACTGGCCCTGGGACAGACTTGACTGGTGTGGGTTCCTAAGGAAGTTTACTCTAGAAGCCGCAGAAGAGGGCAGGCTCAGTCTCTGCCTGTCCACAGGAAGCCCTCAATTCTAAGGATAAGACAGTCCCCACATTTCCCTCCTAGGCAGAGAGCAGGGCTTCCCAGCCACAGGAACCATCTGGGAGGCAGCAGAGACACAGGAAGGGGAGGAACTGGAGAACCATGGGTCCCAGCACCAGACAGGATGTCGCATCTGCCTTTATTGTAGCAACAGGTGGGACACTTCCAGCCACAGTAAAAAAAAAAAAAATTAATTTACAAAAGCAGGGATTCAGTGAAGCTGCCCGGTTGGAACCTGAAAGAAAAGGGTATCAGAATGAGAGCAGGGACCCATCTTTCCATCAGCTTCCCTCCACTAAGTGACTAGACATCAGTCAAAATTTATCTCAATGACTGAGAACGCTGAAACCGACTAAAATGGAACTCTTGGCAGCAAGTCCCGGATCCTGGCCCCCTGCCTGGCCACTTGCCGATGGCTCCCCAGCCCGTGTGTGATGTGTAAGAACACAGAGGTGGAACCACATGAAGCCTGCGCCCACAGCCTAAGGCAGTACATTCCAGTGCCAGACCCAGGTCAGACAATGTGGAGACCTCAGATCTGACACAGGTCCCACTTGGCTCAGATTCCCACCAGGGGACAGGGAAAGAAGTCCATGTGACTGGTGTCCTTGTCCTTTCTGCCCAGTTTGTCTCCATTAGCCAAGAGGTCACGCAGGCCCAAGGGCCCCCATGTGGGTGTGGGGAGGTTTCTCCAGCGTCCCACCCTGTCACCGCTCTTACCCTTGGGAGCTCATATGTAGATGCCGACCCAGAGCAGCAGGAAGAGGACTCCAAAGCCCATGAAGAGTGAGGCCACCAGGGAGATGAGGAGCTCTTTGTAGATATCCCGGGTGTACTTGGTGGATGTGACCTCATAACTGGCAGGGTGATTAAGGAGAAGCAAAGGGGTGGACTACGCAGGGCAGGGAACCCGGCCAGGGCATCTCTGGGAGAAAGGCATGGGCTGAGAGCTTTCCAGGAGGCTGGTCTGGCTCCGTGCAGCTGGGCAGAGGGGTCCAAGAGATGACCTAGACCCTGGCACGCCTACTGTTGGGGCCAGTGTGAGGAAAGCAGGAGAGACTCCATCTTGAAGCCTGTCATCCATCTTAAAGACAGGACGCAAACCCTGCCCAAGAAGTGAGGAAACCACTGCTAGTGTAAACCCGGTCTGGAGACTTCCCTCCCCACAGACAGCACACGGAGATGACAGTTAGGTCAGGCTACCCCTGTTAGATTAACCATGGAGACATCCCCCCTTGATGTATATTCATTGTCTGCCTCCCCTCCCACCAACCTTAATTGTTTGTTCTCCTAGCACCTACTTGTAAAAATCATGTACAACAAAGGGATTGCTAACATGTAACCAGCCGAGTAGTGGGGGGGGGCGGGCGGGTATAAAGCTGGGGCTCTCAGAAACATCAGGGTCCTTGCTGGGAACTGATTCCCCTTGAACCTGCTGGAGTGATAAACTGCACTCCACTGTCTGAGTGTCCTCCAAGGTGTGCTTTGCAACTCCAGATCCCACAACACCCTTCAACCACCCAAGGTCACATAGCTAATGAGCAGCAAAGCTGGGACTAGCCCTCTGATCGCCTGACACCTGAGTATATCACTCCTGTAACACTTTTCAACTTCAAGTCCCTGTGCCCAGCCTCCAGTCCAGCCAGGACCTCTGCTCACTATGAAACCTGACGAGCAAAAACTAAGCTCACCTGCACTTGGAAAATTCTAAGGCCACAGCCCGACTCTGGATGTCAATGGCCCTTAGCCCTTCACTTGCTGACTGTCCTGCTTCCCCACGCCAGAACAAAAGTGGCTGGGTGCATGCACCCAGTGTAGTTCCCCACTCCAGCTCCCACATCACTAACTCTGGCCCACTGGCTGCTCAATCAAAGGATACACGAAGAACCAGGCGGTGAAGAACATGCCAATGGCCAGCAGCACGACGGTCAGGTGGGGAAAGACAGCCGGGTTCACGGGGCTGGTGTATCTGCTCATGGCCTCAAGTTCCTAGGGGAAGGTGTGAGATCAGCGCCACCAAAGAATCCCAAGACTTCAACCTGGGAGGACTATGGGGTTATCGGAGCCTCATGCTGCTGTGACTGCAAGAAGCTTATTTCAGCCTGGGAGACAGGGACATCCTTCCTGGTTCCTTTGACAGAACCACTGTCAAATGATACCTTTTGGGAATGACGATTTTGATGACATCTTAAACTAAGGTGGCACTTTGTCTTTTCAGTAGGAGATGAGAAGGGCAGCTAGGAGTCAGAGGCTGAGACACACAAAGGGACTGATTAGCTACAGATCAACATTCTTGTTTTGGCTGCACCATGCAGTTTGTAGGGTTTTAGTTTCCTGACCAGGGAATCGAACCTGCGTTCCCTGCATTGAAAGTGCAGAGTCTTAACCAATCAACTGCCGGGGAAGTCTAGTCCTTAACATTGTCTGAGGCCACTGATCATCATGGGAAAAAAAAAAAAAAAACAACATGATGAAAGGTCTGGACTCTTTGCCTGGGACAAATCACATAAAAGAAAAAATCTGTGGGAGGGGTGAGTCCCTTCACTGGCACCTGAAACTATCATAACATTTTTCTTTAATTGGTTATACCCCAAAACAAAATAAAGTGCTTTTTTTTTTTTTTAAAGAAAAAGTTTGCTTATGATTTTAGGAGCTTTATGAACCCATATCTGTAGACACCAAGCTCAGAATCCCCACTGAAAGGCAGACTCTGAACTGGTACCCAGGCCTCAACTTCTAATTCTCTATTCTTCCCACTACACAATTAAGGAATCTTCGGATCTGCAAACAAAAGATGTAAGTCAAAATTCTGACTCTATTAAATACCATGAATCTCTGTAAGTGATTATAACATCTCTCTCACAAGGTTGATGTATGATTTAAGACAAACGTCATAGCATCTAACTCACTGCCTGGCATAGAGTAGTTGCTCAATAGGTGTTTGTTTCTTTCCCAAGGTTATAGGGAAGATCATGAGCTAATGCTTGTGAAAGAGGGCTGAAAAAGTAAAGTTCCGTACAAATGTTAATTTCCATTGTCACCCAGCAGCCAATGTTTAAATCCAGAACATAACAACTCTAGACAAGTAAACTGAGCCCATTGTTCTAAGAGACACTGGAATTCAAATCAGTAAACATTTATGCCCCCCCATTAACGATAAAGACAATCGCTGCCATTGACTGAGCCTCCAATTGCAGGCCCCGTGTTTGGCAGTGGGAATACAAAGATGAATAGACATCATCCCAAGGCTAGAGGCACGTCAGATGGTGGTCACTAGGAGGCGTGGCAGATAACAAAGAAGTCCATGTCACGTGGCAAGAGGGCGGCACACAGGTTGTGGGGGCTCCCAGGACAGAGGGGGCAAGTGCCCGAGACAGTTGGAAGTGCTTCACCAAGAAGGTGACTTTTGCCCAGGGCCGGGTAGTATGAGTACGAGTTTCGCAGCAGGGAGAAACTTGTCAGATAGAGGTAACAGTCTGACCACAGGTAACAGAGCTAAATGCTGGAAGGTATTAAAAAAGGCACCCACACTCCTCATCCTTATAAATCGCGAGATCAGAAGCCCAGTGCGATCAAAACCTTACCTAAGGAGTCAGCCCCTTCCCCGCCCCTCAGTCCAAATCGAAGGATCCAGGATCCTCCCGCCCTCTAGACCTCGGGCACCTGACGCCTCTGTGAGAGAAAAAGGCACAGGACGGACCCCGGGGGTCCCCAGAGCCCTGTCCTGAACTTCCCTCAACCCTCTCACCATTTTGCCGGGCACAGGATAATCCGCCACTCCGCCACCGGAAGAACACGTAAGCAGGAGCAGGCGCGCTGTTCAACCGGAAGGGGAAATGCAGTCACGTGGGTGGCATTGTGGGGCTTGTAGTCCCATGGTTTCGGGTATGGCGGGATCTGAGGCCTTCGGGAGCCGGAGGTGGAGTAGGGGCAAGCAGTGGAGAAGGGTAGGGCCAGGTCGCAGAGCAGGTCCGTCCGCCCTGGCGGGACTGATTGCCGTGAGAGAAGCTGGCCGAGGGGGCTGGGGCCTGTACTACACTTCCCAGGAGGCTTTGCACCGCGGCAGGTCACGTGACGGGAGCGCGGGCTTTGGAAGGCGGTGAAGCGAGAGGGTACCGGAGACTGGTGCTGAGGCGGCTTCGGGGCAGAGGCGGTAGTCGGGCTGAGTTCTGTTCTGGGCCACCCGGGAGCATCCCAGAAGCCAGGTGAGAAGCTTGGGAAGCGTCTCTGAGAGCGTCGGGCCCGTTTTGCACCGGCTGTTGGGGAAGGCGGGCTGCTGCCGCCCGCGGGGCGGAGCGAGCGCGGGATTCAGACGGGCCCGCCACTTTTCAGCTGTGAGTCCGGGCCCAGTCCCTTAATCTCTGAGCCTCTTTCTTCATTTGTAGAAAGAGGGTAACTCCCACCTCATGAGGTCGGTGTGCATTGTGACTGAGCTCCTGGAGGAGATACTTTTTTGACCTGCACTTGCATATCCCTTTCCTCCCTGTCTTTGACGGACGCAGTGGGAGGATGTCCAGCTGATGAGGCATTGTGCCCTCTTTCTAGCAAAGCCGGTAGCTTGAGGCACGAACCAAAGGTTCGAGTGGGTTCTACTGGAGGAACGTTTATGAACACCTAATGTTTGCCAGAGGTTTTCGTTTGATATCTCAGTTAACCCTGGCAGTAATTCTGCAAGGCAGGCATGGTTATTATCTTACTTGGTAGATGAGAAAACCAATCCTAAATGGCTTAGTAATGTCACACGCTAAATGACTTAGTGATCACTGTTACCCAGGTGGTAAATAATGGTGCCTAGATTCAAGGCCACTGCCATTCACAGAGGAACTAAGACGAGATAGACCTTGAAGAAAAGGTCTGCAGAATGGTGGGAGGAGAGTATAGCTGAGCAGAAGTGAGACAGGGCAGTCTTATCCCAGCCTTTGTCTTAGGTTCCCAGACTGTAAAGGTAAGTTAGCATGTTGGACACACCACCAATGGATACATGATGACTTTAAGGGGCACCCCCAAAATCCTTTTTTAAAAAATATTTTTTGGCGGCTGTGGCGCATGTGGGATTTTAGTTCCCCAACCAGAAATCAAACCTGTGCCCTCTGCACTGGGAGCACAAAATCTTAACGATTGGACTTCCAGGGAAGTTCCCCCAAATCCTTTTGAATATTCATGCATTTAACATGTAGTAAAATACAACTGATAAAGCACAGGTATTATTACTTAAGATGAAATCCGTTTTCCAATTTAGTTTTTAGAAAATGGTGTCCATGTAAAGAAAATTTTAAGTGAATGAAAGTATAGGTTTTCATGGGAAGTTGCACAGAATTGTGAGGGTGTTTTAAGCCTGACTGACGTTTGGAAAATACTGTCCTAGGAGGTATTTTGTTAAGGAGTCTGAACCACAGAACTGTGGTACTGGGCTAAGTGACTGTAGCATCTCTGGATCAGGACTCGGGGTGGAGAAGGAGCTGTGGAGTTCACATTTCAGACTTAGTGCTGGAGAGAAAATACAAAGGGAAGGACTTAAAACAGCATGACAGAAGTAGAAACTCTTTGAAGTGCTGAGCAGATGCTGAAGAGAGATTAGAGAAGTGTTGTGAAAACCACATTACTTTCACACAGATGTTATTCCTGCCAGTTCTTCAAAGCTGCTATGTTGCCCAGAGAAACAGAATAAACAGGATCTAGAATATGGATATATGGGAAGACTGACTTTAATGAATTGGTTTAGGTGATTGTAGGTGTTGGAAAGCTGAAAATTGTAGGTCAGGTCTGTAGGTAGGAGTTGATGACTGGTCTTGGGGCAGGATTTCTCTGTGAAACCCATTTTTGTGCTTACGGCCTTTCAGCTGATTTGATGAGCTGATTTGATGAGCTGATTTTGATGAGCCCACATTGTGGGCTTCCCTGCTGGCTCAGATGATAAAGAATCTGCCTGCAATGCGGGAGCCCCAGGCTTGATCCCTTGGTCAGGAAGATCCCCTCTTGCCTGGAGAATTCCGTAGACACAGGAGTCTGGTGTTGCAAAGAGTCGGACACGACAGCGTGACTAACATTTTCACTTTGCCTCAATGTGGAATGAAGTCTCCTTTTCTTAAAGTCAGCTGATATAGATGTTAACCACATCCACAAAATACCTTCACAGCAACACCTGCATTAATGTTTGATTAAATAATTGGATATTGTGGCCTTGACAAATTGACACAGAACTAACCCTTAGAGCTGCTGAGAGGAGGTGAGCTTTAGGAGTGAGTTGGGAATAAAGATCCAAAGGAGGAACGAACGTGTTGTTCATGAATTGGCAAGAAGACAGATACTCCTAAGTTTGTTTACCACTTTAGACATTTGGTTGCCTTTTTATCTGTCTTGTCTCACCTTTGTGTAACCGGGATTTGCATGTCGTTCAGGAGGCAGTTCTGCCATCATTGTCCCTGGACTCCTCAAGCTGGCCCTGGCCTCCTCCTCTGGCCTTGCTGTAGCTCTTTTTGCATGCTAGCCCTGTTGCTGCCTTAGCCCCAAAACTTTTAAGTCCCTCAAGGACTTGAACATCTTATCTTATCCTCTCAGCATGTGGTTTAGTTCTTGATACTCAGGAATCCTTAGTATTAACTGAGTGGACTAGTGTTAATTGAATAGACTTTCTTGCTGTCATTTCTTGATGCCTTGGTGTTTGTTGTGCTAAATTTGTTTAGCTGAAGGCATGACGTTGATGACATAGTGCCCCTGGTAACCCTCCTGCATCCTTTAAGTACCTCCTTGCCTTACCCACCTTTCTTTTTTAGCGGTCCCTCCTGTATTGCTATGGGAATTCAAGGACTGGCCAAACTGATCGCTGACGTGGCCCCCAGTGCCATCCGGGAGAATGACATTAAGAGCTACTTTGGCCGCAAGGTGGCCATCGATGCCTCCATGAGCATTTATCAATTCCTGATAGCTGTTCGCCAAGGAGGGGACGTGCTGCAGAACGAGGAGGGGGAGACCACCAGCCACCTGATGGGCATGTTCTACCGCACCATCCGCATGATGGAGAATGGCATCAAGCCCGTGTACGTCTTCGATGGCAAGCCGCCGCAGCTCAAGTCTGGGGAGCTGGCCAAGCGCAGCGAGCGGCGGGCCGAGGCGGAGAAGCAGCTGCAGCAGGCTCAGGCCGCCGGGGCTGAGGCAGAGGTGGAAAAGTTTACGAAGCGGCTGGTGAAGGTCACCAAGCAACACAACGACGAGTGCAAGCACCTCCTGAGCCTCATGGGCATCCCGTACCTCGACGCGCCCAGTGAGGCGGAGGCTAGCTGTGCGGCCCTGGTGAAGGCCGGCAAAGTCTACGCTGCGGCCACAGAGGACATGGATTGCCTGACGTTCGGCAGCCCGGTGCTCATGCGGCACCTGACTGCCAGCGAGGCCAAGAAGCTGCCCATCCAGGAGTTCCACCTGAGCCGGATCCTGCAGGAGCTGGGCCTCAACCAGGAGCAGTTTGTGGATCTGTGCATCCTGCTGGGCAGTGACTACTGTGAGAGCATCCGGGGCATCGGGCCCAAGCGGGCCGTGGACCTCATCCAGAAGCACAAGAGCATCGAGGAGATTGTGCGGCGGCTGGACCCCAACAAGTACCCCGTGCCAGAAAACTGGCTCCACAAGGAGGCCCAACAGCTCTTCCTGGAGCCTGAGGTGTTGGACCCGGAGTCTGTGGAGCTCAAATGGAGCGAGCCCAATGAAGAAGAGCTCGTCAAGTTCATGTGTGGGGAGAAGCAGTTCTCCGAGGAGCGAATCCGCAGTGGGGTCAGGCGGCTGAGCAAGAGCCGCCAGGGCAGCACCCAGGGCCGCCTGGATGATTTCTTTAAGGTGACCGGCTCCCTCTCTTCCGCCAAGCGCAAGGAGCCAGAGCCCAAGGGAGCCGCTAAGAAGAAGGCAAAGACTGGGCCAGCAGGGAAGTTCAAAAGAGGAAAATAAAGGGGTTTCCCTTCACGATACCTCTGTGACCCCAAGATGTTTGCCTCTACCTGCTAGAGCTGGCGCTGGAGAAACCTTCATGGGGGTGGGGAGGGGCTTTCATTGCTTCCCTGGCACCACCCTGCTCAGTACTGCTTTTCCGTTTGTTACTTGATCTCATGGCAGGAACACCACAGAGGTACGTCATTGTCTTCTTTTTTAGCTCAGGAAAGTATGTCAGGCTCTAGCTGCCTCTCAGGCAATTTAATGGACACTGAATCCATTGTTACATGAAAGCAACAAGTTTTGAAGAAGAGAGGGAGATAAATGGTGGAGATGAAAGACTGGGGATGATTTCCTGCCTGGTCAACCTGGTGGCTAGTGGGAGGTGACCGTGGAACCAGACTGCTGCTCTCTGGCTCAGCCTTGACCCTCCCTAAAGAGTAGCCATCAGGGAGATCCATTGTCTTAAACAGATGGGAAGAGCTGCTGAGAAGCAAGATAGGCAGAGAGCCAGAGTCCCTGGGGTTGGCAACAAGGGTTTGATTATTGGCTTTGTATCCTGGGGTGGGTAGAAACTTGAACTTGCTATGAAATTTTATACAGTGGTAATTCATAGGCATAAGGTGGTGGAGTGGCTCTCAAGGCCTTCCTGAAGCATTTGAGTTGAAACTTTGGGATAAGATGCTGTTTTCACGTGCTGTTTTTTTAAGGTATGAGAAGAAAAGATTCAATAAAATTATAAAAAGTAACCAGAATGTCCTGTTCTTTGAGAACATTTGAAGACATCTCAAGTGCCCCAGGCATCAAGCAATATAAAATGTTCTTTTCACTCCAAGGTAACATATTAGAATTGCACATTATTAACAGCTGATTTGAGAGTGGCCAGAAGATGGCACCATGCTCCACAGGATGGCCAAGGCAGCGTTGGAGGTCCTTTAGCCATGAAGCTTGGTTTACCTTGCTGGGAAAGGAGCTTTAATAAATTGAATGAATTTCTAGTTTTGCACCTACTGTGTGAGATAAAGGAACTCCTTTGAGAAATCCTCACAATTTAGGTCAACTACATCATAGCATCCAGGCATTTACTTTACCACTTTATCACTTTCTTATTGCCTCTGTGACTTAAATTTCAGGTTACTCTTCTTCTTACAGTTGGAATGTTGTGGTGGTTTTTCTTTTTTACCAACATAACTTTTATCAGTAAAACATACCCTCAGTAAAACAACATTGTAATTCAGTTATACTTGAATAACAATTTTTTAAAAACAATTAGCACAACATTGTAATTTAAAGTAAATGAATCAAAAAATATATATCTGGATAGGTGTGATGTGATATCTATTGTGATTTTGATTTGCACTTCTCCCATGATTAGTGAGGTTGAGAACATTTTCATCTATCGCTTCATCATTTTTACTTAATTTTGGGGAGATATCCGTTCAGTTATTTGGTCCATTATTAAACTGGATTATTAGCCCTTTTTTGGAACTTGATTTATAGTTATTTCTTAGTCCTTTTTTGGTCATATGGTTTTAAAATTTTCTTCCCATTCTGTATGACTGTTGAAGAGACTTCTTTCCCGTTGTGGAGTCTTAGAACCTTGGTGAAGATGACTGTGCCAGTATGTATGAGTTCATCTGAGGGCTCTATTCTGGCCCATAAGGTCTATCTGCCTGTTTCTATGCCAATACCATACTGTTTTGATTGTTGTGCCTGTGTAATATATTTGAAATCAATATGTGAAGCCTCCGTCTTACTGTCAAGATCGTTTTGGCCCTTTGGGGTCCTTTGTGTTTTTATATGCATTTTTCAAAAAATTTTATTGGCATATAGTTGCTTTAGAGTGTTGTGTTAGTCTCTTGCTATACAGCAAAGTGAATCAGTGATGTGTTGGTGTATATCCTTTTAAAGACCAGTGATGTTCAGATATTTTAAGAGTAAACTATCTTTCAAGTGAAATCTTACGTGAAATGTAAGACTGTAAGAGCTCCTCTGGTTGAAGCAGGAATGAGATACAGTCTCCCCAGGAACATCCCATAACCAGGGGCCTCTAAACCACTAGGGTAGACAGAAAGTTCTGTCCTTAGGGCAGGGATCTTAGTCTGTTTCTAGCAGTTAACCAACCAGTTTTCCGGATTGAACCAAGCCACAAAACTTGAGCTCCGTTTTTCTTTTTGACTCTGCTGCATGGCATGCAGGATGTGAGTTCCCTGACCTGGGATTGGACCCTGCAGTGGAAGGGTGGAGCCAGCCTGCACTGATAGTGATGAGGGCCCAGAAGTGGGAAGACTTAGGAGTTACTGCCTTGACACAGTAGCCCTAGTTGAGGGCCTGTCTTCTGTGGTGGCAGGTAGTGCTTTGTCTTCAGAGTTACCTGGTCTTTTCTAGAAGTTTATTAACCACTGCAGGGAGAATTAGTCCTGCACATTTTATTTAGCACATTCTAATATTCTTGCCTGGAGAGAGCTGTTCTAGTAGGGCACTGGTTAAAAGGGCATTGCTTTGCAGTCAACTCTGAGGTATGAGTTGGCAAAAAGCAGTCTTATGGAGACCACCTACACTGAGATTAGATATGAGTTTAAAAGGGTGAGGGCATTGCCTCACGATAGGAGGAGATGATGCGCTGAGCGCTGAAACCGCTTAGTGTTTGCAGGTTGTCTACACTGAGCACTGAAACCACTTAGTGTTTGCAGGCTGTCTACACTGAGTGCTGAACCCACTTAGTGTATGCAGGCCGTCTACACTGAGCGCTGAAACCGCTTAGTGTTTGCAGGTCGTCTACACTGAGTGCTGAACCCACTTAGTGTATGCAGGCCGTCTACACTGAGTGCTGAAACTGCTTAGTATACACAAGCAGTCTAGCATTTAAACACTTGAGTGTCATGGGAAGGGGCTGGCCTTTCTTCTTGCCACAGTTCGTCTGAATCTTGGTGTTTTTCAGAGGGGCCTGACGATCCTGTACCCCAAGGGGGCTCGTGTTCTAGAAAGTTAGAGCCGTAGAGGTAGGTAGTAATCTGAAGCAGAGTACAGGCAGCCCTATCAACAGGTAGAGGAAAGCATGGATTATAAATGAAGAGCCTTTGGTCAAAATTAACTTTTATTTCTCAGTTTGACTTCATCGGCATGTGGTAACAAAATTGGTACACACAAAAAGGGTGCTGACACAGGGTCTACTTAAAAGTCCTGTGGCAGAGTGGTAGGAAGACGAAAGTAACAAGACAGCCTAGAAGTTGAGGAGTTTTTAAAAAAGTGAGTCCAAATGTTAGTGCTGCCACATCTATGACCAGAGAGGCAACTTACCCTCTCTAGTCGTGTTCTCTCCTGTCATGGTGTGGATCCTGTCATTGTGAGATCTCTCATGTTCTCTTGCAGCTCTGAGCTTTTTGTTACTCGTCTGTCCCTTTGTGGCCATGTGAGACCACACTGGGCCAGACTAAGGAGAGAAGGCCACAGTGGTTGAGGTGCTCTGAGGACCTGGACTTGGCTCAGTAAGACCCACTAGCTTTGCTCACATTGGGCAGCCTGGGCCCAAAGCCAGGTGGCCTGAAAGGCTGGGTTTAGCACCTGTTCCAGAGTGAAGGAGCCAGTGAAAGCACTCTCCAACTCTGCTCTCAGTTGTTCTGCCCCAGTGGAAAAGACCTAAAATCTGTAACCTGCTTTCCTGTGTGTGTCTTGTATGTAAAAGTCTGTTTTAAGTAACTGCAAACCCTGTTAGGTGGTGCCTCTAACCCCACCCCAACATGCCCTAGGCCCTTCATCGCCCTGATTATCACTCTCATCTCTTTGCCATTCTCTTCTTAAACTAAATGTGAATGCTCCCAGGCCTCTGCTTTTTTCTTCTAGTTTAAGGTTCTCTCTTTCCAGTGTCCAGAATACTCAATATGCTTAGAGAAGATGCTGTTGACCAGGTGAATTGATCTCACCTGAACTGAAAGGCTGTGGGGGTGGGGGTGCTGGTAACCCAGGGGGCCCAGTCCTGGCGTTCCCTCTCTAGAGATGGGTTAAACTGTTTTCAATTAAAAAAAAAAAAGAAAAAGGGATTAAAAAATTGTATTTCAGTGTTAGACTGATACACTTTTAAGAGATTCTCCTAAATTCCTACCTGGTCTCCAGCAGAGAAAGACACTTGAACATAGTTGCCAGAGTAAGGATTCTAAAGGACAGGCATGATGGTCAGACTTCTGTTTTTTATCTTCCTATTTCTGATAAGAACTATGAAGTGACTATATTTACCCAATGCCCCTGTTCAAAAGTGATGCTGTAACATAATTTGTTATAGAAAATCTCTTACAGCCATTATGTTCTTTGTGACTGAACTCTTGTGTTTTCATCATGACTAGTGATTCCAGTCTCTCCCCCGGCCTGGTCACTTGCGCTCACTTGACTGCTAGTTTTACTAAATTTGGAATTGCAAGTAGGGGAGTACCGGGAAGCCACTGGGAGCCCCAGTTTGTTTTTATGGAGAAGACTGAGTGCCGCACGTGCCCAACTTGCTTATGGAGCAAGAAGTGGACTCCGCATCCTAGGAGTGTTCTGTCCCTTGGGTGATAGTTAAGAGGCCAATGAAAAGCTGAAAGGATTTTTAATGGCCAGCGACTCCACTGGCAGCCTCATGCTCCCTTGGTACCCTAGATGAACACGAGACCAAATCCAGTAGTGTTAGCAGCCTTCAAGGGCTGGACGCCTCCAACAGCACAGCCCTGACGTCTGCTCCCCTCTGCCACCCTGCTTCTCAAAGTGGAAAAGCTGCTGCTTGCGGAGGCTGAAGCAGACAAGGGTCACACCTAGCCCTAGAGTGAGCTGAGCTCCCAGGCCCCGCACTGTGCCAGGCCTGAGAATTCTAAATCTTGCCCAGGCAGTTCAGCTGCTCTGTCTTCCTCCAGCCCGTGAACCTCTTGAGGTTTGCAAGCCAGGGTAGAGAAGGCACCAAGAAGTGGACCAGTGGGCTGAGTGCCTCCCCTTCCTGGGTGAAATTTCAGTGCTAAATCTCTTCCTGATTTCTGGGCTCAGTAGACCTTCCCTATTCTTACACCCTCCTGCCTCCCTCTTAGCTCACCAGCCACCTGCATCTGCCAAACAAAAAAAAGAAACAAAATTCACAGCCCTGTCCCAGAAGCTCCACCCCTCCTTTCAGGGGTCTTGTGTGTTTCCCCCACCCCTTTGGGTCTTAGATCTATGCCTGGAAAATAAAGGGGGGGGTTTGAGTGCAAACCTGTTGTCTCCTCAAACCCACCCCCTCTGAATATTAGGATTGTAGTGGCATTGCCCTCAAGCTTCCGTCTGCTTTGGTCCATAACCCTGCTTGCAGAGGGAGGCGGCTGTTATTGGTGGAGATAGGCATCTAGCCAGAGCTGCCCGGACTCCTTCAGTGAGCTGTGGGGGCAAGATGAAGGCAGGTGGTGAGGGAAATGGGCCAGAGCGGAGCCCAAAGGCAGACCACCCACCAGAAGTGCAGCAGCGAGGCCCTTCCAGAGCTGATGCAAGGCCCCTTTGCCGGGTGACCCTCCATTCCAGAAGACCCGGGAAGCACTGCGGTGGCTCCCACCCTGCACTCATCACCGACCCCGCCACCTTGCCCTCTTCCCAAGCTCAGATACTCACTGGACAATGTCGGCGAAGGCTGAGAACAGGGGCTTGGACTGGTACTTTATGCCATGCTTGGCACACAGGGACTGCACCAGGGGAGCCACTTTGTGGTAATTGTGTCGAGGCATCGTGGGGAAAAGACTTCAGGGACAACGGGACAGTCAGTGGGTCCAGCTCCTCTGTCCCTGCACCACCCCCACCTTTCCCCCGACCTGAGCCCTCCCCAAGCCCCTGCCTCCCTGGCCTCCCTACTCACTGGTGCTCAATCTGGAAGTTGAGGTGGCCACTGAACCAGTCATTGAAGGCTGACTTGTGGACGTTGCACGTTGCCTGGAGCTGGAGGGGAAGGTCAGAGGGAGCATGGCTCTGGGCACCCGATGGAAGGGCCAGCCCAGCCTTCTTCAGGCAGAGCTGGCCTGCTTCAGTCACTCCCTTCCCCACGTGGTGGCAGGAGAGAAGTGTCCAGCTAACGAGGCAAATTTGGGTCTGTGCCCATCCACCCTTTTAATTGTTATGCCCAGGTCTTTCAAGTGACTGTCCCTTACCTGGGTGGAGACCCAGTCCATGTTGCGGTCATGGTCAATGTGCATGGGGATGTGGTTCATCTGTGTAACCCACACAAACCAATTGCTTTCCAGGAACCTGGTGGGTAAGGCACCCAGACAAAATCAGTACAAGCAGTGCCCAGAGTTGTCACTCTCCCTCAAATAACTGCTCCAGCCCAGCACCCTCCCCAGCCAACACTCCCAGGCTAGACTGGTTATTCCCAAACATCTGCTTCTCCACACCAGCCCCTGCTCCCCCATCAAGTACTACCTGACCATGAAGAAAAGCCCCAGGAAGCCTTTCAGTCCCAACAGTGGCACGTAAGTGAGGAAGATGCGGACGTAGAAGGTGATCATCCAGGCCAAGTCCTGAAGCGAGAGGCAAGAGAGCCCTGTGACGCCACAGACCGCCTCTCCTCTTGCAGCGCCTGTTTCTCTGCATGGAGCAGCCACCCTCTCTGGTGCTGAGATGAGTGGTCACGGCGGCCTCTCTCAGCTGCCCCCTCCAGTGCCATCTAGCACTGCTGCTCCTTTCTGAGCAGCGCCCCCAGCCCTCCTTGCTTATTTCCTTCCCAGGTGCCAGGTCTCCCTGTCTCCAGTTCCCCCCAACCCCTCTCTGGCCTTCCTCCAGCTGCCAAATGAATCTTCCAGGACCACAGCTCAGTCCGTGCCAGTACCCTGATCAAACTGTCAATCAATTTCCTGCATCACTCTCCTCCCCTGACACCCAAGTCCAGCACCCCTCGTCCAGTGACCATATTCGCCCATTAATTCCCAGTTTCTCTTCTCAGAGTCCATTCCCACTTCCCCACCTCTACCTGTCCATGGCCAGCTAGAAAAGTGATGTCAACAAGTCCTTTCTGATGCCTCCCATCCAGCCAGGTGCAATCAGCTCCCTTTTGGAATCCCAGAACCTTCAACCTATACCTTTTCTCTGGTTGTAATCACATCCTGCTTCATCGGACATTTCCTGAGAGTAGGGGCCATCTCTTGTTCCTCTTCCCCCACCCAGCCTGGCCCCCGCTTTATGCCGAGCACAGTGACCTTAGGAAATACTTGCTGAATGAAATAGGGCATCAGAAGTCAGGTTGCCTGCTGAGCCCAAATCATCTCATCTAGAGAAAAGGGAGGTCTCTACCTGGTTCTGCTACTTTGCTCTAAATTAGGCCTGGAGTAAACCCCAGTGTGATTTTCCCTGGGGAACCCCATTCCCAGCCCTCAGAATACTGGCAACGAAGGATGTGGGATCTGGGGGCAATGGATACTTACCACCCACTTCTTCCTCTTGATAACAAAGTAGAAAATATACCACTGGAAGTAGACAGGCAGCAAGGCTGGGGGCCCAACTAGGGAGGAAATGGAGACATGGGAGGAAGTGTGAGCCGCAGAAGGGTTGCCAAGGGCCAGCTGGTACGGGACAGATGGCCTCCAGCACAGGGCTGCCCCTCTGCCATCTCCTGTCACCCCTCCAGCCACCCCCTTCAATCCATTTGGACCAACCAGGCACTGAAAGTGGGCATGAATGTCAGTCTGAAGAAAGGAGACTCTCCCATGGATGCTGAGAAGGTAAGGGGTAGGGCGTGGCATCCTCTTCAGTGGAAGAGGACAGCTGGGGAAACAAGCTTCACCTGGTGTGGAAGCTGCCCTGCACCTGTGCCTTTAAGAAGGAGCTGCTCACCCTCCTCGAGCTGAGCTGCCCTGTCTTCAGCCCTGCATCTGCCTCTGCCTCTGCCTTCTCCTGGCCCTGTGCCTATCCTTGCAGCCATCAGCCCCCTGCTCCTGGCTGCTCCACCACACGGGTGAAGGGACAGGAGCTGGAAAGTGTGTGTGTTGAGTGGGGGGACCCTGCTGATCCTCCACAGGCTGAAAGCTCACTTCCCTGGACTAGGGAAATGAGCTGGTGCCGCCCAACCTGAAGCAGCCTGGAGGTCAACTACGGGAAGGGGCGCAAGAGTGTCTCTCGGAACTGGGAGTTGAAGAAGCGGCCCATCCACTGTGCTAGTCGGTCTCCCTCTGTGTCCCTTCTCTGCAGAGCCTGACGTTACCTGTAACCCAGCACCACGACGCTCACCCCTGGCTCTTCTATCCTGATGTGCCATGGATTCTAGCCTTTCTTCCAATGTTTCTGTCCCGCCCTTCTATCCCATCCCCATATCTCCATAGGGATGGAATTCCAGGCAGTTAAGATAAATTCCCTTGAACTAAAATGGGATCAATGGAATCATTCCCGCCTTGGGGGAATGGCTGACGTTTAAAATTCCTTAGGCATTATGGAAGGGCTTCCCTCAGAGCTCAGTTGGTAAAGAATCTGCCTGCAAAGCAGGAGACCCAGGTTCGATTCCTGGGTTGGGAAGATCCCCTGGAGAAGGAAATGGCAACCCACTCGTGTTCTTGCCTGGAGAATCCCATGGACAGAGGAGCCTGGCAGGCTACTGTCCATGGGGTCGCAAGAGTCGGACACGACTTAGTGACTGAACCACCACCACAGGCATTATGGAGCAGATCTTTAAAGCAGCATCAATCTTCAGAAAGAGCTTAACAACTTCACCAGTGGTCCAGGGATTAGGAATCCGCCTTGCAATGTAGGGGTCTTGGGTTTGCCCCCTGGTCAGGGAACTAAGATCCCACGTGCCATGGAGTAACTAAGCCCACACTCCTCAACTGCTGAGGCTGGCGCTCTCCAGGGCCTGCACGCCACAACTAGAGTCTGCGATCCACAGTGAAGTTCCTTCATGCAGCAGCTAAGACCCAACACAGCCAAATAAATGAGCATTTTTAAAAAAAGAAGAAAAGAGCTTAAAACAACCATAGAAATGTTGTCTCTTCCGCTCCCTCTTGCGGTCCAATCCTCCCATTGCTAGTCTAGCTACCTTTCATCTCCCAGGGAGTTGGACTGTGCCCCACCTTGACCCTGATGTATGCTTGACAAATCAAAGTGAAGTTTCACAGGTTTAATCAGGCTTGCTCCCCACCACTCAGTTCCCTTGTGGAAGCCAGGGTGGGCCTGGAGGAACTAGTTTGATCCCAACACCAGTGACCTTTGACCAAACATTAGCCTAACTGTTGACTTTGCCCCTTAGAAGCTAAGACTGTTCCCTTGCAGGAGTAACCTGTTCCATGAGGAGAATTTCCTCCAGCCTTAACTTCAAACACTGTCATCCCAGGAGGCTTACTCCGTACTCACACCCAAGTTGGCAGCTCCTGCCAAGGCAGCGGCCCCCCTGGTGCTGGAGGAGGATACTCACTCAGGAAAAAGTATTTGTGCTGGTGGTTGTAGGGCATGTACTTTTTCTTCTGTTTCCCGAGCTGGGAAGGAAAAGCACGCACAAATCAGCACCCACAGGCCAGCCCCCCATTCCCCTCCCCTTGTGACTGGCTCTTCCCTGAGCAGGAGCAGAAGCCCACGGCAGGGGCCGTCAGGTGGCTGGCGCCATGGAAGGCTCCCATAGGCCCAGCCTGACTTCCAGCTCCTGGCGCATGAAGCCCAAGCTGCTGGGCTTGCTAAGCTCGCCATACCACGGACGCAGCTCGGTGGCTCACATCCGTACAAGGCATGAGCACAGCAGAGCCTGGGGGTCCTCAGGGCTCCCCATGTTCATCCAGAGACACCCTTGTCAGGTTTCCAGGGGCCCCTACCTCCCCTTCCTGTCTCCATCTGGTACTTTTTTGATACTTGGGTCTCCACAGACAACCATCTTCACCCCTATAAGGGCCAGCAGTCTCTCTATATCCAAGCCCCTGACCTTCTCCAAAATCATTTGGTTTCTTCAGATGTCAACATGAGCTTTATAAAATCCCTTGAAAGCTAAGCAATGTATGCCAAATATTTGTGGAAAGAATACCAAGAACAGCTTGGCAATCTGAAGGTCCTGGCAAGCCAGCAGGTGGTAAGGCGAGCTGCTGCCAGTTCAGCCAGGGTCCCCTAATGAGAGCATTCAAAACCATGACAGTGGAACTCTGCACCCTCCTTCAATAGCTCCTTCCGCCCCACGTGCCCTCGGTTCTAGTGACCAGACAACCACAGGGTACAGAAGGAACTCTACCCCAGAGCAGGATACCCCAGAGCTCATTCTTCCTTCATAAGTCCATTTGCTGTTTTGACAGAACATTTACTGAGACTGTGCCAGGCACTTCTGCTAAATGCAGCATTCTTCCTACGTTAACTGATTCATTCAACAAGTATTTATTAAGTGTCTATGTGCGTGGCACTGTTCTAGGTGTGACGATACAGAGATGAGCAACATAAAATTCCTACCCTTGTGGAGCTTATAATCTTAGGAGAGGAAGCTGGTAATGACCTTACAGACAGAGTTGAAGATAATTACAGATTAAAACCAGTAAAATATGACCAAAAGGGAGGGAAGCAGTGTCTTGGGTAGGATAGTCAGATACGGCCTCCTTGGGGCCCTGACATCAGAATGGAGACCTGAATGACGAGAAGGAGCCAGCGGTGCTGACACTGGGAGGAAAAGCATTTAAAGCGGAAGGAACAAAGGTTTGGGGTGTTCAAGGGACAGAGGAAGGCCAGTGTGGCTGGGAATATAAAAGGAAGAACAGTCAATAAAGCCAGAAAACTAGGGATGGCAAATCTCGCTGGCCCTGGGAAGGCTACAGGAAGGAGTTTGGGTTTTATTCCAAAAGTGATGGGAAGCCCTGGTTGGCCTTCAGCAGGCGGCAGGATCTGCTTTGCACTTTAAAGGCTCACTCTGGCTCGTGGTGGGGAGAATGAACCACAGGGGCAGGCCAGAGTTGACAGGAGGCCAGCAAGGAGACTGGACCAGTATTCCAGATCTGAGATGCACCAGACCCAGGGATGGGAGGCAGAGGAGATGGAGACGTCTATGGACTGGGAATATGTTTTGAAGGCAGCATCCCATCCCAGGCAACATTAACTAAGAGGGAGAAGCTGGAAGAGAAGCATCTGCCATGTTTGGTGGAGTAGGTGGGTAGAACTCTGGCCTTGTTTTGGAACTGTTATGGAAGGGAGCTCTATCTGCTGGCTGCCTCCTTGAATGGCAATCAAGACTGTAATGGCCATTACAATGCTGATAACTGCCCCACTGTTTCAGCTCTTGAAGGCCAGTAAAGTTATCTTTAGCATGAAGAGTTCCCTACACTTCCCTTGTTCTCCAGGGGAGCTGCGAGGCACTGGGACAGATGCTCCTGGGTCAGCCCACGGGTCAATGCTCAGTCTGCACCCTCTGAGGCTGAACCAAGAGCCAAGCAGTCTATAACCCACGCATTTCCTAACAGACAGCCTATCCTCAGCCTTGTAGCTAAACAAACCAAAACAAAAAAACAAAAAAAAAAACCCCAAAACACCAGAGAGTTATTTTGGTCCCAGAGCATTCTCTATTTTTAGTGTCTACAGAAAGGAATTTCCTAAAAACCCGAGTACCAAGAAACAACAGAGGGGAAAAAAAGAAGCAACAGAGGCAGTGGTGTGAGAAGGTTCCCTTCCACTTAAGACTCTCATCCTTTCTTAAAAAAAATCTTTATAGTGACAACAGAAGTGCTACCAGGAGCCTCATGCTCTGCCCAGTAAACAGCCCACACTGCTCTCTAAGGAGCCACCCGAGCCAGGGGAAGCCAGGGCCGGTATGTCATTTGCACAGTGTTGGGCATAGAGCAAACCAAGTAAGTCTCTTTTCAGGAAGTGGGAAAATTAGAACCTTGTGGTCAGAGGAAGTACAAGCCCCAAGCTAGCGGTTCCTGGGCTAGGACTGCCAGTGCTGCCAGAACCTTCCCACAGAGTTCTTCTCATGGCCAGAGAGGAAGGAGGGCCAGGCTGTCTTGAATTCAGGCCTGAAACTGAAATGTCTTTAACACCCATTTAATTCTGGGTGTGCTGAAATGTCACAGCGTGTCATGGAGTGGGGGAGGGGGACCTGGCAAAACTGACTACTGCCCAGAGCCTTGGGACAAAGGGTTTTAAATCAACTTTTCAAAGAACTCCACTGGCCACTCACAGCCTTCTGTTGCTTAGCACTCACTACAGGCTCCCAAGGTCTCCCAGCCACTCTCAGGAATTCATCCCATAGTGGCTGCAGTGTAATTGTTGCTCACAGCCTCAGAGGGCAACTCAAACCCAGAGCTGACCACCCTGAAAGTCAGACTAGAATCCGGTGGGCAGGAAGAATTACTCAGTGGATGAATATTCTAGGTGATGGGTATCAGAGGCGTGATCCAGTCTAGCTGTTGTGGGGGAGACGGTGACACAGAAGGATGCGACTCGGACGATTACAAGGTGCAGGGGGCTGACGGCCTGGGGTGGGGGTGTCTAAAAAGCACCTGCGAGGAGGACCATCCATCACCTTCCTTCAAAACTGAGCAGTGTTTGCACAGCAATCTGGTCATCCTTTGGGTCCTTGGCAGCACGTGGTACCTTTCTGCAACAGCTATTTGCTGACTTGAACTCACTACAAAGGACTTAGGCTGTCCTGGGCAGCCTGTTTATTCCCTATGGCCTCCCATGACTTCCAAACAGTCGCCCGGCCAGCCCGGCCCACAATGTCTTACCCACACAGACCAGCACGGTGAGCACTTCCCTGCAAGCCCACTGTGCTGGCTGGTTTCTGTGCTCCAAGACCATCACTGATACCTCTGCTCACCTCCACAGACAGGACCTTCCCCAGGGCAAAGAAGAAGGGGTGCATGTTGATGTCAGGGTCTTTGCGGAAGCAGTTGGGCTTGGCATGGTGCTGGAAGTGCATGTGGTTCCACCAGCTGGCAGGGGCCCCCTACAGAAAAGTGGGGTGTGAATATGAAAGCCTTGTGCCCCCTCTCCCCCGGGCTCGAGTTTCAGAGAGTTCCTCCCCATCCCACTGACCTTCAGGTGACCGATCACAAAATGATGTACCAGGTGGTTCCACTTAGAGGTCCCGAAGACGGACAGGTGTCCAAAGTCATGCTGCAGCCAGCCAGCCTGGGCCTGAGTGAGAAAGGTTAGTGCTGAGAGCGGCCCTGCGTCCATCTGAACTGACTCGGCCTCTCCCCCTTCCCTCATCCAGCTGGCCTGTGCTGGCCAAACTGAGTACATCCGGAAAGGAGTCAGGAAGTCTGGGTCCTGCCTCTGCCACTGACTCACATGAAACCTGGGGCCAGTCACTATCCCTTCTCTGTTCTTCGGAGTCTCCAGCTCTGGGCCTCTGTGACTTCTGATGGACTAAACATCCAGAACTACAGACTGGGACAGAGTGACAGACTCAGGCAAGCAAGAGGCTTAATGAACAAGTGGGTTCTGATAGCCAGGTGTTGGGGCGGTGTTGTGGTGGGGGGTGTGGGAAGCCAAGCTTTACCGAGAAACCAGAACCGTGGTTCTTGGCACTCGTGGACCATAACAGAATCTGAACATGAAGTTTCTGAGGAGACATGCCACAAGAAGAAGGGAACCCTGGGAGGAGCAGCTAGAGGCAGTGGGAGAAACAGAAGGTGCGTGTGTGGTGAAGATGAGCAGAGAGAAGCCACAGACAACAGGACAGGCGTTCTCTTTCTGTACTAACTCTCCCGCTGTGTCCTCAGTGGCCTCCTAAGGGGTACAAAGAACTTACCCTACAGATGCTGGGTGAGGCAGGGCTCTCACCTGAACTATACTGAGCAGCACGGAACACAGGAGGAAGGGCACCCAGGACGCCCCAAAGAACCAGAGAGTGAGCCAGGCAGCGACGTCCAGCAGCAGGATGTGCAGCAGGTACAGCACAAAGAAGACAGGGTTGGCCTCCATGAGCCCCATCCGCTCCACCGTGGCCCGCAGCTCCCGGAACTCATGAGTCAGCTCTTTCTGTAGGAGAGTGGAGATGGAAAGGCTGTTATTCTCCCCAATGCAACCCAGCACTGGAGCCAAGATCCCTCTTAAGCTCAAGGCATTCCCACTGCAATAACCGAGGAAGCCCAGAGTCCTAGGTAAAGGTACCACAATGCCAAGGATAACAGGTGGTGCTGTGGGATCAGGTCTAAGACCATGTGGCCTCCAGAGTGAAACAGAATCATTCTACCCCTGCTCTGCCACTTACTGACAGTGTGATCCCTGGTCATGTTGCTTAAGCTCTCTGAGCCTCAGTGTTCTCATCTGGAAATGTGGATTATATGATGTTATACTTGGCACAGAGTTAAGTGCTCAGTGGATTGGTCTCGGGTTGAGGATGGTGATGGTAGTGATGGTGGCCTTGTGAGAACCACAGCTTTCAAAGGCCCTGAAACCCAACAACTATGTGGGAGAAGCAAGGATCTCAAGATCTGCAAGAACTACTGACTGTGGTCACCTGAGCCTATGGAGGCCTGCCTTCTGCCCCCTGCCCCTCCATCACCACAGTGTCTCACATTCTTAGTGGGCTCAAAGCTGGGCTGCTCCGGAGACAGCTCTCCAATCAGGAGGGAGTTCATATACTTCCTCACAAGGCCCTTGTTGATGTGGAACGCCACAAAGGGATCCTGCAAGGATGGGGAGAAGACAGAACAGTGAGGAAGTCAGCCCTGCCCCCTGGGCTTGTGGAGGGCTCACACCAAAGGCCTTCCTCCTGATCCTGCAAGGACACTGCACCCAAGTTCAAACGGAGACCACCGCCCTCCAGGCAGCCTCATTTTGAAGCTGCCCAGACTAGTCCCTAGTGTCCACCACTCAAGATCACCCACAGCATCTGTGTTCTAGTAAGGGTACCACACCAAGGAACAGGAAGCACGAGGAAGGGGATCACAGAAAGCCGCGCCTGGGCTGGCCTTTCCTTTGGATGGCTCATGAAACGTGAGGAGGGAGACTCGTTGTGTCCACTAGGAGCTTGTGCATTTCTCCCCCTTTGCTCCACAGCTGTTCCAGTCGGCCTTCCGTATTTCTCCTCCCACTCTGAACACCCCATGCCCTGGCACACCAATTTTGGTTCTCCAAGGTGGGGTCCTCAGTGACTAAATTGATGAGATTAACGTCCTGAAGGTCAGACAGCCCCCAGGCCCTAAGGCAAAGCCAAGCGAGGAGGGAGCCGGGGCGGAGCCGGCGGCCAGTGGCACCACACGTCCGGACCAATCGCGCTCCCCGTTGCGGCCGGCCCCGGCCCCCAAATCACACTACGAGAAGCCCCAGCGTTCGGGCCTGCTCCGTCTACGCATGCGCCAGTCCACATCTTCGCCTTCGGCCACAGCCTGCGCGCCCCCGTGGTCCCTCCGGAGAGGAGCGCAGCCTCCCAGGCGTGCCGCGTCCGAGGGAGGGGCTGGTCCTCACACGATTAGGCTCTACCGCGACATCACAAGAACGCTAGTGGCCCGAGGGGCGCTCTGAGATAGCAGGGAGAAAGCTTGAGAACAGTAGAAGGGGTCGCGGCGCCAAGCGAAGGATATAGGGTGAGAGGACACAGCGAAGCAAAAGCTCCAACCTCTGGGTCCCAAGGAGTACCCCCCGCCCCCCTCCTGCCCCCCCAGCTCTGGAACTCTGAAGGGAGGTGCTAGCAGATTGTCTAGAGAGGGAAGCGGCAGAATCCGGGCTGGAGAGCGCGCTGGCCCGAGGGAGGGATGCCACCAGCACCGGGCTTAGAGCCCAGGAGTGCAAACAGCCGGCAGCTGTGGCGAATAGCTGGAGACCCTGCTGGACTGAGGCTGAGTGACCTCCCCACGGGATTCCAGGACTGCTCTCGTGTCCTAGCTAAGTGTATGCTGGTGCAGGCTCCCCACCTTCCGCACAACGGCCCCATTCCCCCCTGGGCACGAGCAGGTGCTAGGCGTCTCTGGCCAGTGCTGCCCCATCCCCTCTCTCGTCTTCACCCTGTGCAGGGGTTCCCAAGACAGCGGGCGCCAGGTTCTTTTCCCCCAACTCAGTTCTCCGTCCTGCCTCCACCCGCCAGCCTAGCCAGGCACGCTCGGTCCAGACGCCGCTGCGCTTCCCTGCCAGCCACCCAGACAGGTCAAGAATCCCTCTCCCCGCCACTGACCCCTCCTCCCTAGGTCTCGTCGGCAGGTCCGCCGTCGGGGAGCCCCGCGTCCCGGAGCTTCCTGTTTCTCCTAGCCCTGCTCCCCGGCCTGCCCACGCTTCCAGACCGCAGATTCCGGGCCGCAAACAGAGCCCACAGAGCGGTGGCGCGGCCCTTTGTCTGTGCGTGCACATTGCCAGCCTCCGTCCCTACTCCCCAGACTCCCCTTTTTCACCGCCTCTCCTGCCCTTGCATCCCGATTTGGCAGCACACCCAGTCACCCAGCAACAGGTACGCTCCTGCGCCTCCCGGCTTTTCCCAGAACTAGAGAGTGTTCAGCCACGACTGCCAAACTTCCTGTCTCGCACGCTGAGCCTCCAGCTCTAGCCGTCCGGTCCCGCCTCCTCCGGTGCCCCCGTCTGGCAGTGCTCACCGTGGCATCCTGCCCCGCGTAGTGGCTGATGACCCGGGAGCCCCCGGGATGCCGACGGACGAATTCACTGATGTTGTACACCTTTCGGTCAATCACGAGCCACCGCTCTTTTTCACGTCCAGAGCGCTGGGCCACTTCGTCCCAGGTGAAGTAGCGCGGGGTCGGCCCCTGGGCCGGGGTCTCGGGAGCCATCGGGGCCGGGCTACAACGCGCGCCGGCTGGGTGGCTGCGGTCAGGCGCGCGCACAGGACCCGCGGGGTAGCGCGCGCGCCGGCCTCGCAGGCTCTGGTAGCGGGCCCGCTGGTGCGCGTCCCGACCCCCGCGGCTCGCTCACCGGGTTTTCAGCCACTGAGGGGTGTTGGCGCCGAGCCCTGCTGCGCGCGCTCCTATTGGTCGAGCCGCGTGGCGCGGGGAGCAAGTCCCCGCCTCCCCGCCGGCCCCGCTCGGGCGTGCGCTTTGGGAGGGTCGTAGCAGGAGGGCGGCGGGCCGGAACGCGCGCCCCCTTGCGGGCACCTTGTTGGGGTCGCCGCCGGATCCCACTTTTCGACTCGCGCCTTTCGCTCACAGGGCGCCCCCGCGAACTGGATAACGGTTCCTGTGAAGATTCCTGGGTGCGGGGCCCGGCTCGGGGAGGGGGGCACCGAGTGCGCGGGCGCCCTAGGCCTCTAGGGTAAGGTGGGCTTGGCCAGGGTGGAGGCCAGTGGGCAGAGGCTGAGCCTGGTGAGTGTGGATGAAGGGCGGGCCTCTTTGCCAAGGAGGCCTGCCATGCCTACAGGGTTGAAGGTTGGGGGATTTGGCGAGGGGGTGTGGAGGGGGCTGTCCCAGGGGCCTCGTCTTGGGGGGCATCCTCGCTTGTTCCAGACCGTGACCTGATGAATTCTCCCGCCTTCTCCCCATGTAGCCCCACCGGTTGAGTGACTGGAATGAAAGAGTCAGAACCCTTGGCAGTTATCTTGCAAAGGCATAATTATGGGGTGTTGGCTCTGGAGGTGGGTGAGAATGGTTAATGCTTTACTGTGCTCAGTATAACATTAAAAATGCCCTACAAATGTTATAAACCTGTTTGCCTTTTTTACTTGTTGTTTTCATTTTTGTTCTTTTTTTTTTTTCTCTCCCAATTAACTGCCATCCTTAAATAAAAGGAAGTGGCCCAGCATCTCCGAGTCTCTGGGAGGCCCTGAGTGAAAAGCCTGGACCTTCCTGTTGAGGCATCCCTCCTCCATCCTGGAGGCACCTGGGAGCTGCCGGAGGCCTTTAGGTAGCTTAGGGGCTTGGAGCTCTGAGCTTTCCAAAAAGGTGAAAAAAGAACACAGAAGCTTCCGGGCTGAGAGGTGGGGGGCAGTCAAGAAGCTGTTAGAGTTATGAAGAAGCTCAGTTCATGTGTTAAATTTTATTTATTCAGAAAGCAATTTACAAAGCAGTACTATGTGCCAGGCACTGTTTTTAGTACATTGTGGACGTTCAGTTCAGTTCAGTCGCTCAGTCGTGTCCGACTCTTTGCAACCCCATGAAGTGCAGCACACCAGGCCTCCCTGTCCGTCACCAACTCCTGGAGTTCACTCAGACTCATGTCCATCGAGTCAGTGATGCCATCCAGCCATCTCATCCTCTGTCGTCCCCTTCTCCTCCTGCCCCCAATCCTTTCCAGCATCAGAGTCTTTTCCAATGAGTCAACTCTTCTCATGAGGTGGCCAAAGTACTGGGGTTTCAGCTTTAGCATCATTCCTTCCAAAGAACACCCAGGACTGATCTCCTTTAGAATGGACTGGTTGGATCTCCTTGCAGTCCAAGGGACTCTCAAGAGTCTTCTCCAACACCACAGTTCAAAAGCATCAATTCTTCAGCGCTCAACTTTCTTCACAGTCCAACTCTCACATCCATACATGACCACTGGAAAAACCATAGCCTTGACTAGATGGACCTTTGTTGGCAAAGTAATGTCTCTGCTTTTGAATATGCTATCTAGATTGGTCATAACTTTCTTTCCAAGGAGTAAGCATTTTTTAATTTCATGGCTGCAGTCACCATCTGCAGTGATTTTGGAGCCCCAAAAATGAAGTCTGACACTGTTTCCACTGTTTCCCCATCTATTTCCCATGAAGTGATGGAACCAGATGCCATGATCTTAAGTCAACTTTTTCGCTCTCCTCTTTCACTTTCATCAAGAGGCTTTTTATTTTTTAGTGCCTCTTCACTTTCTGCCGTAAGGGTGGTATCATCTGCATATCTGAGGTTATTGATATTTCTCCTGGCAAACTTGATTCCAGTTTGTGCTTCTTCCAGCCTAGCATTTCTCATGATGTACTCTGCATAGAAGTTAAATAAGCAGGGTGACAATATACAGCCTTGACGTACTCCTTTTCCTATTTGGAACCAGTCCGTTGTTCCATGTCCAGTTCTAATTTCTCCAAAGAAGACATACAGATGACTAACAAACATATAAAAAGATGCTCAATATCACTATCAGAGAAAGGCAAATCAAAACCACGATGAGATATCACCTTACATGGTTTAAATGGCCATCATCACAAAATCTACAAACAGTAAATGCTGGAGAGGGTATGGAGAAAAAGGAGTCCTCTTGCACTATTGGTGGGAATGTAAATTGATACAGTCACTGTGGCAACAGTATGGAGTTTCCTTAAGAAACCAAAAACAGAACTACCATATGACCCAGCAATCCCACCGCTGAGCATATACCCAGAGAAAACCATAATTCAAAAAGACACATGCAGCCCAGTGTTCACTGCAGCGCTGTTTACAATAGCCAGGACATGGAAGTAACCTGAACGTCCATCAACAGAAGACTAGGTAAAGAAGATATGGTACATACATACAATGGAACATTACTCAGCCATAAAAAAGAACAGAATTGGATCATTTGTAGAGATGTGGATGGACCTAGAGACTGTCATACAGATGAAGTAAGTCAGAGAAATACAAATATGGTATATTAATGCATATATGTGGAATCTTTTTTTTTTTGAATGGTATAAGCAATCTTATATACAAAGCAGAAATAGAGAACAAAAGTATGGATACCAAGGGGGAAGGGGGGATGGGGTGAATTGGAAGATTGGGATTGGCATATATTCACTCTTGATGGTACATATAAAATAGATAACTAATGGGAACCTACTGTGTAGCACAGGGAACTTTACTCATTGTTCTCTGGTGACATAAATGGGAAGGAAATTCAAAAAAGAGGGGATACATGTATGCAGATAGCTGATTCACTTTGCTGTATGGATACTAACATAATATTGTAAGGCAACTATACTCCAATAAAAACATCTTTAAATAAAATAGGACATTTGGGGCTGGGAATTTACCCTAGGACTCATTTATACTTTTTAGTTCCTCTCTGCAGGAATTCCTAAACTGGATTCAATGAACGGGTTTAATATAAGTCCTTCCTGGTTCCAAAAAGAAGCGGCAGGGTCAGTGTTGCTGTCCTTGTTTCTCTGGTCACCTTCTTCCTCCCAAGCCTTTAGACCTCTCTGTACAAAACGGGAGAAGGCAGGCCTGAACAGATAGGCCCCAGACCTTCCGATTTCCCCAGGAAACCAGTCTGCAGTGCCCCAGCCATCGATGTCAGCTTTTTACTGGTCTTTTAATATAACTTAATAGTACGTGCGTGGGTACCAAGTTGCTTCAGTCATGTCCAACCAACTCTTTGCAACCCCATAGACTGTAGTCTGCTAGGCTCCTCTGTCCATGGGATTCTTCAGGCAAGAGTACAAGTGGGTTGCCATGCCCTCCTCCAGGGGATTTTCCCGACTCAGGGATCAAACCCATGTCTCTTAATGTCTCCTACATTGACAAGCAGGTAGGTTCTTTACATCTACTGCCATCTGGGAAGCCCATATTTAAAGTGAAAATTTAAAGCAAAAAGGAAAATTCCCCTTTTGTTCAGTGGTTAAGACTGCGCTTTCACTGCCTTGGGCCTGAGTTCAATCCCTGGTCAGGGAACTAAGATCCTGCAAACTGAGCAACATGCCCCTCCCCCCAACCCCAAAATTGCAATGCTGAAAAAACTTTAAACATAGATATTGATTTATATTTATGATCATTTCCTTAGGATAAGTTCCACATGTGTAATTAGTGCATAAATGATAAAAACATTTTTAGATTCCTATTAAGTGTTGCCACGTCGCTTCTCTGCAAAGTTTGTTTATTGAGCACATATTTTGGGTGATTTAGTTTCACTGCAACTGCCAACACCAGAACCAGACAGGAATGCAGATCTACCTGGCCAAATGTCTCCCCACCAGCGCTGTGAGCTCTAAACATTCAGGAATGAAGCACGACCACTTGGGATCTCACCAGTCCCCCGCATTCTATCCAAATAATTATAATCTCAACTTGCAAGCACATTCTCTTCTAAATGCATTTCAGGCTTAGAAAAGGCTCCATCAAGTTTCAACAAGACATAGCAAGGAAGGGAGGTGGTGTGATAGAAAGAGCAAGGATTCATATCTGAGAGACCTGGGACCTAGTCCGCTACTCCACTTGCTGCTGTGTAATGTTGTGTTAGAAGTCACGTCAACCTCACGTCAACCTCTCTGATTACAGGTTCCATATCTAAATTAAAGAGGCCAGATTCCTTCTAGTACTAGTAATCCATATGTTCTTTGATGAAAGTGTTACTTAAGATTCCATATCTCTGGTCGGTATTCACTTAGAGACAAGACTTTTGATAATCATTCCTTTCTTGGATAGATTATGCAACAGTTGCCTGTCACTGAACGCAAATTTGACACTCCTATAAGTTTCTGCCATTTTTATTATTGAAAATTGCTGAATTTAAAAAATAATTATGACTTTTACCACAAATTAGCAAATTGTTATCTAGTGTACTTGGTTCCAGCAGTTTGGCCAGACAGATAGTGTTAAGGTCTCCTATTTCGCAGGCAGATTCTTTACCATCAGAGCCACCAGGGAAGCCCAAGATAATATGTGTATAGTTCTTTTCATACAGGGCATTCCTTGTGTGGCTCAGCTGGTAAAGGGTCTGCCTGCAAAATGGGAGACCTGGGTTCGATTCCTGGGTCAGGAAGATCCCCTGGAGAAGGGAAAGGCTACCCACTCCGGTATTCTGGCCTGGAGAATTCCATGGACTGTATAGTCCGTGGGGTCTCAAAGAGTTGGACACAACTGAGGGACTTTTCTTTTCCCTCACTTTTCTTTTCATACAACCTGTGTCCTCTGAGCCTCATTGTTTAAACAAACAAAAAAAGAAATTCCTTAGTGGTCCAGTGGTTAGGACTCTGTGCTTCCACTGCAAGGGACACACGTTCAATCCCTGGTCGGGAAACTAAGATCCTCCATGCTGTGCTGTGTGGCTCCACCTGCCTCCCACCCAAATTAAATAAGATCAGATATTATTGTCTCCATTTTGTCATGAGGAAACTGAGAAACTACCATCAGGCAGTAAATGATGGGGCGGGAATACTGTGACCTGTGATGGCTTTTGATCTGTGACTTTCCACAGATACTCCTCCGCAAAGCCCAGATCCACTGCTGTATTTGTGACCTAATCCTAGTGAAGCAGAAAATCTTATTCCTGACAACAGTAATTGGACCAAGGGTCAGAATGTGACCTCAAGCTCGTTAGAGCCAGTCCCAGATGATATAGGTGGGAAGCAGGGCCTGGGGAAACATTCTGCTGGGGTTCCTTCAGTTCAGTTCAGTCGCTCAGTTGTGTCTGACTCTTTGCGACCCCATGAATCCCAGCACGTCAGGCCTCCCTGTCCATCACCAACTCTTGGATTTCACTCAAACTCACGTCCATCGAGTTGGTGATGCCATCCAGCCATCTCATCCTCTGTCGTCCCCTTCTCCTCCTGCCCCCACTCCCTCCCAGCATCAGGGTCTTTTCCAGTGAGTCAACTCTTCTCATGAGGTGGCCAAAGTACGAGAGTTTCAGCTTTAGCATCATTCCTTCCAAAGAACACCCAGGGCCGATCTCCTTCAGAATGGACTGGTTGGATCTCCTTGCAGTCCAAGGGACTCTCAAGAGTCTTCTCCAACACCACAGTTCAAAAGCATCAATTCTTCAGTGCTCAGCTTTCTTCACAGTCCAACTCTCACATCCATACATAACTACTGGAAAAACCATAGCCTTGACTAGACGGACCTTTGTTGGCAAAGTAATGTCTCTGCTTTTGAATATGCTATCTAGGTTGGTCATAACTTTCCTTCCAAGGAGTAAGTGTCTTTGAATTTCATGGCTGCAGTCACCATCTGCAGTGATTTTGGAGCCCAAAAAAATAAAGTCTGACACTGTTTCCACTGTTTCCCCATCTATTTCCCATGAAGTGATGGGACCGGATGCCATGATCTTAGTGTTCTGAATGTTGAGCTTTAAGCCAACTTTTTCACTCTCCTCTTTCACTTTCATCAAGAGGCTTTTTATTTTTTAGTTCCTCTTCACTTTCTGCCATAAGGGTGGTATCATCTGCATATCTGAGGTTATTGATATTTCTCCCGGCAATCTTGATTCCAGCTTGTGCTTCTTCCAGCCCAGCGATTCTCATGATGTACTCTGCATATAAGTTAAATAAGCAGGGTGACAATATACAGGCTTGACGTCAAGGAGTACGTCTCTTTTTAGGTGCAGCCGTTTCTTTCTATCACATTGAGATGACATTCCTGCAGTAAGAGAGAATCAGGCCAACAGGGCAAGAAAAGCAGAGACAAATATCAGTTGAATTGCTGCTTCCAGAGGCCCTGGCTTCTGAAGCGATTTAGTTCTCTGGGAAGTCTCAGATCAAAAGCAATCACAGATCACATTAATATTCCTGCTCCATCACTTACCGCCTGATCGTAGTTTCTCAGTTTCCTCATGGCAAAACAGAGACTATAGTTTCTGACCTATCTTACTTAAAAAAAATTTTTTGTGGCTCTTTGGCTAGTCCTCCAAGCTAGATGACCCAGTAAATTTATTTGTTTCTTTACACTAATTAGAATTTCTTTCTTTCTTTCTTTCTTTTTTGTTATTTGCAGCCAGGAAATGAACCCAGAACCTCTGACTCTCAGGCACCAGGGTTCTTTCTTCTAATGTTAATAATAGCAAGGAATCACTGAACATTTCAGTATACCAGGCAGTGTGCTAAACACGTCACTTATTTACTGGACCAAAACTAAGTCTCAACCCAGAAAGGCTGAACAGGGGACCTTGGAAAAGACAAACCCCTTCCCGAGGTACCATGACATCTGAACTATCTTTTTTAAAGACTGAGGAGATTAGAGTTTTTGTAAAAAGTGTGGCCAAATGATTCTGAAACTGAGTCCCCCTAAAACCGAATTCCCTGAAGTCCCATACTGTTTATAATTAATCTATCTAAAACTTCATCCCTTTCTTGTCCCCTCTGACCTCAATCCTGTGCTAACTGAGCATTCATCAGCCAGAGTCAGATGACTAAAATTACCATGGTTGATAACATCAACTACCCACTGAAATTTTGAATCTAGATATCATCATTAAACATGCAAACTCCGTTGTTTTTTCAGGGCAAGATAAGCTAATGGATCCTTGAATAATGTACCACTTAGCCAGAGAATTGTAAATCAAAGACATGCTGACTCCTGAAACTGCACCTAAGAAATATCATAGAAATTTCACAAGATGATTAATGCCCACCTCTTTGTTCTCCCCACCATTTGAAAACTATGTATTCACTTGCTTTGGCTGCCCTGGGTCTTAGTTGTAGCAGGTGGGATTTTTTAGTTGCAGGATGAAACTCTTAGTGGAGGCACGCAGGACCTATTTCCCTGACCAGGGATTGAATTCCAGGCCCCCTGCCTTGGGAGCACAGAGTCTCAGCCACTGGACCACCAGAGAAGTACCCCTCCCCGCCTTTTTAAATTTATTTTTGGCTGCTCTAGGTCTTTGTTTTGGCACACAGGGTCTTGGATGCTTTGGGCTTTCTCTAGTCGGGGTAAGCTGGGGCTACTATCTAGTTGTGGTACCAGGGCCTCCCATTGTGGTCGATTTTCATGTTGTGGATCAGGGGCTCTAGAGCACAGGTTTGGTAGTTGTGGCACACGGGCTTCATTGCCCCACGGCCTGTGGAATCTTCCTGGACATGGGATCAAACATGTGTCCCCAGTATTGGCAGACAGATTCTTAACCACTGGACCACCAGGGAAGTCCTATTCTCCTTTTTAAAAAACCCTCACTCAAAGACCAAGTTAGAATAGATCTGAGGCTTGTCTCCTATTCCCTTGTTTGGTGCTCTGCAATAAATCCTGACTTTGCTGCAAACTCCCACTGTCAGAGTTGGGCTCTCTGTGCCACAGGCACCTGAGCCCTTGCTGGGTTTCAGTTTTTCTCCAGTGGGGAAGGCTCCCCAGTGGAAGGCTCCAGATTGCAGTACTCTCAGTCGGTAAAGAATCTGCCTGCAATGCAGGAGACATGGGTTCGATTCCTGGATCGGGAAGATGCCCTGGAGAAGGAAATGGCAACCCACTCCAGTATTCTTTCCTGGAGAATCCCATGGACAGAGGAACCTTGTGTGCTAGAGTCCACGGGGTTGCAAGAGTCGGACATGACTGAGTGACTTTCACCACGACTACTACTTCTACAATGAAGGAGCTAGTCCTTTCCCTGCCTCCTTCCTGCTTAATACTTCCTCATTCTCATTAGCCATTCTGATTTGATAATGTGCAATGGGTTTTTTGTTTGTTTGTCCCCCCACCCCACCCCTGCACTACGTGGCATGTGGAATCTTAGTCTCCTGACCTGGGATTGAACCCACTCCACCCCTGCAGAGGAAGAACGGAATCTTACTGAGTCTTAACCACTAGACTGTCAGAAAAGTCCCTGATATTGCATTTTTTTTTTTGATGTGGACTATTTTAAAGTGAAAGTGTTAGTTTCTCAGTCATGTCTGACTCTTCATGACCCCATGGGCTGTAGCCTGCCAGGCTCCTCTGTCCATGGAATTCTTCCATTGCAAGAATACTGGAGTGGGTTGCCATTCCCTTCTCCAGGGGATCTTCCTGATCCAGGGATCAAACCTGGGTCTCTTGCATTGCAGGTGTATTCTTTACTGTCTGAACCACCTGGGAAGCCCTGCATTGGAAGGCGAAGTCCCCCACTGGACTGCCAGGGAAATCCCCCTGCGTTGCATTTTTGAGAGAAAGGCTTGATGTAAGTGCAAGATACTTTCTCTGCTAAATCATTATTTTTTTTAATTTGCTCTTTTTAAAAAAATAATTAAAGTATAATGTATATGTATGACTGAGTCCCTTCACTGTTCATCTGAAACTATGATAACGTTGTTAATCAACTATACCCCAATACAAAATAAAAGGTTTAAAAAAACAATTGAGGTATAATTGACATATATTAATTTCAGGCATTAAAACATAATGAGTGAAAAAGGTGGCTTAAAACTCAATATTCAAAAAACAAAGATAATGGCCTCCAGTCCCATCACTTCGTGGCAAATTGAAGGGGAAAAAGTGGACATGCTTTTTTGTTTTCTTGGGCTCCAAAATCACTATGTATGATAACTGCAGCCATAAAATTCAGATGCTTAGTCCTTGGAAGAAAAGCTATGACAAACTTAAACAGTGTATTAAAAAGCAGAGACATCACTTTGCCGACCAAGGTGCATAGAGTCAAAACTATGGTTTTTCCAGTAGTCATGTACAGAATTGGGCTATGAAGAAGGCTGAATGCCATATACTTGGTGGTTTTGAACTGTGGTGTTGGAGAAGACTCTTGAGAGTCCCTTGGACAGCAAGGAGGTCAAACCAGTCAATCCTAAAGGAATTCAACCCTGAATATTCATTGGAAGGACTGATGCTGAAGTTGAATCTCCAATACTTTGGTCACCTGATGCAAAGAGCCGACTTATTGGAAAAGCCTCTAATGCTGGGAAAGACTGAAGGCAAAAAGAGAAGGCGGCAGCAGAGGATGAAATGGTCAGATAGCCTCACTGACTCAATGACATTAATTTGAGCAAGTTCCAAGAAACAGTGAAGGACAGAGGAGTCTGGTGTGCTTCAGTCCATGGAGTCACAAAGAGTTGGCAATGACTTAGTGACTGAACAACAGCAACATATACCATGATGATTTGAAATTTCTGTATATTGGAAAATGATCACCACAAGAAGTCTGATTAACAGCTGAGTCATTTTAGATTGAAAAGCCTAAATGTTCACATCATTACATTTAATTACCCTCAGGCTTCATGGCGAAACCTGATGCTTTGACTGCTTGTATTGGCTTCCCTGGAGGGTCAGTTGGTAAAGAGTCCGCCCACAATGCGGGAGAGCTGGATTCGATCCCTGGGTCAGGAAGATCCCCTGGAGAAGAAAATGGCTACCCACGTCAGTAGTCTTGCCTGGAGAATTCCATGGCCGAGCCTGGTGGACTACAGTCCATGGGGTCACAAAGAGTCGGACACCACTAAGTGACTAATTTTCTTTTTCACTTTCATGGTGAAACACGAAGAACACTTCCCTTTAAATTTATATGGTTAGCCCAGATCTCTCTTTTGAGCTTCTAACTCACATATCTAATGTTTTGTGGCCACTTCCATTGGGGTGTCTTACCGTCGTATCCAGATTAGTGTGTCTAAAGCTGAACCTGCCACCACCCTGTTCAGCTCCCAAACCTCCCACACTGTGGTCTTCCTTCTTATTATAAGTGCTCTGTCGACTCAGAGGGAAGAGCTAAAGACCAGGGAGTCATTTCTGCAACTTCACTCATCACAAGCCACCATGGTTGATTCATTACCCGGTCCTGCCAGTTATACCTCCCAAAATATCATCAATGTACTCCTTTTCTTCATTCTCCAAGGCATGCGTGCTTGCTGAGTCGCTTCAGTTGTGTCTGACTCTGCGCAACCCTATGGACTGCAGTCTTCTAGGCTCCTCTGTCTATGGGATTCTCCAGGCAAGAATACTGGAGTGGGTTGCCAATACCTGGCTTCTTCCCAACCCAGGGATCAAAACAGCATCTCTTTGTCTCCTGCTCTGGCAAGCAGGCTCTTTACCACTCCGCTACCTGGGAAGCCCAAGCAAGAATACTGGAGTGGTTTGCTGTGCCCTCCTCCAGGGGATCTTCCTGACTCAGACATCGAACCCGTGTCTCTTACATCCACCTGCATTAACACGTGGATTCTTTACCCCTAGTGTCACCTAGGAAGCCCCATTCTCCAATGTCTCCACTCTGTCCAAACTATTGTCACTTACTCAGATTCCTGCGTTTGTCTCCTCACTAGCCTTCCTGCCTTTATGCACGTTTGCCTCCCTCCTGTCCAATCACAGAATAGCTGGAATGGTCTTTGAGTATTTATGATCATGTCAGTTTCCTAGTGTCAGTTTCCCAAAGCACTGGAAGTAAAATTCATATTCCTGTGACACCAGCCCACCTCTCCAATCTCATCTGCTGGCTCTCTTCCTCTCACCAAGGACACTCCAGCCACAGTTGCCTGCCTGTTCCTGAAACATGCTAAGCTCATTCTTGAATTAGAGCTTTTGCATATGGCTGTTCCTTCTGCTTGAAATGTAATCCACTGCTCCTTCCATGATTCACTCCTTCTCAACCATCTGTTCCTAACTGAAAGTTCATTTCTTTAAATAATCTTTCTATGATTACCACTTTTTCTAAGGAAGATTCTCCCTACTGCTGCTTACTCATGATTTTAACAGCCTCTTTATTTTTTTCTCATAGGAATTGTAATTATTTTATTCTTTCTTGGCTAATTTTCTGTCTCCCTGACCAGATTATAAGCTTCATAAGGACGAGGTCTTATCTTGTTCACTGTTGTATCCCTAAGATGTACTCAATACAATTAATTGGATGAATGAATAAAATCAATGAGAAAAAAAGTTGACAGATGAGTGATACCAACAGGAAGTCACAAGAAAAAATGTACACACAATCAATAAACACAAGAGGTTGCTCAGATTCTGTCCCATAATTTAAAAGGCAGGAGACAGCATTTTTCATATGTCAGGTTGCCAGAATTTAGAGGTTTGGCCACATATCTCTCAGACTTGGCTAGAGTTTGGAAAAACGGGTTGTGGGATTGTAAATTAGTAAAGTGATTTTAGAAAGCATTTGGCAATATCCATCAAATTATAAAAGGCATATATTCATTGACCCAAGAATTCCAGACGTAGACTTGCATGAGAATGCAAATAAATAACTTCCAAAGTGTTTATTGTAACATTTTTTTGTTATAGGAAGAATATGGAATAATAACAGCTAATAACAGAATAATATCACTGTGTTCCAGAACAGTTCTCATGTGCTTCACAGAGCAACTCTATAAGTGGTTGTTATTATTATATTCCATTTTGCAAATAGGGTAATTAACAGATAACATCCCCAAGGACCCACAGCCAGTAAGTGACAGAGCTGGGAATTTAACCCAGAGCTGTACACTTAATCATTACAGAAAGTCCCGTACATACGAACGAGTTCCATTCTGAGAGCACATTCTTAAGTCCAATTTGGTCATAAGTCCAACAAAGTTAGCCTAGGTAGTCAACAAATACAATCAACTCTATAGTACTGTACTATGATAGGTTCATAATACTTTTCACAAATAATACACAATAAATAATACGTAAAAAGCACACACAAAAAACACATTTTAAATCTTAACAATACAGTACCTTGAAAAGCAGAGTAGTACAGTTTGACAGCTGGAATATAGGGGCTGGCATCATCTGAGCCAGCAAGAGTTACTCACTGGAAGGGGGAGAGGAGGTGAGAGATGGTAGAGCTGAAGGGTCGTCAGCAATAGGAGACGGAAGGCAAGCTGCACAGCTTGCAGAGGATGCATGCGCCTGACAATGGGCGCCAGACGCAGGAACTAATTTATGTGATTGGGCATGCAAACACGTGTTTCCATCTTTGAAAGCTTCCAATTTGAAGTTTTGTATGAGAGGACTTACTGTATCCTATACTGTTATTTTTGGTTAGTTGCTTAGTCGTGTCCGACTCTTCGCGACCCATGGACTGTGTAGCCCACCAGACTTCTCTGTCCATGGGATTCTCCAGACAAGAATACTGGAGTGGGTTGCCATTTCCTTCTCCAGGGGAACTTCTAGACCCAAGGATCAAACCCAGATTTCCTGCATTCAGTTAAGTTCAGTTCAGTCACTCAGTCATGTCCAATTCATTGTGACTCCATGGACTGCAGCATGCCAGGCTTCCCTGTCCATCACCAACTCTTGGAGCTTGCTCAGACTCATGTCCATTGAGTCAATAATGCCATCCAACCATCTCATCCTCTGTCACCCCCTTCTCCTCCTGCCTTCAGTCTTTCCCAGTATCAGGGTCTTTTCCAGTGAGTCAGTTCTTCGCATCAGGTGGCCAAAGTATTGGAGATTGAGCTTCAGCAGCAGTCCTTTCAATGAATATTCAGGACTGATTTCCTTTAGGATTGACTGGTTTGATCTCTTGCTGCCCAAGGGACTCTCCAGAGTCTTCTCCAACACCACAGTTCAAAAGCACCAATTCTTCGGCGCTCAGCTTTCTTTATAGTCCAGCTTGCATCCATATATGACTACTGGAAAAACCATAGCTTTGACTAGACGGACCTTTGTTAGCAAAGTAATGTCTCTGCTTTTTAAATATGCTGTCTAGGTTGGTCATAGCTTTTCTTCCAAGCAGCAAGCATTTTTTAATTTCATGGCTACAGTCACCAGCTACAGTGATTTTGGAGGCCCCCCAAAATAAAGTCTCTCACTGTTTCCATTGTTTCCCCATCTATTTGCTATGAAGTGATGGAACCATGAAGTGATGGTTTTTCCAGTGGTCATGTATGGATGTGAGAGTTGGACTATAAAGAAAGCTGAGCGCCAAAGAATTGATTCTTTTGAACTGTGGTGTTGGAGAAGACTCTTGAGAGTCCCTTGGACTGCAAGAAGATCAAACCAGGAGATCAATCCTAAAGGAATTCAACCCTGAATATTCATTGGAAGGACTGCTGCTGAAGTTGAATCTCCAATACTTTGGTCACCTGAAGCAAAGAACCAATTCATTGGAAAAACCCCTAATGCTGGGAAAGACTGAAGGCAAAAGGAGAAGGTGGCAGCAGAGGATGAAATGGTCAGATAGCCTCACTGACTCAATGACATGAATTTGAGCAAATTCCAAGAAACAGTGAAGGACAGAGGAGTCTGGTGTGCTTCAGTCCATGGAGTCACAAAGAGTTGGTGATGACTTAGCAACTGAACAACAACATATACCATGATGATTTGAAATTTCTGTATATTGGAAAATGATCACCACAAGAAGTCTAATTAACAGCTGAGTCATTTTAGATTGAAAAGCCTAAATGTTCACATCACTACATTTAATTACCCTCAGGCTTCATGGCGAAACCTGATGCTTTGACTGCTTGTATTGGCTTCCCGAGGCTCAGTTGGTAAAGAGTTCATCTGCAGTGTGGGAGACCTGGATTCGATCTCTGGGTCAGGAAGATCCCCTGGAGAAGGAAATGGCAACCCACTCCAATATTCTTGCCTGGAGAATTCCGTGGCCGAGCCTGGTGTGCTGCAGTCCATGAGGTCACAAAAAGCCAGACACGACTGAACAACTGAACTGAACTGATGGAACCAGATGCCATGATCTTAGTGTTTTGAATGTTGAGCTTTAAGCCAACTTTTTCACTCTCCTCTTTCACTTTCATCAAGAGGCTCTTTAGTTCTTCTTCACTTTCTGCTTAAGGGTGGTGTCATCTGTTTATCTGAGCTTATTGATATTTCTCCTGGCAATCTTAATTCCAGCTTGTGCTTCATCCAGCCCAGCATTTTGCATGATGTACTCAGTTTCAGTTCAGTTCAGTCGCTCAGTCGTGTCCGACTCTTCGCGACCCCATGAATCGCAGCATGCCATATAAGTTAAATAAACAGGGTGACAATATGCAGCCTTGACATACTCCTTTCCCAATTTGGAACCAATCTGTTGTTCCATGTCTAGTTCTAACTGTTGCTTCTTGACCCGCATACAGATTTCTCAGGAGGTAGGTCAGGTGGTCTGGTATTCCAATCTCTTGAAGAATTTTCCACAGTTTGCTGTGATCCACACAGTTAAGACTCTGACATAGTCAATAAAGTAGAAGTAGATGTTTTTCTGGAACTCTCTTGCTTTTTTGATGATCCATCAGATGCTGGCAATTTGATCTCTGGTTCCTCTGCCTTTTCTAAATCCAGCTTGAACATCTGGAAGTTCTTGGTTCACATACTGTTGAAGCCAGGCTTGGAAAATTTTAAGTAGTAGTTTGATAGTGTGTGAGATGAGTGCAATTGTGCAGTAGTTTGAACATTCTTTGGTATTGCCTTTCTTTGCAATTGGAATGAAAACTGACCTTTTCCAGTCCTGTGGCCACTGCTGAGTTTTCCAGATTTGCTGGCATATTGAGTGCAGCACTTTCACAGCATCATCTTTTGAGGGCATTATGCTACGTGAAGTAAGTCAGTCAGAGAAGGATTAATACTGTTAAGAACTCACTTATATGTGGAATCTAAAAAAAAAAAAAAAAAAAAAACAACAAACAAACTCAGAACAGAGAGTAGAATTGTGGTAGCCAGAGAGATGGGGAGGAAAGTGTGAATGGTAGTCAAGGGTACAAGTTCTAGGGATCTAATATATGGCAGCATGATGTCTATAGCTAACAAAACTGAACTGTGTTTTTGAAAACTGCTAAGGGAGTAGATTTTAAATGTTCTCACCATCTACACACACTAAAAGAACTATGTGAGGAGATAGATATATCTTAGTCTATTTTGGCTGCTATAACAGAAATACCATAGACTGGGTAGCTTATAAACAATAGAAATTTATTCCTCACAGTTCTGGAGGCTAGTAAGTCCAAGATCAAGGTACTAGCAGGCTGGGGAGCTGGTGAGATGGTTCACTTCTTAGACAACTGTCTTTTTGCTCTACATTCCCATGGTGGGTCTGAGTTTACACCTGAAGAGATTAGGGGGCATGCCTTCCAATGCAGCAAGCAGTAAAACCTAAGACTTTAGTTTTCAACTGTGTCTCCACCAGATACTGGTCTGCAAGGAATGAGAAGGAAGTGACATCAAGGAGGAACAAAGGAGGAAAAGACCCGCCAGCCTTCAAGCTCCTGCATCTGCTCATTCGCAATCCCCGCATCCCCACCTTCTAGGGGTCAGACTGTCCCACCTCTCCTTGGATTTAAGGAGGCAACAAATTTCTCCTTTTTCCTGAGCCAGTTCAAGTTTAGTCCCATGCAGCCAATATGGCTTCCATTCCACTCTTCTTCCCCTGGGAAGGAAGCGGCACTAAATTGCAGTGGAAGGAATTTGGACTTCAGAGTGAGCTCCTTGACAAGACGTGGCTGAAACAATGTGTTACGCTATTTGAGCTTCAGAAACTGTCAGAAGCACTGCAGAGAGGATAAGAGACTGGGCTGTTGTCTCAAACACCACAGCACATTCAGGCTGCTATTGTCCTGGAGGACAAAGGTCTTAGATCTATTTGAGAAAAGGAAACAAAACCACAAGCACTGTATGTTCATTTTCAGTTCACTCACTCTTGACATAATAACAGAAAGGACAATTGATGAATGAAAATTCTCTTCTCCGCCAGTCATGCTTTCTAATTTTAACATTTTACAGTTGCATTTGTCTTTTCGAACGCAGTCTGCACATTCTTTTTTGAACTGTGGTGTTGGAGAAGACTCTTGAGAGTCCCTTGGACTGCAAGGTGATCCAACCAGTTCATCCCAAGGAGATCAGTCCTGGGTGTTCATTGGAAGGACTGATGTTGAAGCTGAAACTCCAATACTTTGGACACCTGATGCGAAGAGCTGACTTATTTGAAAAGACCCTGATGCTGGGAAAGATTGAGGGCAGGAGGAGAAGGGGAGGACAGAGGATGAGATGGTTGGATGGCATCACCAACTCAATGGACATGGGTTTGGGTGGACTCTGGGAGTTGGTGATAGACAGGGAGGCCTGGTGTGCTGCGGTTCATGGGGTCTCAAAGAATCGGGCATGACTGAGTGACTGAACTGAACTGAACTGCACATTCTTAAGGTTCAAAATTCAAAAAGTACAAAAAGAGATACAGTAAAAATTCTTCCTCTCATCCTTGTCCCTGGCTCAGTTCTTCCTATGCCCCCAGGCAACCAGGGTAGCCAGTAAATAAATCTTTCCAGAGATATTTTCCACGTGTACTTGGTGCGTGACAAGTTGCTCCAGAACTTAGCAGCTTCAAGTAACAAGCATTTGTAACCGCTCTAGATTCTACTGGCCAGCTAGGCAGTTCTTGGCCAGGCTTACTCAGTGGGATGGATGACCTAGAATGGCCTCAGTCACGTGCCTGGCAGTTGGCAGGCTGTTTAGACTGGGGAGTCTTCACATATCTGGAAGCTGGCTTAATGTCAATGTCAGTCTGAGTGACAGACACCCACTTCCCAACATGCAGCAGGCTAGTCCAGCCTCCCTCTTGTGACGACCGGAGATTCCCAGCAGTGAGGGCGCACTCCGATGCACGACCAATCTTTGAGCCTCCACCTTCATCACGTTTGCTAATGAACCTCTGATAAAGCAAATTAAATCAAAGCAAATGGCCAAGTCCTGATTCAAGGGGCCTGGAGAAATAGACTCCATGTTGTGATGGCAAGAGCGTTACTTTTTCTTTTTTAAAATATATTTGTTTTTGTTGTTTGTTCGTTGCTGTTTGGCTGCATTGGGTCTTCATTGCTGTGCTCAAGCTTTCTCTAGTTTCAGCGAACAGGGGTGACTCTCTAGTTAAAGTGCACAGATTTCTCATTGCAGTGGCTTTTTTCATTGCAGACCACTGGCTTGCAGCACGTGGGTTTAGTTGCCCCACAGTTCATGGAATCTTCTTGGACCAGGGATTGAGTCCGTGGCAGGCAGATACTTAACCACTGGGCCACCAGGGAAGTCTGGAAAGAGCTTTAAAATCACATTGCAAAAGGGCATCCATTCAGGGATGAATAGAATTTGAGGCTTTTTTCTTTTTTTTGCAGTCTACCACAGCATATGTTTGTTAGTATGAGTACATCGACTCTGTGTGTGTTTATACTTTTTCCTATTTTTTTACAGAAATGGTAGCACACTGTTTTATGGCTTTTCCTAAGTATTTAAAACTGGTTTTACAAGCCTTGATGTCTACTATAACATAAAAGTTATATTATAGATGGTTAAGACAGATTGTTGTCAAACAATTGGACAGGAGACTTATCTCTTGATGTCAAGTGAAATGGAAGGGTCTGTAATTTACAACAGAGAATAAAACAGACTTCACTTTAGTTTTACTGGGTACTTTTGTCTTAGTTGACTCATCAGCTACTCAAGGATCTTGGTATAATTCTCAAAGATGGCAAAGTCAGGTTCTCACAGAAGTACCCGCATTGTATCTGAATAACCAAAGTCCTTTTTGGTCCAGGGATTTCCTTCAAAGTCTCTATTTAATTAGTGTGTGTGTGTCTCTGTGTGTGTGCTCTGTCGTGTCCAACTTTTGTGACCCCATAGACTGTATCCCCCACCTCAAGCTCCTCTGTCTATGGGATTTTCCAGGCAAGAATACTGGAGTGGGTTGCCATTTCCTCCTCCAGGGGATTCTCCAGATCCAGGGATCAGACCTTACATCTCTTGCATCTCCTGCATTGGCAGGTAGATTCTTTACCACTGAGCTTCCTGGGAAGCCTAATTCGAGCTGATTCCCTTCTCAAAAGGAGACTCATCTTTCAGTTATCCGTTGTCCAAGATCAGACTCTCCTCCTTCAGGTCTCAGATGTCTGCTTCTCCAGAAGGTCTTCCCACCCAGAATACAGGAGTACCCCCTGAGACTTCCCTGGCAGTCCCATGGTTAAGACTCCATGCTTCCACTGCAGGAGTCACAAATTCAATGCCTGGTCAAGGAACTAGGGTTCTGCATGCTTCATAATGTAGCAAAAAAAAAAAGTACCCCACTTCAACTCCCAGCTTCCCCTTCCTTTCCAGCTTCATTTTTTCCCAAAGCACAGCTACCACCTGACCAGGTATATATTTATTTGTTAATCTGTTTATTATCCATCTATACTTAGATCTAGGATATTCTCTTGTTTACTCCTGTATCCCCTGCACCTAAAACAGCACACCCATAGAAGGCCCTTGATGCATATTTATTGAATAAATGAAAATAACAAATATTTTTGCATATTAGTTACCTTACTACACCCCAATGACCTCATCTATAAGATGGAGGTGTTTTTTTTTTTCTTTTTTTTCCTGGTCTTCACCACATGCCATGTGGCATCTTAGCTTCCCGACCAGGGAGTAAACGTGTGCCGCCTACAGTGGAAGCAGGGAGTCTTAACCACTGGACAGCCAGGAAGGAGACTCTTAACACCTCCTTCAGAGGGTTCCATGCAAAGTGAGTTATGTATGACACTTCATATAACGCATGACATCTAGACAGACATCTATTGCTCTGTTGATCGGAAAATGCACTCACAGGGAATTCCCCAGTGGTCCAGTGGTTAGAGCTTGGCACTTTCACTGTCAGGGCCCAAGCTTGATTCCTGGTTGGGGGACTAACATCCCATAAACCATATGACTTGGCAAAAAAAAAAAAGAGAGAGAAGAAAAAAAATACATTCACAGCTTTCACTTATACAAGGGTGTATACTTCATAAGAGCAAGTGGTCCTTTCTCTTGTCCCAAATGTCCTTTCTTGGGACATTTGAACTTCAGCACGTATCAAAACCTTGTAAAAAAGAAGAAAGTTAGGTTTTTATAAGGTTACTCTGGACTTCCCTTGCAGTATAGCAAACCAAACTCATGTACTTGTCTTCTTCCTCTCTTGATACTCCACCAAAATTAGAAAAAGCAACAGCACAGGAAGCTCAGTTCGGTGCTCTCTGATGACCTAGAGATGTGGGTTGGGGTGGCAGATGGGTGGGAGGGAGGCTCCAGAGGGAGGGGATATATGTCTACAGCTAGCTGATTCACTTTGTTGTATAGCTGAGGCTAACATAACGTTGTAAAAGAAGTATACTCCAATAATAAAATTAAATTTAAAAAAAAGAAACAGAACTAAATACATAACATTGAGGAGAACAGCATGGGCCATCCGTGGATGGTGGATTTCAGTGCATTTCTGGAAGATATAAACTGGGTAGAAATGCCTTGATGGATGGAGTGTAAGAAACCACAGCCAAGAATAAGCACTGGCAGATACAGCCAACCCACGGAACAAAATGCCAGGAAGTAGGGTACCTCCGACAGAGAGTGGAAGCGAGATGGGAAGGCTGTCAGGGAATAATGAAAGTCCATCTGTTGAGCAACCGTACCCATCAACTGCCCCCTCTCCCATACCCTGTTCTTCCATCCTCACTCCTGTGCCAGTAGAGAGCCAGCCATTTAGACCTAGCCAAAAAGCATATTCTCCAAAGAAACTAAACGAACTATCGCTAAAGGGAGTGTTGGTGCTCCAGAGGAGAGGCCTCTCCATTCTGCCGTTTAAGGTTTCACACAACCCAAATGCTAGCTCCTCGCCCATTTACTCATCCTAAAGCATCACATGAAATCAACAAGTCCCATCCAGGTACATAGATGGACCAGTCAGCAGAGAGGCTTTGTGGGCAAAGGGGAAATGCCCACTGACTGCTATGTATAATAACCAAACTTGCCTTCCTTGATAGATGTAAAACCTTAGCCAAGGATGAAGACCAGCAGCATGGAAGAGAAAGGAAACCATTCCTACACAGAAAGCCAAAGTTGGTCACTGGGGGCTGGACATCCTTCTTAGAGGGGGAAAGACAGACCAACAGAGAAAGAAGTAAAGGAAGAAGAGGAAACATTTACTCATCTGCCCTTGGTGGAGAGCACAGAAGTGATTAGATCAACCTCTCACTTCTACTTATAGGGATGGGAGAGGACTTCACAGAGAGAGTTTATCTGAGGGGTTCTCAGATGGTGAGACAGTTAATTTTATGTGTCAGCTTGGTAGTGCCACAAAGCCTGAATATTTGGTCAAACACTTCTGAATGTTTTGGTATTTTTTGGATATTGCTACTGCTGCTAAGTCGCTTCAGTCATGTCTGACTCTGTGTGACCCCATAGACGGCAGCCCACCAGGCTCCCCCGTCCCTGGGATTCTCCAGCAAGAACACTGGAGTGGGTTGCTATTTCCTTCTCCAGTGATGCATGAAAGGGAAAAGTCAAAGTGAAGTCGCTCAGTTGCGTCCAGCTCTTAGCAACCCCGTGGACTGCAGGCCACCAGGCCCCTCCGTCCATGGGATTTTCCAGCCAAGAGTACTGGAGTGGGGTGCCATTGCCTTCTCCTTTTTGGATGTGATTGATATTTATTTATTTATTTAGATAAAGTATTTATTTATTTATTTGTCTGTGCCAGGTCTTAGTTACGGCACATGAACTCTTAGTTGCAGCATATAGGATTTAGTTCCTTGACCAGGGATTGAACCCAGGTCCCCTGATTTGAGAGTTCAGTATTAGCCACTGGACCACTAGGACAGTCCCAAGATTGACCTTTAAATTAGTGGACTTTGGACTTCCTTTGTGGTCCAGTGGTTAAAAATTTGCCTGCCAATGCAGGGGACATGGCAGAACAGTTCGCCAGAACTAGAAAAAGCCCGAAGGTAGCATCAAAGATCCAGGGCAGCCAAAATAAACAATAGATATTAATAAATACGTTAGTGAACTTTGAGAAAAGCAGATTACTTACTCTCCATAATGTGGATGGCCCTCATACAATCAGCAAGACCAAAGACTGACTTCCCTCAAGCAAGAGGTAGATGGCCTTTAGACCTGACCTGTAACTTTGGCTCTTCTCTAGATCGGCAGACTGCCCACTGGGCAGATTTTGGAGTTGCCAATTTCCGTTATCATGAGAGATAATTCCTTAAAATAATCTCTCTTTCTGTCTCTCTCTCTCCATGTATATTTATATATGTTTTGTTTCTCTGGAGAACCCTAATTAACACAAATGGGTATCTCTGGCCCTCTCCAAGGGCACTCCTGGGCCATTTTGCTCATGGCAAAGATGGGTATTTGACAGTAGATATTAGAGAGTCAACCAAGGACTAAGTTGAGACGGGAGGCAGAAATAAAACCAGGAAATTGATTGTCACAACAGAGGTGGTTTAAGAGCAAGCTTGGGCATGAGGCTAAGCCCTGGGGTTGCAGTGATGAGCAATACTCTAAGGAAGAAGATAATAGAGTCATAATTTCTTCATCTCAACTGTCCCAAATGCTGCCCAGAAGCGTGGCTGTTAAGGGAGCTGAGAGGACCATGCCTGGTTGGGAAGTCAGGGACAGCTTCTCTGAGGAAGTGATAATTATCTAAGATCAAAAGAGGAGTGGAAATCAACTAGCAATGGGGGAAAGCCTTCCAGCTAGAGGGGATGGCATGCAAGAAAACCCAGACTGGGAGGAGGTTTGCAGAGCTGAGAAGTCCAGTGAGGCTGGAGTGAGATGGATGGAGGAGTGGTGCCGCTGAAACTGAAGCAGTAACAGGGCGCGGTGGGAAGAATCTTGTAGGTCAATGTAAGGAACATGGGCAGTATTTTAAGGCACCTGGAAAATGATGGAATGGTTTTCATCTGGAAAGTGGCCCAAGTATTCCTTCAGCTACTTTTCCTGTCTTCCCCCTCCCTCCTCTCCTAGTGCAACTTGACTAACACTTACGTGAGAGTGCTGGATATTTCCACAGATCACGAAAATGCTCTGCTCATTTTTTGTTGGCCTTTGTTCTCTCCATTCTTCACTGTGGACAGTTTCTATTGCTATGTCTTCAACTTCACTGATTTCTTCTTCCGCAGCCTCTAATTGGCTGTTTATCCCACCCAGTGTAGTTTGCGATTTAGATATTGTAGTTTTCATCTCGTGGAGTTTATTTGGGGTCTTTTTAAGAACTATCTTTCATTTCTCTCCTCATCTTGCTCCTGTTTCCCTCTAGCTTCTTGAACCTGAGGAACAGATGTATTTTCTTTTTCTTTTTTAAAATATCCTTATCTGCTCATTTCATTATCTCTGTCAGTACTGAATCAGTTAATAAACTCCACGAGATGAAAACTACAAAATCTAAATCTATGAAGACATAGCAATAGAAACTGTCCACAGTGAAGAATGGAGAGAAAGAAGGCTGACAAAAAATGAACAGAGCGTTTTTTGTGGCCTGTGGAAATATCAGTGACTTGACAAATTGGGGAGGGAAAGGAGCCACTGTGTCCAGTCTGTTAAAGGAGAAGCCCTTTTATTTCTGCTTTTGGGCTACACCTGTGGCATGCAGGATCACCATTCCCCAACCAGGGATTGAACCTGTACCCCGTGCTTTGGGAGCACAGTCTTAACCACTGAACCGCCAAGCAGTCCCTTCTTTATTTCTCTTTTGAACTGAGAAAAAATTCGTGTAACATGAAATTAACCACTTTATAAAATTCAGTGTACACTTTTAAATGCATTTAGTCTATTTATAATGTTGTGCAGCCATCACCCTGTCAAGTTCTGAAAGATTTTCATCAGCCCTAAAGGAAACCCTGTATTCAGTGACCAGCACTTGCCATCCCCCATCCCATCCACACCCTGGAGAGAAGCCCTTTTTTGCCCAAGATTTCTGAGTGCCAGGGTTGGCACTAAGAGTTGTTTGTTTGTTTGTTTGTTTTTTGAGGGTTTGAGGCTGGGAGGAAAGACACATGAGTTCTAGGATCAGATGGGAGCAGGTTCTAAAGCCAACTGTATCACTTTTCTGTGTGACCCGGGTCTACTTGTTTACCCTTTCCAAGCCTCAAGTTGGGGATAACATCTCCTTTGCATTCAGTTTTGAAATATCTGGAGGGGAATACTTCTAAAGAATTGAAATTCAGGTATGGTGGCTGTTGGTCCTCACATAACCCCTTGTCTCCCAAGGTCTCCACGGAGCGCTCTACGAAGCTTAAACTTCATCATGATGTCCTTCCATCAGCCTTTAGTAGCAGGGAAGCCTAGGGAACTTACATTCAAGCTTATTTCAGGACATCAGCCTCTATTTGCAATACATACTTAATTCCATGCTTGGCTTGTAGATTCTTAAGAATAAATGAATACAGAAGGCAGTCATTACCTCCCCAGGCAATTCTGGAGAGGTGTTGGGAATTTTTAAAAATTACTTCATTATTTTGGCTGTGCTGGGTCTTCGTTGCTGCATGTGGGCTTTCTCTAGTTGCAGGGAGCAGGGGTTACTCTCCAGGTGAGGAGCTCAGGCTTCTCATTGCAGGGGCTTCCTGTTGTGGAGCACAGACTCTAGAGCTCGCCAGCTTCGGTAGTGGTGGCACACGGGCTCAGTTGCCCTGCAGCTTGCGGAATCTTAGTTCCTGGATCAGGAACTGAACCAGTGTCTCCTGCATTGGTAGGTGGATTCTTAACCACTGGACCACCAGAGAAGTCCTGACACGTTGGGAATTGAGTCTGAATTCTTCCACTGAAGTTTCACGATGGCAGAGGAGAGTGAGTGGGAACCCTGGGCATGGATCATGTTTGTCCCGTGGCCTTGTGTGCCCTCAGAGGCACTGACACCCAGTCTAAGAGGTACAGCTGTGGCATAGTCACTGGGCTCCTTGCTCTCCCCCGATGGGAAGGAAGACTCTCCCCCGTCTTCTCAGGACCCTCACAATGTGCACTCATCACTATTGGTCACGTGGGGTCCAAGCTTTCCTAGGGTCTGGTCTGTGAGTCCATAAGCGGATTCTGAAGGTTGGGGATGATCTGGTCTGGGCTTTTAGGCTGAAGGAGCAAACTGACAGGGGCTTTGGGTTCTTGTTCAGTTCAGTTCAGTCACTCAGTCATGTCCAACTCTTTGAGACCCCATGAACCACAGCACACCAGGCCTCCCTGTCTATCACCAACTCCCAGAGTCCACCCAAACCCATGTCCATTGTGTCATTGATGTCATCCAACCATCTCATCCTCTGTCGTTCCCTTCTCCTCCTGCCCTCAATCTTTCCCAGCATCAAGGTCTTTTCAAATGAGTCAGCTCTTCACATCAGATGTCCAAAATATTGGAGTTTCAGCTTCAACATCAGTCCTTCCAATGAACACCCAGGACTGATGTCCTTTAGGATGGACTGGTTGGATCTCCTTGCAGTCCAAGGGACTCTCAAGAGTCTTCTCCAACACCACAGTTCAAAAGCATCAATTCTTCGGGGCTCAGCTTTCTTTATAGTCTAACTCTCACATCCATACATGACTGCTGGAAAAACCATAGCCTTGGGTTCTTGGGAGGTGAGCAACTTCAGAGAAAGCTTAGCAATGCAGTCTCAACAAGCTCTGGAGTCCCAAGGTGAATCCAGAGCTGGCCTTTCTTCAAGAGCCTACTGGGGAACTTCCTGGATGGAGCAGTGGCTAAGACTCTTCGCTCCCAGTGCAGGGGGCCCAGGTTTGATCCCTGATCAGGGAACTAGATCCCACATGCTGCAACTATGAGTTTACATACTGCAACTAAATATCCCAAGTATAGCAACTAAGATCCAATGCACCCAAATAAACAAATATTAAAAAGAAAGTAAAAAAGAAAAAGAAAGAAAGGAAAGAAAAAGACCCTACTGGGCATAGCAGAGCCAAGCAAAGGACCTGTGGATCTCAAACTCCTGGGAATGATTGGATCTGGTCCTGCAATCAGACAAGACAGTTGTTTCCAGCGCCGGTGGTCAGACATAACCCACCCTGTTGAAGGCAGTGCTAGCGAGAGGAGAAGTCCCTAGAGCTGGGATGAGCTGGAGTCTGTTTCTGTGATGCCGGTGAAGTCCCCAGATTGTAGTTCTGGGCCCTGGGGAATGCTCCAGGGTCACAGAGTTGTGATGTATTCAGAAGTCATTGTTTGCTGGACTTCAGAGTTTTGGGGAGAAGAGGCCTGGGTTTCTTAGGGATTGGGAGGTGGGGGTGCTGGAGCCTTGGGTCACAGAATTTCCAGTGTGGGTTTTGGAGTTCTTTTATTAGAGCTCCCCCAAATCTTGTCAAAATTCAGTAACAACCTCCTCACTGTTTGGTGACAGGTAAGACAGGGTCCACTGATAGCTCTTTAACCAGAACACTGGGTAAGGCACCAACATGAGTCTTCCTGAGAGGCTTTTAGCATTACAGAATGGATGCAGGGGATGGGTGCCATCAGTGGCCGTGGAACTCTTTCCAAGCCTTGGCTGATCCTTGGAGACCACCTCCAGAAGGAAAGGGGTGCCAGAAGCCCTGATGACCAATGGGCCTCAGTTTGATCACCTATGTGAAAAAAAAAAAAGGTAGACTGTCTGCTGGTAAAGACGTGTTTCTCCCTGTCTCTCCTTTTTCTCTGTCAGAAGATTTCTGGAGAGACATGAAGGGTGTTCGTTTGCTTTGTTCATCCAGGGAAGGATCAGCCTTGGCATTTGTTCTAGTAGTAGTTTTCCCTGCAAGTTTGGGTAATGAGACGCACCTTTTGGAGAGCAGGAAGGTGGTGAAAGAAGATGTGCAGTGCCACGTGGGTGGATGGAGAGGACACCTGAGATCTTAGAAGGGGAGGCGGCCCCCTCTGGAACTGGATATTCAGCAGAGCCAAGGGTATATGATAAGTGTAGGTTTGGATATTCTGAGTATGAGAAACTTGTGTTGAAGAGGAAAAGTTAACATTTTACATAACCTCCTGCTCCTTCTGCCTCTGTAACTCAGCTTGCTCCTTGCAAATTCTGGATCACGTGAGTCACATAGTCTCAGAAAGTGGGACTTAAAATATTAGGAACTGGAGCTTATCTCATTCACCCTTGTCCTGCTCTTTGCAATTACCCAGCCCCTGCGAACCTGCTTAATCATGCCTGTCTGTGTAAAGGTCAGGCATCCCCCTCCCCATCTTGACTGCTGTTCCCATGCGCGTGAAACCCCTTAGTTTAAACCAGCCTATTAGCAGCTAGTTGCGCACTAGAGTCTGTCTGTAAAAACTCTGTAACCCCTTCGCTGGGGCTCAGAGCTAGGAATGTTAACTCCTCTGGGCCCACCGGCATAATAAACCTGAGTTCTCCAACTCTCAAAGTGTGGTGCTTGGTTTCTTGAATACTGGTTTCTGCAACAGTGTGACACCCAGGCAAGATGGTCTGGTCAGCAGTTGGAGAGGGAGCTCTGTTTAGGGACATAGATCTTGGCGCTGTGGGCCCCTGGTGGGTGAGTGAAATGGAGGAACAATTGAGCGGCCTCGGGGACACTGTGGGAGTGAGGAGGAGGCCAGGGGAAGATCCACATGAGGAGCTGGGCAGACAGCAAGCAGCGGAGAATGAGAAGACAAAGCTAGGATGGAAGGAGGAGAACCAAGAGAGCACAGGGGCCTGGCAGCCTGGGCAAGAGCGTGTTTCCAAAAGGAGGAAGTGGGCAACAACATTTAGTGCTTCCAAGAGGCTGTGAACAGAGTCCACTGGGTTTTGCAACATGGGGCCATTGGTGATGATGGTAGGGAGAGCAGAAATGTTCCCAAAGCACAGGCTAAGTCCCAACCTGTGCTCAACCATCCCTGGGGAAGGCCCAGCGTTTTAGACCCTGTCTAGAGAAAATAGTGTCACAAACCCTCATGTACCCACTATTGCTTAATTCTCCAAGGGCTTAAGAGATGATGGGTGTCACTTATCAGGTACCCTTGTTGCCACTTGGCTATTCTCAACATTGCTTTCTGTTCTTGCTCTTCTTCCCCTTGTCCTTCAGTGACCCCAGTGCTCGGATTATAGACCTAGATTAGATGTCAGAAAACGTGATCCCTGTTACTGGGAGCGGGGGAGAGATGTCAGCGATTAGTGTGTAGCAGAAGAGAAAAAGGATAGTTTTAATTTTATTCTTTATTATGGAAAATAGAAAATCTATACAATAGTAGAGGAAAAATACACAATGTACCTCCACGTACCCATCGTCCAGTTTCAACAGTTTTTACTTTATGGTCAGTTTTCATTTCATCAACCACACGTTTCTCCTCGGTAGAATTTTGAAGCAACTCTCAAGCATCATACAATTTCATCATCTGTAAGTATTTCATTATGTATCTCATAAAGATTTTTTTAAAAGCCCAAGACAATGATCACACCTAAAAAAATTTAACAGCAGGAGAAGACAATTTTTATGTGGATAAAACATAGGATAAGAAGTAGGGAGATCTTTTTTTAAAACAACAACAACAGAAAACAATTAGCTGTGCAAGACCTCAGGCAAGACAGTTAACTTTCCCATAGCCCAGTAGTTACTTACACATAGAGACAGGAGTATTTGCCTCAGATAAATAACATTGATTGTATTTATAAAAGGGCTTTATTTGCTTTTTTTTTTTTAAAAAAAAAAGGTTTTTTAGAATATTTATTTATTTATTTGGCTATGCAGGATCATAGTTGCAGCAAACAGGATCTTCAATCTTCATTGCAATATGTAGGATCTAGTTCCCTGACCAGGAGTTGAACCTGGGCCCCCTGCATTGATAGTGGAGAGTCTTAGCCTTTGGACCGCCAGGGATGTCCTTAAAAAAAATAAATTTTTGAAAAGTAGTTTTGTGTCACAGAAATAGACCCACAGACGTAGAAAACAAACTTAGAGTTACCAAAGGGCAGGGGGAGGGATAAAGTAGGAGTCTGGGATTAACAAACTACTATATAGGCTGAGCGCAGAAGAATTGATGCGTTTGAACTGTGGTGTTGGAGAAGATTCTTGAGAGTCCCTTGGACTGCAAGGAGATCCAACCAGTCCATTCTGAAGGAGATCAACCCTGGGATTTCTTTGGAAGGAATGATGCTAAAGCTGAAACTCCAGTACTTTGGCCACCTCATGAGAAGAGTTGACTCACTGGAAAAGATTTTGATGCTGGGAGGGATTGGGGGCAGGAGAAGAAGGGGATGACAGAGGATGAGATGGCTGGATGGCATCACTGACTCGATAGACGCGAGTCTGAGCGAACTCCGGGAGATGGTGATGGACAGGGAGGCCTGGCGTGCTGTGATTCATGGGGTTGCAAAGAGTCAGACACGACTGAGTGACTGAACTGAACTGAACTGAACTGATATATAAAATAGATAACCAACAAAGACCTACTATATAGCACAGGGAACTACACTCAACATTTTGTAATAACCTCTAAGGGAAAAAGAATGTGAAAAAAATAGAAACATGGATATGTATAACTGAATAACTATATAACTGAATATATATAATACATACATATGTATGTAGAACTGAATAATACACCTGAAATTAACACAACATTGTATATCAACTATACTTAAATAAAAAAATTATTTGAGATTTGGTAATAATTTTTTTACCCTTGACTCAGCTTCCTTGGTGGCTCAGATGGTAAAGAATTCGCCTGCAATGCGGGAGACTTGGGTTCGATTCCTGGGTTGGGAAGATCCCCTGGAGGAGGGCATGGCAACCCACTCCAGTATTCTTGCCTGGAGAATCCCCATGAACAGAGGAACCTAGAGGGCTACAGTCCATGGGGTCACAAAGAGTCGGATACGACTGAGCGACTAAGGACACATAATATTATTTTAAAGAACCTTAAATAAAGGAAAAGCTTTCTGTACAAAAAAAGTATAACTTTATGTCTTTAACTTTCAAAGTATTTTTAGCTGGCCTTTTATTTACCTGTATAACCAAGGTAGGGAAAGGTAGACAAATGGAGGACCAAAGCAATTGAGTCATTTGTTCATGGACAGGAAGTTCAGGGATTCAGCCAGAGTTAGAAGGGTTAGAACTTTGTGGACAATAGGAAGCCAGCCAAAGCAAGCATGAAAAGAGGGCATCAGTGATCCCCTCAGAATGTGCCCTTGACTCTGTCTTGCCACTTGCATGACCTGGGGGACAGGCAGTCCTACCTTAGCCCTTTCACTTCCACAAAAGTTCTGGCCTCAGAGGGGTAGAGAAGTGGAGTTTGAATACCTCTAAATGGACAGTATCTTTGCCATCAAATAAAGATTTCTGCTTTAATTCTTTTGTGGAGGGGGTGGAGCTGGGGGGGTGGGATGTGGGGCCTGAGGCATGTGGGATCTTAGTTCCCTCATCAGGGATAGAACCCATGCTTCCTGCCAGGGAATTCCCTCTGCTTTGATATTAATATTGCTTTTTTATTTTTATTTTTTACTTTGCATTTGCCATCCCATTAATTTTTAACCTCTTGGGGTCATTTTGTTTTAGGTAGGTCTCCTGTAAGCAGCTATCCACTCCAGTATTCTGGCCTGGAGAATTCCGTAGACTGTATAGTCCATGGAGTCGCAAAGAGTCGGACACGACTGAGCGACTTTCACTTCACTTCACTGTAAGCAGCATATAGTTTGGGTGTTGTTTCTCCCCCCATTCTGAATCTCTTCACTGTGGGAGCATAAACCATTGATGACTATTGCCTAAACTGATCTATTTGTGGTCTTCCTACCCTGAGCCCATAACCCTAGTCTAATCATGAGAAAGTTCAGTTCAGTTCAGTCACTCAGTCGTGTCCAACTCTTTGAGACCCCATGAACCACAGCATGCCAGGCCTCCCTGTCCATCACCAACTCCCAGAGTCCACCCAAACCCATGTCCATTGAGTCAGTGATGCCAAAGCCATCTCATCCTCTGTTGTCCTCTTCTCCTCCTGCCCCCAATCCCTCCCAGCATCATGGTCTTTTCAAATGAGTCAGCTCTTTCCATTAGGTGGCCAAAGTATTGGAGTTTCAGCTTCAATGTCAGTCCTACCAATGAACACCCAGGACTGATGTCCTTTAGGATGGACTGGTTGGATCTCCTTGCAGTCCAAGGGACTCTCAAGAGTCTTCTCCAACACCACAGTTCAAAAGTATCAATTCTTCAGTGCTCAGCTTTCTTTATAGTCCAACTCTCACATCCATACATGACTACTAGATAAACCATAGCTTTGACTAGACGAACCTTTGTTGACAAAATAATGTCTTTGCTTTTTAATATGCTGTCTAGGTTGGTCATAACTTTCCTTCCAAGGAGTAAGCATCTTTTAATTTTATGGCTGCAATCACCATCTGCAGGGATTTTGGAGCCCAGAAAAATAAAGTCAGCCATTGTTTCCCCATCTATTTCCCATGAAGTGATGGGACCAGATGCCATGATCTTAGTGTTCTGAATGTTAAGCTTTAAGCCAACTTTTTCACTCTCCTCTTTCACTTTCATTAAGAGGCTCTTTAGTTCTTCTTCACTTTCTGCCATAAGGGTGGTGTCATCTGCATATCTGAGGTTATTGATATTTTCCCCAGCAATTTTGATTCTAGCTTGTGCTTCCTCCAGCCTAGCATTTCTCATGATGTACTCTGCATATAAGTTAAATAAGCAGGGTGACAATATACAGCCTTGACGTACTCCTTTTCCTTTTTGGAACCAGTCTGTTGTTCCATGTCCAGTTCTAACTGTTGCTTCCTGACCTGCATACAGGTTTCTCAAGAGGCAGGTCAGGTGGTCTGGTATTCCCATCTCTTTCAGAATTGTCCACAGTTTATTGTGATCCACACAGTCAAAGGCTTTGGCATAGTCAATAAAGCAGAAATAGATGTTTTTCTGGAACTCTCTTGTTTTTTCCATGATCCAGCGGATGTTGGCAATTTGATCTCTGGTTCCTCTGCCTTTTCTAAAACCAGCTTGAACATCTGGAATTTCACAGTTCACATATTGCTGAAGCCTGGCTTGGAGAATTTGAGCATTACTTTACTAGCATGTGAGATGAGTGCAATTGTGCGGTAATTTAAGCATTCTTTGGCATTGCCTTTCTTTGGGATTGGAATGAAAACTGACCTTTTCCAGTCCTGTGGCCAAGGCTGAGTTTTCCAAATTTCCTGGCATATTGAGCAAAGCACTTTCACAGCATCATTTTCCAGGATTTGAAATAACTCAACTGGAATTCCATCACCTCTACTAGCTTTGTTTGTAGTGATGCTTTCTAAGGCCCACTTGACTTCACATTCCAGAATGTCTGGCTCTAGGTGAGTGATCACACCATTGTGGTTATCTTGGTCGTGAAGATCTTTTTTGTACAGTTCTTCTGTGTATTCTTGCCACCTCTTCTTAATATCTTCTGCTTCTGTTAGGTCCATACCATTTCTATCCTTTATCGAGCCCATCTTTGCGTGAAATGTTCCCTTGGTATCTCTGATTTTCTTGAAGAGATCTCTAGTCTTTCCCATTCTGTTGTTTTCCTCTATTTCTTTGCACTGATCACCGAGGAAGGCTTTCTTATCTCTCCTTGCTATTCTTTGGAACTCTGCATTCAAATGGGTATATCTTTCCTTTTCTCCTTTCCTTTTGCTTCCCTTCTTTTCAGAGCTATATGTGAGGCCTCCTCAGACAGCCATTTTGCTCTTTTGCATTTCTTTTTCTTGGGGATGGTCTTGATTCCTGTCTCCTGTACAGTGTCACGAACCTCCATCCATAGCTCATCAGCACTCTGTCAGATCTAGTCCCTTAAATCTATTTCTCACTTCCACTGTAGAGTCATAAGGGATTTGATTTAGGTCATACCTGAATGGTATTCTTTGCAGCCAAAGATGGAGAAGCTCTATACAGTCAGCAAAAACAAGACCAGGAGCTGACTGTGGCTCAGATCATGAACTCCTTATTGACAAATTCAGACTGAAATTGAAGAAAGTGGAGAAAACCACTATACCAATCATGAGAAAAACACCAGATAAATCGCATGTGAGGGATGTTCTACAAAATATCTGATCAGTACTTCTCAAAACTGTCCAGGTCATCAAAATAAGGAAAGTCTGAGAAACTGTTATAGCCAAGAAGAGCCTAAGCAGAAGGGATGACAAACTGTAACATGATATTGGAGATAAGATTCTGGAACAGAAAATGGATGTTACCTTAAAACCAAAGGACTCTGAATAAAGTATAGACATTTTTTTTTTAAGCTGTCCCATAAAATAACTCTGGGCATAAATGGCTTTACTAGTAAATTCTACCTCACATGAAAGGAAAAAACACCAGTTCTACACAAAATATTCCAGAAAATAGAAGACGAGGAAACACTTTCATTTGTATAAATAAACTATTGCTGTTAAGTCACTAGGTCACGTCGGACTCTTTTGTAACCCCATGGACTGTAGCCCGCCAGGCTCCTCTGTCTATGGAATTCTCCAGGCAAGAGTACTAAAGTGGGTGACCATTTCCTTTGCCAGAGAATCTTCCTGACCCAGGGATCCAACCCAAGTCTCCCACATTGCAGGCATATTCTTTACCATCTGAATAGATATAAACAAACTGTAAAAGAATCATTAACCTAAGTGTAAGAATTGAACAAACATAGGAGAAAATCTAAGGGACTTTGAGATAGGAACAGATTTCCTGACTACACAAAATCGCATGAACTCCAAAAGAAAAAATTAATAAATTGGATTAGGTTAAAGTTATAAATGTTTTCTCTTCAAATGACACCAAAAATAAAATGAGATGTCAAGACACAGACGGAGAGAAAATATTTGTGAGACATATATTCGTCAAAGGACTTGTATACATAATAGTAAGGAACTCTTACAACTCATTTATAGGAAGATAACAACCTAAGGAAAATGGGCAAAATATTCCAACAGACACTTCAACAAAAAACAAATGAAAAGAGAAAGTCGCTCAGTCATGTCCAATTCTTTGTGATCCCATGGACTGTAGCCTGCCAGGCTTCTCTGTCCATAGAATTCTCCAGGCAAGAGTACTGGAGTGGGTTGCCATTCCTTTCTCCAAGGGATTTTCCTGACCCAGGGATCGAACCCAGGTCTCTAGCATTGCAGATGGATTATTTACTGTTTGACCCACCAGGGAAGCCATATATGAGTGGCAAATAAGACCTTCCCCAAAAGTCATTTATATGAATCATATATATTTGGTGAAGAGTAAATAAAATCATTAGTCATTGGGGAAATGCAAATTAAAACAATGAGATGCCACTGCACCCAGCTGAATGATTAAAATTGAAAATATTGAGAATACCAAGCATTGACAGGAATATGGAGCAATGGAACTCTTTTGCACTGCTAGTGGGAGTGCAAAATGGTCCCGGCACTTCAGAAAACAGGAGGTTCTTATAAAGTTAAGCATAGATTTACTATATGACCCAGCAAATCCACTCCTGGGCATTTTCCCAAGAAAGAAAGTTCATACAAAGACTTGTATGAAATTAAAAGACACTTGCTCCTTGGAAGAAAAACATTGACAAACCTAGATAGCTAAAGACATCACTTTGCTGACAAAGGTCTGTCTAGTCAAAGCTATGGTTTTTCCTATAGTCATATATGGACATGAGAGTCGGACCATAAAGAAAACTGAGCACCAAAGAATTGATGCTTTTGAACTGTGGTGTTGGAGAAGACTCTTGAGGGTCCCTTGGACTGCAAGGAGGTCAAACCAGGCAATCCTAAAGGAGATCAACCCTGAATGTTCATTGGAAGTGCTGATGCTGAAGCTGAAGCTCCAATACTTTGGCCACTTGATGCGAAGAACTGACTCACTGGAAAAGACCCCAGTGCTGGGAAAGACTGAAGGCAAGAGTAGAAGGGGGGGTCAACAGAAGATTAAATTGTTGGATGGTGCCACCAACTCAATGGACATGAGTTTGAGCAAACCCTGAAAGATGGTGAATGACAAGGAAGATTGATGTGCTGCAGTCCATGAGGTTGAAAAAGTCAGACATAACTTAGTGACTGTACAACACCAACAAAGACTTGTACATAATGTTCCTAAGAGGCAAAAACTGGAAACAATACAAATACCCAGCCTCTGGTGAATGGAGAAGGGAACTGTGCTCTGTCTACACAGTGGCATACTATTCAGCAGTGAAAAGCAACAAACTGGGCTTCACTTGAGCTTTAGATCTTCCTTAGACAAATCAAAGGTAACCCATTAGGCTCCTCTGTCCATGGGAGTCTCCAGGCAAGAATACTGGAGTCGGTTGCTATGTCCTCCTCAAGGGGATCTTCCCAGTCCAAGAATCAAACCTGTGTCTCTCATGTCTGCACTGACAGACAGGTTCTTTACCCCTAGCACCGGCTGGGAAGCCCCAGTATGTACATAAGTTTTTCCTCAATAAAGCCTACCCAGAAAATTGGGCAAGGGATTATGAAAGATGCCCTCTGTGGATTATCTAGATGCCAAACACATTTTCCCTGCCTTTATTGTAAGTCCTGTCTCTCTGTGATATATGGAGGTAGTTACCCCCTGCCAGGATGGTGACTCTTTTCTTGCTTATCTGTGGGCATAAGGATCCCAAAGTGATCAGGAACACATCATAGCTTTACAGCTTAATGAGACTCTAGTTAAGTCTCCTGCTGGCAGCTCTGCTTCTGGAAACCAGGATCTAAACCCACATTCCTCATAGCTGAGGGATTTGGATGCATAAATTCCCCAAGTTGAGTCACTGGCGGTTAAGCAGGGCCTCTCACTTCTACCCCTGATTCTTCGTCTCATGTAATTCCACCTTTTGGGAACATAGCACCTTATAAAGGTCATTAATTTAGAGTTTATATTGCCTCTTGGCAGATGGCACCCCACTCTTGTAAGGTATTGCTCGCAAGTAGCAACTTGGTTGTACCTTCATAAGTCTGCTCCATCACTCCTTCAGGCTCCTGGCTTCTAGGTGCTACTCTGTGTGATAGGGCCAGTGGATTCCACGGTCACATGCCCAGTGCTCCTTTGCTCTAATGTATATTCCTTAGTCCTGTGCTAGATGCTGTAGGGTCTTGTGGCTTGAACCTGTAAGTCGTCAGATAACGCTGCTGGATGTGGCCCTGTGGGCAGGAAATTCTCCAGTATGTGTCAGTTACAGTCAGATAAATTGCTTACCCTCCAGTATTCTTGCCTGGAGAATTCCATGGACAGAGGAGCCTGGCAGGCTGCAGCCCGTGGGATCACAAAGAGTCGAACACGACTGAGTGACTCACACTTTTTCAGGTGGAAAACGTCCAATGTAATCAACTTGCCAACAAGGGGCTCATTGGTGTAGCACCACATCAGGGCTCAGTTCTGTCCTCTGTTCAGCAGTATGCTGATAACTAACAATCGGATCGCTGAGCAAGTGGGAACTCTGAAATAGCATCTGAAGATCTCTATGTTGTAAACACTCCCACCATAGCCAATTTCAAGCAACCAACATGATGTCAACTGACACAGCAATGTCCTGAGAAGTGAACAGTTGGCTCTTCCATGCTAGTACAGCCTGGCTCCAGCACAGGACAGTCTCGGCCGGCAGGTTGGATATTCAGCCATGGCAGTGGAGAGTGAAGTTGAGGCCACAGGTGGAACCCCTGTGTGTGCTCCGTCTTGGCCAGCATGGCTACGTTGGGCATGCACAACTGCGTTAGACCTGGAAGGACTGGTGATGGAGGCACCTCATGTCACCCAGCTGAGTCGTTCTGACCCCTTGAGTGTCTGACACCTCCTACACCGTGGATGCACTCGGGAGGGGGACCACATGAGACAGAGATATTTGCACCCCTTGCTCACCATCGCAGGCTTTCCCACATGCTTCTTCCCCGACCTCTTTATCCCTAATCTTCAGGTATTTCCACCCCAGACCCCATGACCAATTAGCCAAGCCATTCACTACTACCCATGAGTTAACTACTGCTTCTCTTCCTTCAGCCTGGATCTACTGCAGAAATATTTCCCTCTACTAAGCCCCATCAAAACTAACCATCCTCCTATGTCATCAGTAGATGGGTCAGAGTGGAGTTCCCAAGTGCAGACTCTGCAGCTTACAGAACCTGCAGACTCTTACTGTTGCAGCAAGGGAGCCCCCTTCCAGGGGCCAAGAGGGAGCTCTTGTCTGAGACTGGGAAGTGAGTTTTTTGAGGAGATACATGTGCTGACAAAGCAGGAGACTTTATTGGGAAGGGACCCCTGGGCGGAGAGCAGGAGGTTAAGGGAACCTGGAGGATTGCTCTGCCATGTGGCTCAGTCTTAGGTTTTAGGATGATGGGGTAAATTTCCAGGTTGTCTCTGACCAATCGCTCTGACACAGGGTCCTTCCTGGTAGCACACCTATTTGTTCACCCAAGATGGATTCCAGCAAAAAGAATCCTGGGAGGTTGATAGGCCATATGGACATAAGGACTGGCCTCTCCTTTCTCCTTTTGGCCTTTCCTGAATCCTTCCAGTTGGTGGCAGCTTACTAGTTCCACATTCCTGAAGAGAACCTTCTGTAGTATGATAGCTTGTGCAAGTGGCTGCCACCTTTCCTGGTCAGGGAGAGTGGTTTCAGTCAGCGTTTCCCCTAACACTACTGGGTATTTTGCTTCCTTCTTAATGGAGAGTACAATTTGTTCTTTTCTTTGTCCTTTACTTGGAAAAAAATGTCCTAAATTGCCCTAGAATCCCTAAAAATTTCACCGATGCAGTGGAAAATGTTAGTTGCTCAGTTGTGTCCGACTCTTTGCAACTCCATGGACTGTAGGCCGCCAGGCTCCTTTGTCCATGGGACTCTCCAGGCAAGGATCCTGGAGTGGGTTGCCATTTCCTCCTCCAGGGGATCTTCCTGACCCAAGGATTGAATTTAGGTCTCCCGCATTGCAGGCAGGTTCTTTACCATCTGAACCACCAAGGAAACCCAATGCAGTGGGCCTTGTTTTTTTTTAAATGAACTTTTTTGGGGGGGCCACACCTCATTCCTTGTGGGATCTCAGTTTCCCAACCAGGGATTGAACCTGGGCCAAGGCAGCAAAGACCTGGAATCCTAATCACTAGGCTACCAGGGAACTTCCCCCCAAAATAGACTCTGTTTTATTTATTTGTTTTGGTTCCACTTGGTCTTCACTGCAGTACACAGGCTCTTCACTGTGGCGCACGGGCTTCTCCTATGGTGAGCAGGCTTCTCCAGCTGGGAGCAGGGGGCTGGAGCATGAGGTCTCAGCAGATGCAGCTCATAGCCTCCCTAATTTCAGCTCAAGGTCTTAGTTACTCTGCAACATGAGGGATCTTAGCTCCCCAGGCAGGGATCAAACCCACATCCCCTGCATTGGAAGGCAGATTCTTAACTACTTGACCACCAGGGAAGTCCCTAGATTTTATTTTTTACTTAAGTTTTAGGTTCACAGCAAAACTAAGCAAAAGTTATAGAAATTTCCCATATGACCCCTACACCACACATGCATAGCTTCCCCCATTATCAACGTGCCCAACCAGAGGGATACAATTGCTATGATCCATGAACCTACTTTAACACCACACCATCACCCAAAGTCCATAGTTTACATTAGGTCCCCCCTTGGTGATATGCATTCTATGGGTCTGGACAATGTATAATGACATGTACACTTATAGTATGGGACAGAATAGCTTCACTGCCTTAAAATCCTCTGTGTTCTGCCTATTTATTCCTGCCTTCCCCATAGGCCCTGGAAATTACTGATTTTTTATTGTCTCCATAGTTTTGCCTTTTCCGGAATGCCATCAAGTTGGAATCACACACTATGTAGCCTTTCCAATTGGCTTCTTTCACTTAGTCAAATACATTTAAGCTTCCTCCATGCATTGTATCTCATTTATCTTTATTGCTGAACAATATTCCACGTCTGGATGTTTATCCATTCATCTGTAGAAGGACATGCTAGATGCTTCCAAGTTTTGGAAATTATGAATAAAGCTGCTATAAACATCTGCATGAAGGTTTTTATGCTGGGCTTTTACTGCTGATACATTTTCAGCTGGGCTTTTACTCTTCATAGGATTTATCTCCAATCCTTTGAAACAAATACGTCTGGTCAAGGCTTCCTAAATACTTTCCACATTTGTTCACTGATGTAGTGGATCCATGAAATATTCTGCAGAATGTCCAATGGCTCAAATCCTTTCAGTCTGTCCTAGGACAGAGGAAGGCTTCCCAGCTGGCTCAGTGGTTAAAAAAAAAAAAAAAAAATCCACTTGCCAGTGCAGGAGACTCAGAAGAGGGGGGTTTGATCCTGGATTGGGAGGAGCCACTGGAAGAGGAAATGGCAACCCACTCCAGTGTTCCTGCTGGGAAAATCCTGTGAATGGAAGAGACTGGCAGGCTACAGTCCATAGGGTCGAAAAGAGTCGGACTTGGCTGAGTGAGCACACACACACATACAGGACAGAAAAAGAGAACTAACACAGCCCAGGGGCAAAACCATCCCCTAAGCTACTGTCCAGCTCTTGTGAATGTAAATAATTTCCAGTCCTCCTTCTAGAAAGGATAGAAAAGAACTCAGTCAGCATTATTAATGGCTGCATACTGCGTACTTGAACTGGTAGAACTCCTCAGAGTTGACTTAAGTTGAAGCAAGAGGTCTGGACCTCTGTCTTACGGCCTCAACCAGCCACTAGGTTCATACTGCCCCAAGGAGAGGGCTTAACCTTGGGTGAGACAGCTTCCTTCAGCTCCTGAGGAAGGACTTCGCTGGGGAAATGAGTGCCTGGAACCTGAAGGGGAAAAATACAAGCTGCATCTCACAGCATCCACTACGGATAGGACAACCGAGTGATGCTGAGTAGGCAGGTGATTCAACAAGTCTGAAGCTGGGAGAGATACCTAGGGCTGGAAACACAAAGGTAAAAGTCTTTGTACTAAAGATGTTATCTGAAGTCACGAGACTGGATAAGATCAAGAGAGTGAAAGTGTTACTGAGTCCAAGCTTGCTCTACTCACCACAGGACAGGCTAACGAATCAGAGAGACGAGGTGTTGAGGCAGGGAATACGACCTTTCTCAGAAAGCTGGCTGACTGAGAAGATGGCAGACTAATGCTTCAGAGTAACCATCTTGTCAGAGTCTGGGTGCCAAGTTCTTTTATAGAGTCAGAGAGAGAGAAGCAATGAGAAATTAAAATCAAAAGGCAGAATAGAGAGGGAGAGGCAGTGGGGAAGTAAAATGAAAGGGTCTTCAGTCTCCCAAAACATCTCCAAAGGAAATGGCTGGCCTTTGGAAGGGCTGTGTTAATCTCTTCTTTTTGTTGTAGCTATTCATAGGTGGGCAGGGTCAGAATATATCTCTATGAGCCGAACAACGGCATTTTAGTTTACAGTTGGGCAGTGCCCATCAGGGTCCTCTGAGGCAGGCTATTACATACGATTATAATGAAAGTGAACATCACGCAGTCATGTCAGACTCTTTGTGACCCCGTGGACTATACGGTTCATGGAATTCTCCAGGCCAGAATACTGGAGTGGGTGGCTACCCCTTCTTCAGCAGATCTTCCCGACCCAGGAATCAAACAAGGGTCTCCTGTATTGCAGGCAGATTCTTTACCAACTGAGCTATCAGGGAAGCCCTGATTATAATGACAAAAGCAACAAAAAGCAAGTGAAAGAAACAATTGCCAATATGGAATCAGAACTGGCTTCTTCTCTGCAACAAAAGTAGAGTCAAACAAGAGAAGGATAACCGAGGACTGAAGCATAGGACACTTGCACATTGAAAGAGAATCCATGAGGGCAGGGATCTTGGTCTTTTTTGTTCAAAAGCTCAAAACACTGTAAGTGCCCTATAAATACTTGTTGATTAAATTAAAACAGCCAAAAAAAAGCTCAAGATGGAAAAGGGATTCAAAATCACATTATGCATCAGGGAGAAATAATTGTGTGTTATAGACTGAATATCTGTGTCCCCCATCTCCCTAAATTCATATGTTGAACCCCCAACCCCCATTGTTACAGTATTTGGAGATGGGGCTTTGGGGAGGTAATTGGGTCAATTGGTGGAGCTCTGGTCTGATGAGAATTGTGCCCTTTTCAGAAGAGACACCTGAGAGCTTGCTTTCCCTCTCTCCCCACATGCACCAAGGAAATGCCCTGTAGGCACACAGCAAGGAGGTGGCGCTGTCTGCAAGCCAGGAAGAGATCTCTCGCCAGAAACCCATCACGTAGCATCCCGACCCCAGACCTCCCATCTCCAGAACTGTGAGAAAACACATTTCTGCTGTCTAAGCCACACTGCCTATGGTATTTTGTTATGGCAGTCCAACCTGATTAATATATTATGTATCCTGCAAGATGCACTGGCCTTCCCCCAAGAAAATCTGAGTAAGAAAAACAAATGAAGTCCTTAGCAACCAAGAGCATTCAACTGGGATTCCAGGCCAGGTCTTATACAAAACAAGTTCCAAAGAGTGAGACACGAGTGAAGGTCTGATGGCCAGCCCTGGCCTGCTGTGGGGGCAGTGGTGTCATCTCAGGCAAAACACCTGCACCTTCATTATTGGTCAACTGAGAAAGTTGTGTGATTATGTACTATTATTACTTTTAAATGCAGAGATAATTCGTGTTCATTTTAAAACTTCAGCCATTGTAGAAATAGGGTGCATGCTCCGTCGCTCAGTCGTGTCCTACTCTTTGTGATCCCATCTCCAGGCTCCTCTGTTCGTGGGATTTCCCAGGCAAGAATACTGGAGTGGGTTGCCATTTCCTCCTCCTGGGGATCTTCTGACCCAGGGATCAAACCCGAGTCTGCTGCGTCTTCTGCATCGGCAGGCAGATTGTTTATCACTGAGCCGCCCGGGAAGCCCCTCTTGTAGAAATATGTGGAGTAAAATGTGAAATGTTCTCCTTGCGATTCTAGAGTTACTGGTGCAGCAGACATCGTCCCAGAACTTTTTTCTGCCATAGCCCTGCTCAAATCTTCCCTTCATGGAGGCTTCCCATGTCTCAGGTCCCATCTTTCCCTTCTTTTTCCCTTGATACTCTATACCGGCAGACAGAGGTTTAAGGGACTGAAGGCAAGAGAAAGAGTAGCTTTTGTCAGAGCATCACCTGCTTCAGAGAAAAATCTCAGAATAATCATTTATGGAACCAGCCAACTCAGCATCCAGTTGACAAATAGAAGAACTTCTGCGGTGCTTCCACTGGCGGGAAAGAGAGTCAGAGTACATATCTCATAGGACAAATTTTGAATATATTTAGCCATTTATTTTTTAAATTTGAGGTATAACACACATACAGTAAAATGTACAAATATTTTTAAAATTTATTTTATTGAAGTACAGTTGATTTATGATGTTGTGTTAATTTCTACTGTACAGCAAAGTGATTCATTTATATACACATGTATATATATATCCATACACGATACACACACATTCTTTTTCGTACTCTTTTTGGTACTCTTTTCCCAATCCATTCCTCCCCCACCAACCACCCTCCCACATGGCAAACACGTCTATTCTCTAGGTCTGTGAATCTGTTTTATTTTAAATTATTAATTGATTTTTGGTTCCACTGGGTCTTTTGTTGCTACGCATGGGCTTTCTCTAGTTTCAGAGAGCAATGGCCACTCTCTGGTTTCAGTGCATGGGTTTCTCCCTGTGGTGGCTTCTTTTGTTATGGAGCACAGGCTGCAGGTGCTTGCTCTTCGATAGCTGCAGTACACGGGCTCAGGAGTTCCAGCATGCGAGCTCTAGGGTGCGCAGACTTCAAAAGCTGCAGCACACAGGCTCAATACTTGTGGCTCGAGGACTCTAGTTGTGGAGGGGCTAAGTTGCTCTGTGGCACGTGAAATCTTCCCAGACCACGGATCAAACCCGTGTCCCCTGTGTTGGCAGGTGGATTCTTATCCACTACACCAAGGACGTCCAGACTGTTTCTATAATGTGTATAATTTATGTTGTGTCATATTTTAGATTCCGTGTATAAGTGATACTATATGATATTTACCTTTCTGTCTCTTTAACTGAGCATTTAAAGCGTTAATCAATTGCTAGTTTGGAAAGAACTTGCACTTTGCAATTAGACCTAAATGTCAAATCCCAGTTGCATGAATCACTTAGCTTCATTGAGTTAATTCCTCCAACTGTAAAATGGGAACAGTAAGGGCACATCTACCTCTCAGTACATTTCCTCCCATAGGTTACCCCACGTTTGATCACAAGCGTGAGAGCTACCTGGCAAACCAAAGGCTGACCGTAGGGGTGGTAACTGAGGCTAGCCTGCCAAGGCCTGTAAGTCCCAGCAGACTGGAGATTCTGAAGCCCGGATCTCTGCGAGGTGAGAGGAGAGGACCCAGATGTGGCCAAGGATGAAGCAGAAGGGGCCTTCAGGATCCAGGCTCTGAGACCCTTTGGAGCTCTGAGACCCCATCAGCCTCCTGCTCAAACACACATGTATGTTTTGTCATGTCGGATGAGGTCTTGCCACGTGAATCTGTCTCGTTTGCTGTCCATAACTAGATCACCGATGCATGAGTTGTGACCTTTGAGTCAGAACTTGAGCTTCCAGTCTCTCTTTTGCCACTAGTTTGCCACACAGTCTTGGTCAGACTCTCCAGCCCTGCTGAGCCTTATCCATCTTGGTGATACAATGAGGTCCTCCCAGCTCTAAAAACTACGACACTGAGCTTGCACTTGAATTTAGTGATCTTGACAGCAAACCGAGGTCCCCAGAGAAGCTCTTCCAGGAGGACTGCTGACTTTGGCTGCCTCGTTCCTGTGGAGCACGGCATGAGTGGGCACTCAACAGCTGTTGCATAAGTGGATGAATGGCTGAATGACTTTAGGCTTTACCATTTAGCATTTAGACACCACTCTAGCCAAGGAGTGCATTTTGGTGGAAAGCACTTGGGCTACAGAAGCAGACATATTCCAACTCTGCTTATAGACTTGGGACCGTGGGCAAGCTACTTAATCTCTCTGAGTCTTGATGTCTTTATTAGTCCTTGTAGGCTTACTCTGAAGATTAGAATGGATAATGGGTATAAAGAATTTAACATAGTGTTTGGCGCATAGGAAATGCTCACACTATTCCTCATGAGTCCTGACAGCCAAAGAGACCAACAGTGGCAAGAGCACCAAAGCCCGGCACTACTTAACACAAAAAGGTAGAAACAGCAATAATCTTAAGTCCCTTATATTCTGTACCGTGCTTCACAGACGGTCAAGCGTTTTTTGTTTTTATTGTATATGTCAATTGTATCTTCATATTCCTGTGAGATAAGATTTACTGCATTTATAGTGTAGCAATAGAGAGTGTTGTTGCTCAGTCATGTCTGACTCTTTCTGACCCCATGGACAGTAGCCCGCCAGGCTCCTCACTGCATTGAACAGCTGAGCTATTTCAAATCCTAAAAGATGATGCTGTTAAAGTGCTGCCCTCAATGTATTGGCAAATTTGGAAAAGGCAACAACGGCCACAGAACTGGAAAAGGTCAGTTTTCATTCCAATCCTAAAGAAGGGCAATGCCAAAGAATATTCCAACTATCACACAGTTGTGCTAATTTCACATGCTAGTAAGGTAATGCTCAAAATCCTTCAAGCTAGCCTCAGCAGGACGTGAACCGTGTACTTCCAGATGTACAAGCTGGATTTAGAAAAGGTAGAAGAACCAGAGATCAAATTGCCAACATTCATTGGATCATGGAGAAAGCAAGGGAATTCCAGAAAACATACTTTGGCTGCACTGACTACGCTAAAGCCTTGACTGTGTGGATCACAACAAACTGTGGAAAATCCTTAAAGAGATGGGAATACCAGACCACCTTACCAGTCTCCTGAGAAACTTGTATACAGGTCAAGAATCAATAGTTAAAAACTTCCATAGAACAACAGACTGGTTCAAAATCAGAAAAGGAGTACAACAAGGCTGTGTATTGACACCCTGCTTATTTAACTTATGTGCAGAGTGCATGCATGGGTACTGAGTTGGTTCTGTCATGTCTGACCCTTTGTGACCCCATGGACTGTGGCCCACCAGCCTCCTCTATCCATGGAATTCTCTGGGCAAGAATACTGGAGTGGGTTGTCATGCTCCTCTGCAGGGGATCTTCCCAGCCAGGGACCGAACCTGCATCTCCCGCATTGCAGGCAGATTCTTTACTGGCTGAGCCACCAGGGAAGCCGTCATATGCAGAGTGAAAGGGAAGTCGCTCAGTCATGTCTGACGCTTAGCAACCTCGTGGACTGCAGCCCACCAGGCTCTTCTGTCCATGGGATTTTCCAGGCAAGAGTACCGGACTAGGGTGCCACTGCCTTCTCCTAGCCTTGTCTATAATCTCCGTAATAATAACTATATTATTTTCTCCTTTATAATTGGGGGGAAGGGGGTAGGCAATGTATAGTACTACAAACTTATACACAGGAAAGACCTGTCACAGCTCAGGCCCTCATAGGGTTCATAAAACTAGCTTACTAATTTTTTCAGATACACTTAACACTAGAATCCAACTTACCTCACAACCAAGTTACATGGTAATCAGTGCATGACTTTATATTATAAATGTCTTTCAAGAATCATTTTTCAGTCATTAAAACATAAATATCTATATTAAGATGTCTACACTTAAAATATTACATCATTAATATTGTTCTTCATTCGGGTATTAATACAAGATTGACAGGGTTATTTACTGAATTAAGAGGTTTTTACAATGTAGCTAAGTCTCAATTTCAAATACAGTTAACAAAGATGGTAGACTCAGGAAACACTGGTCTTGAGCATGCTTATCTTATTACATACTTGAATGTAGCTCCTTAACAATAAAAACACTTTTGTTGCTTTGTTAGCACTGATAAATCTATTATTTCAAACAGAGTACATCGTGTGAAATGCTGGGCTAGATGAATCACAAGCTGGAGTCAAGATTGCCAGGAGAAATATCAACAACCTAAGATAGGTACATGATACCACCCTAATGGCAGAAAGTGAAGAGAAACTTAAGAGTTTCTTGATGAGGGTAAAAGAGACGACTGAAAAAGTTGGCTTAAAATTCAGCATTAAAAAACTGTCAATAATATCATAGCAGGGGTGGGAGGTGGGAGGGGGGTTCAAGATTGGGAACTCATGTACACCCGTGGCTGATTCATGTCAATGTATGGCAAAACCAATACAGTATTGTAAAGCAAAATAAAGTAAAAATAAAAATTAAAAAAAAAAGCATCCTCTTCAATCATTTCATGGCAAATAGATGGGAAACACTGGAAGCAGTAACAGATTCTATTTGGGGGGCTCCAAAATCACTGCAGATGGTGACTGCAGCCACAAAATTAAAAGACACTTGCTCCTGGGAAGGAAAGTTATGACAAACCTAGACAACATATTAAAAAGCAGAGACAAAGGCCTGCATAGTCAAAGGTATGGTTTTTCCAATAGTCATGTATGGATGTGAAAGTTGGATGCTTTTGAAATGTGGTGTTGGAGAAGACTCTTAAGAGTTCCTCGGTCCTCAAGGAGATCAAACCAGTCAATCCTAAAAGGAAGTCAACTCTGAATATTCACTGGAAGGACTGATGCTGAAGCTGAAGCTCCAATACTTTGGCCACTTGATATGAAGAGCCAACTCGTTGGAAAAGACCGTGATGCTGGGAAAGACTGAAGGCAGGAGGAGAGGGTGGCAGAGGGTGAAATGGTTAGATAGCCTCACAGACTCAGTGGACATGAGTTTGAGCAAACTCTGGGTGATAGTGAAGGACTGGGGAGCCTCACGGGCTGCAGTGCATGGGGTCGCAAAGACTCAGACCCAACTTAGTAACTAAACAAGAATGATAACTAGCAATGCTGAGCATCTTTTCATGTACAATGCACAAATCTTAAGTATACAACTTGAATAATTCACACACATATACATATACACACTTCTGTAACTACCACACAGACAAGGAGCTTTCCCAACACCCTGGAATTTCCTTAAGCTCCTTTCCAAGCACTATCTAACAGGTAATCACTGTTCTGACCTGTTCACCAGCTATTAGTTTTTCCTATTCTTAAACTTCATCTGAGATGGAATCACACAGAGTGTAGTATTTCATGTCTGCCTTCTTTTAGTCATCATATACCTGTGAGGTCCCCTCAAGTTCCTGGAAGTAGCAGGAGCTTGTTCTTTTTAACTGCTCAGTAGTAGCCTGCTGTGGGCTTCCCTGGTGGCTCAGTGGTAAAGAATCCACGTGCAATGCAGGTGACGTGGGTTCAATCCCTAGGTCGGGAAGATCCCCTGGAGAGGGCATGGCAACCCATGGCAGCATTGTTGCCTGGAGAATCCCATGGACAGAAGGGCCTGGTGGGCTACAGTCCTAGGGTCGAAAAGAGTTGGACACGACTGAAGCACCTGGGCACACATGTATGCAACTGCTTGTGTGATTACAGCACAATTTCTTCATCCTTTCCACTGTTGCTGGACCTTCGGTGTGCTTCCAGTTTGGGCTACTGTGAGTAAAGCTGTAAAGCTGCCCTGATCATTCTTGTGTTTTTCTGACGGGCATGTGTGCTCATGTCTCTTGTGTATTCCATCTAGGAATCGATTTGCTGGTTCATGATTTGTCTCTTAAGGGAAGGCTTTGTAGGGATTTGTCCTGGCCATGAATGCTGAGGCCCCAGAAGGCACTGTAAGAATATTTGTGACATGGTGAGAAGCACGTGTGCCTGACAAGTTCATTTCTCTCTGGAAAGGGTGACAGTCAGAGAATGACCTTAAGAACCCCCAAGACTGGGGAGAGGTCAGCTTGCCCAATTCCCACAGCCTGGAGCAAGGCCATGCAGCTGTTTCCAAGGTTGGCCTTTCACTGACCTCCCTAGCTGTTTATCTGGTCCTGGCCCCGCAGCTTAATGAGTGACTTAATGTAGGCGAAGAAGTTCACATCATCCGAGGTGCGGACAGGCTCGCTCGGCTCAGGTCAGGGTCTCTTCTGACCTCTAGAAGGACTTTGAGTTTTTGGGACTCAGCCCTGATGAACAGGAAGCCAAGGGACGAATCAGCAACCTGGGTGACAGCGGGACTCCTGAGGCGCTCGGCTCATGGTGCCACCAGAGCCGGCAAATCAGAGCCAGGAGGTGGAGGGGGCAGCAGTCCCATGGAGTCAGGTGGGGAGATGCTTGCCAGCTCAGCGCCCCACAGCCCTCGTAGTCCTTGGGCTCTGTCTGGGATGCCACTTTCTTTCCGCTGCACCGGAAGCCTAGAGAGCACTTTATGCCACAGACCCACCATAGCATCACTGGAATCAGACTGGAAATGGCTTAGAGACCTTTTTTCTTACAGTCATCGGCTTGATGGCTCCCAGGCAACACAGTCTACCAGCAGAAGCACAACCCCTCTACGCAAACAAAAGCAGCCAGAGAGGGTGGAAATCAATAAGCCCCAGCCCTGCCAGTGACTTCTTGGTGACACTTCCCCCTGGAACCACGGTTTGCTGCTAAGTACAGTGGGTTATCAGGACCCGCTCTGGTGTGACTTGGAGTGACTTGGAGAATCACCTAATCTTTGCTCGTCAGAAAGCGTAAACCTGGCTCTGTAAACAAAAAATATTGTATTAGGCCTCAGCAGTTGTGTATGGGCAGAGTGAAGGGATGATCAGTCCAGTGGCGCTGGCTGAGGGCTGCCCAGCCTGGAAAGTCCCTCCCTTTGGGGCCTCATTGTCACCCCCCTTTCCAGGCAGAGAGCAGATGGCTGCAGCACAGCCTAAGCCCAGGAGGCCTGGGGCAGCCCAGAGCCCAGGTGGGATCAGAGAGGTTAAGAATCAGTGCAGGGAAGCATGTCCCCTTTCGGTCACCGATTCCACAAGTGTTTATTATTATCTTTATTTGTAGATGAAAACTCAGACACTCAGAGGTTAAGAAATGTACTCAGGAACGTGGAATGCTGGTGCCAGGACCCCACTGCAGTCCCCTTTTCTCTAAGTTCCACCTCTTTTTGGCTGCACCACACCACCTATGGGATTTTAGCTCCTCAACCAGAGATTAAACCCAGGCCCCCAGACTCCTGTGCGTTTGAATCAGCATCTCCAGAAGCAAGCTCTTGATTCTCAGTGCAGCCAGTCTGGCAGAGATGCAAGCACAGGTGTTGTCGGTCACCAGCATAGATCAGGAGCACTGACAGGAGATGAACAGCTAAGCCTTAGATGTAGGGCTACCAAGCACTAGCTGTGTGATCTCACGCTGCTTAGTTCATACTTTTCATCGCTATTTCTCCACGTGATCAAAATAGATACAGTAAAACCTCTCATAGAATTTTGATGGGACAGTGTTGTGAAGGTTTCTGTTGGCCGGCTGCCTGCCTGTGCTAATCATAAAGCCTCTGGAGGAGACCTCTGTGTATTGGGGTGGTAGCCCAGGCCATGAGGCCAGATGATCAGATAATACTGGCCAAGTCTACCTGGTTTGGGTCCTCTGGGCCATCGGTAATATGTCTGCTCTGCTACCATGGTGGTCCCACAGGAAAAAGCAGAGGTGTGAGTGCCCGGGCATAGGTACCACACTCTCCCAGGATGTGGGATGCTGACATACTTCCCAGGTGTCCAAGCCTGGAGGATGGCCCAGTGCTCACTGCCCTGAAATGTTGACCAGGAGGATGGCAGAAATCTTGGAGAACTCATCTCTCAGAAAAGGACCTAGAGGTTCGAAAAGAAAAGGCTTGCTTGAGGTCACATAGCAAATTATTGCCCAGGTGTGGTTGCCAGAGACCCCCTCACTGAACTCAAGTCAGACTGAGGGCCAGCACAAGACAGGGTTGGGGGAGGGTGAACATTCTTCCCCAGAGGCTCTGTGTCCCACAGCTGAAGGGAGGTAGGCCCTATATCTGTGGGACCTGGAGCCTCTGACCAAATGAACCCCTGACCTCTCCTCTGATCCCTTTCTTGCCACAAAGTAGACTTTGGTAACATTCAGACAAGCAAACAGTGGGGACCTGTGGTGCTCTTTCCAGGTTGGCACTTTCTGTGCCAGCTGAAGGCAGGGCCAAAGGCTCAGCTGCAGGGTTCATTGAAGGGATCTAAGATAAGCCTGGGGTATCTCAGGTCAAAGACTGTCTATTTTTCTGGCATCATTTTGCTGCCCTCTGTGTTGCTCTGCTGGACCCCAGTGACCTTTGTTGACCTTTGATGTTGGCAATTTGATCTCTGGTTCCTCTGCCTTTTCTAAATCCATTTAGAACATCTGGAAGTTCTTGGTTCACATATTGCTGAAGCCTGGCTTGGAGAATTTTGAGCATTACTTTGCTAGCGTGTGAAATGAGTGCAATTGTGCGGTAGTTTGAGCATTCTCTGGCATTGCCTTTCTTTGGTATTGGAATGAAAACTGACCTTTTCCAGTCCTGTGGCCACTGCTGAGGTTTCCAAGTCTGCTGGCATGTTGAGTGCAGCACTTTCACAGCATCATCTTTCAGGATTTGAAATAGCTCAGCTGGAATTCCATCACCTCCGCTAGCTTTGTTCGTAGTGATGCTTCCTAAGGCCCACTTGACTTCGCACACCAGGATGTCTGGCTCTAGGTGAGTGATCACACCATCATGGTTATCTAGGTCATTAAGATCTTTTTTTAATAGTTTTTCTGTGTATTCTTGCCACCTTTTCTTAATATCTTCTGCTTCTGTTAGGTCCAGACCATTTCTGTTCTTTATTGTGCCCACCTTTGCATGAAATGTTCCCTTGGTATCTCTGATTTTCTTGAAGGGATCTCTAGTCTTTCCCATTCTATTGTTTTCCTCTATTTCTTTGCATTGATCACTGAGGAAGGCTTTCTTATCTCTCCTTAATATTTTTTGGAACTCTGCATTCAGACGGATATATCTTTCCTTTTATCCTTTGCCTTTCACTTCTCTTCTTTAATAACTTATAATGGAAAAGAATCTGAAAAAGAATATGTGTGTGTGTAACTGAATCACTTTGCTGTACACCTGAAACTAACACAACATTGTAAATCAACTATACTTCAATAAAATGAAAAAAAAAGTTAAACATAGAATTCCCATAGGGTTATGGTACAGTGTTAGTTGCTCAGTCATATCCAACTCTTTCTGACCCTGTGGACTGTAGCTCACCAGGCTCCCCTGTCCATGGAATCTTCCAAGCAATAATACTGGAGTGGGTTGTCATTTCCTTTTCCAAGTGATCTTCCCGACCCAGGGATCAAACCCAGGTCTTGTGCATTGCAGGAAGATTCTTTACTGTCTGAGCCACCAGGGAAGCCAAGAATTCCCATATGACCCAATAATTCAGTCCTAGGTGTATGTACCCCCAAACTGAAAATAGGTATTCAAAGAAATACTTGTCCATGAATGTTCAGAGCAGCGAAAGGTGGAAACAGCTCAAATGTCCATGAATGGAGGACAGGATGCAGGGTAGCCACACGAGGAACTAGTGTTCAGCCATACGAAGGAGTGGAGCACTGACACACGCTGCCAGACCCATGAGCCTCGATAGCATCATGCTGAGGAAACGAAGCCAGACCCAGAAGGGCACATATTGTGCGATTCTGTTTATATGAAAAGGCCAGAAAGGAAAATTCACAGAGACGGAAAGCAGGCTGGCGGTTGCCAGGCGCTGAGAGGAAGGGGACCAGGGAGCGACTGCTTGATGGGTATGGGGTTTCCTTTTGAGATGATGAAAATGTTTTGGAATTAAATGGAGTTGATGGGTGCACAAGATTTTACATATTCTGTTGTTGTTGCTTTGTTGCTAAGTCCTGTCTGACTCTTTAAGACCCCATGGACTGTAACCCTCCAGACTCCTCTGTCCATGGAATTTCCCAGGCAAGAATACTGGAGTGGGTTGCCATTTTCTTCTCCAAGAGATCTTCCCGACACAGGGATTGAAGCCACATCTTGCAGGGTTCCTTCCTTGCAAATTCTTCATCTTGGGGAGTCATCTGGAAATCTATGACTCTCTGCTCAGCTCACTTCCTGCTGCTCCCATGGAGGGAAAAGTGAGCTATGACCTCAGAATCTACTAGCACAATGTCCTGGTTCTTGTGGCTCCCCAGTGGAATTAGAGAAGACACAGAAGCAGCAGACCTGAGGCTTTCCTGGTGGTCCAGGAGTTAAGAATCAGCCTCGCAATGCAAGGGACACGGGTTCGATCCCTGGTCTGGGAAGATCCCACATGCCAAGGAGTAACTAAGCTGTGCCCCACAAATATTGAGCCTGTGCTCTAGAGTCCACCAACGGCAACTGCCAAAGCCCGTGCTCCTAGAGCCTGTGCTCTGCAACACACTACAATGAGAAGCCCACACATCACAAGGAAGAGTAGCCCCTGCTCGTCCCAGTTAGAGAAAGCCCACGTGCAGGAAGAAGACCCCCCACAAGCAAAAAATAAAGTAAATAAATACATTTTTAAAAGAAGCAGTGGAGCTAGAAGAAAGCTCAAGCTCTGTTGTACATATTAGGTTTGGGGGGCCTGCTCCACCCCTTGCCTATTTCCCCAGTGCGCCCAGTGCTCTGTGTGGTAGGCCAGCAGGAGCTAAGGCCCAGGAGGACTGGCAGAGGAGCCAGGCAGCGGGGGATAGAAGGTGACTGTCAGCAAGCCTGCGTGGAGGGCATTGTGTTCCCAGCCATCTGGATCGGGCTTCACACTGTGCAACACTCTTCCTCTGATTCTCACCTGATTTTTACAATCACTTGTGGGTCAGCCAGGCCAACAGGCTTCCTCCTCACTTTACAAGATAAACTCCAGAAGGACTTCCCCGGTGGTCTAGTGGGTAAGACTCCACACTCCCAATGCAGGAGGCCTGGTGTCTAACCCTGGTCGGGGAACTAGATCCTGCATTCAGTAAGATCCTTTGAGCCACAACTAAGACCCAGCACAACATAAATAAATAAATGAATATTATATATATTATATATATATATAAGATAAGCCCCAGAAATTGACTTGCTTCAGGGTCATCCAATGAGGGTTAGGACCCAGGTCGCCAAACTCCCCGACTCCAAGATCTTTCTATTGGTTCTTCTCCAACACCTCCTAGAGACCACTCCAACTCACCCAAAAGGAAAAGACTTCCTCTCTCAAAAAGCATTTTCCACTCATGCTAGAATGGTGGGGAAGGGGCAGGAGGAATGACTATCTTCAGTTGTTGGAGTTTCCTAGATGGACAGGCTGTCCTTGATCTTGGAAAGATCAGATGTCAAAACCCTCTAAACATAGATGCTTCCTGAACTGACCTTTCAGAGCCAACAATCAGGGCTTGGCTAGGCTGCCTCTGGTCCCACCTCACATGCTCCTGCTTCCGAGGTGCCTGCTGATGGTCTCGACAAGGCCAGTGGTACTTGATTCTGCCGAAGCAGCTATGGAGATCTGGACCATTTCCTGTGGCTTGAAATGCAAAGCTGCAGGCAGAGCAAACTAATAGGTATCCCAAGGTTGCTGGTCAGGGAACTGGAGAAGGTCCGTTTTCATTCCAATTGTCATGGGAATGCTATTTACCCTGTTTACTGTCAGTGTGAGCACGGACATGTAGCATCATTGAGTGAGACTGGTGTTCCAAGATTATCCTGTCCGTGGTGGTCAGAAACTGCGCAGTGAATAGGGTGTGCAAGTCATCCTGGACCCAGTGCACAGCGTTCAACTTTTTGACTGGTGGCATCCTCAGTATCTGTTTTCCCTGAGAGCGTAGATATTGCTGCCTGTCACTGAGGGCAGCTCTGAGCTAGGCCAGTCCATTTGTAATCAGATTCCAGTTGGGAAGGGGCAGCTAGATTGTATATCTAGTCAGTAATGCGTATGCTGTCTAGGTTTCTGGGGCTCCTGGTAGAAGAAGGAGAAGGATTGAATCAGGAGGAAAAACAGCTATGATATATAAATGTATTTTAATGTAAACTTTTGCATTTGAAAGGAGAAACCTGGCCCTATTTTCTGTGTTAAACCTCATTTGGTGCTACTGAGTTTGTTGTTCTTTGTTCTTTTATCCCAGCCAAAGCGAATGATCTTGCTTTAGGGGAAAATTAAACTCTTAAATCTCCAAACAAGGAAATTTTAACATTCCTTTATGGATCAGAGTAACCTTAGAGGCCTAAAATTGCTTTCAGTTTAGCTGCCCCTCAAATTCAAGTGAATATTTCCTTGTTTCCCTTTACCCTTATCTAGAAATAAAGCAGGTGACTGGGTTTTCAGAACCTTAAAAAAAAAAAATTTCAAAAAACTAAGATCATGGCATCCGGTCCCATCACTTCATGGCAAATAGATGGGGAAACAATGGAAAGACTGACAGACTTTATTTTCTTGGACTCCAAAATCACTGCAGATGGTGACTGCAGCCATGAAATGAAAAGAGGCTTGCTCCTTGGAAGAAAAGCTATGACCAACCTAGACAGGGTATTAAAAAACAGAGACATTACTTTGCTGACAACAGTTCATCTAGTCAAAGCTAAGGTTTTCCAGTAGTCATGTATGGATATGAGAGTTGGACCATAAAGAAAGCTGAGCACAGAAGAACTAATGCTTTTGAACTGTGGTGTTGGAGAACTCTTGAGAGTCCCTTGGACTGTAAGGAGATAAATCCTAAACTAGTTAAACCAGTCAACCCTAAAGGAAATCAGTCCTGAATATTCATTGGAAGGACTGATGCTGAAGCTGAAACTCTAATACTTTGGCCACCTGATGTGAAGAACTGACTCAATGAAAAAGACCCTGATACTGGGAAAGGTTGAAGGCAGGGGGAGAAGGGGATGACAGAGGATGAGATGGTTGGATGGCATCACTGACTCAATGGACATGAGTTTGAGCAAGCTCTGGGAGTTAGTGATGGACAGGGAGGCCTGGCGTGCTGCAGTCCATGGGGTCGCAAAGAGTTGGACACGACTGAGCAACTGAACTGACTGACTGATAAGATTGAGCATAGCTCCCGGTGCTATATAGTAGGTCCTTGTTGCTTATCTATATTATGCTCAAGTTTTTGAAAAATCAATTTACTTTTGATGTCTTCCTTGCCCTTAAATGTCTAGACCTACACTGCCCAATACAGTAGCCCCCAGCCCCATCAGTTACTTAAATTTAGATTCAGCTCAGTTCAGTTGCTCAGTCGTGTCCGACTCTTTGCAACTCCATGAATTGCAGCACGCCAGGCCTCCCTGTCCATCACCAGCTCCCGGAGTTTACTCAAACTCATGTCCATTGAGTTGGTGATGCCATCCAGCCATCTCATCGTCTGTCGTTCTCTTCTCCTCCTGCCCTCTATCCCTCCCAGCATCAGGATCTTTTCCAATGAGTCAACTTTTTACATGAGGTGGCCAAAATATTGGAGTTTCAGCTTTAACATCATTCCTTCCAAAGAAATCCCAGGGCTGATCTCCTTCCGAATGGACTGGTTGGATCTCCTTGCAGTCCAAGGGACTCTCAAGAGTCTTCTCCAACACCACAGTTCAAAAGCATCAATTCTTCGGCACTCAGCTTTCTTCACAGTCCAACTCTCACATCCATACATGACTACTGGAAAAACCATAGCCTTGACTCGATGGACCTTTGTTGGCAAAGTAATGTCTCTGCTTTTGAATATGCCGTCTAGGTTGGTCATAACTTTCCTTCCAAAGAGTAAGCGTCTTTGAATTCCATGGCTGCTGTCACCATCTGCAGTGATTTTGGAGCCCCCCAAAATAAACTCTGATACTGTTTCCACTGTTTCCCCATCTATTTCCCATGAAGTGATGGGACCAGATGCCATGATCTTAGTGTTCTGAATGTTGAGCTTTAAGCCAACTTTTTCACTCTCCTCTTTCACTTTCATCAAGAGGCTTTTTAGTGCCTCTTCACTTTCTGCCATAAGGGTGGTGTCATCTGCATATCTGAGGTTATTGATATTTCTCCCTGCAATCTTGATTCCAGCTTGTGCTTCTTCCAGCCCAGTGTTTCTCATGATGTATTCTGCATATAAGTTAAATAAACAGGGTGACAATATACAGCCTTGACGTACTCCTTTTCCTATTTGGAACCAGTCTGTTGTTCCATGTCCAGTTCTAACTGTTGTTTCCTGACCTGCATACAGGTTTCTCAAGAGGCAGGTCAGGTGGTCTGGTATTCCCATCTCTTTCAGAATTTTCTACAGTTTATTGTGACCCACATAGTCAAAAGCTTTGGCATAGTCAATAAAGCAGAAATAGATGTTTTTCTGAAACTCTCTTGCCTTTTCGATGATCCAGCGGATGTTGGCAATTTGATCTCTGGTTCTTCTGCCTTTTCTAAAACCAGTTTGAACATCTGGAAGTTCACGGTTCACGTACTGCTGAAGCCTGGCTTGGAGAATTTTGAGCATTACTTTACTAGCATGTGAGATGAGTGCAATTGTGCAGTAGTTTGAGCATTCTTTGGCATTGCCTTTCTTTGGGATTGGAATGAAAACTGACCTTTTCCAGTCCTGTGGCCTGGAAAACTGCTGAGTTTTCCAAATTTGCTGGCATATTGAGTGCAGCACTTTCACAGCATCATCTTTCAGGATTTGAAGTAACTCCACTGGAATTCCATCAGTTCCACTAGCTTTGTTCATAGTGATGCTTTCTAAGGTCCACTTGACTTCACATTCCAGGATGTCTGGCTCTAGGTGAGTGATTATCTGGGTTGTGAAGCTCTTTTTTGTACAGTTCTCTGTATTCTTGCCACCTCTTCTTAATATCTTCTGCTTCCATTAGGTCCATACCATTTCTGTCCTTTATCAAGCCCACCTTTGCATGAAATGATCCCTTGGTATCGCTAATTTTCTTGAAGAGATCTCTAGTCTTTCCCATTCTGTTGTTTTCCTCTATTTCTTTGCATTGATCACTGAGGAAGGCTTTCTTATCTCTCCTTGCTATTCTTCGAAACTCTGCAATCAGATGCTTATATCTTTTCTTTTCTCCTTTGCTTTTTGCTTCTCTTCTTTTCAGAGCTATTTGTAAGGCCTCCTCAGATAGCCATTTTGCCTTTTTGCATTTCCAAGGAGTGGTGGCTGCGCGGGTGCAGGAGGGCAGAGAGGAGCTACTCCACGTTCAAGGTCGGGAGGGGCAGCTGTGAGGAGATACCCGTCATCCAAGGTGAGGAGCAGCGGCTGCGCTTTGCTGGAGCAGCCGCGAAGAGATACCCCACGTCCAAGGTAAGAGAAACCCAAGTAAGATGGTAGGTGTTACAAGAGGGCATCAGAGGGCAGACATGCTGAAACCATAATCACAGAAATCTAGCCAATCTGATCACAAAGACCACAGCCTTGTCTAACTCAATGAAACTAAGCCACGCCATGTGGGGCCACCCAAGATGGACGGGTCATGGTGGAGAGACCGGACAGAATGTGGTCCACTGGAGAAGGGAATGGCAAACCACTTCAGTATTCTTGCCTTGAGAACCCCATGAACAGTACGAAAAGGCAAAATGATAGGACACTGAAAGAGGAACTCCCCAGGTCAGTAGCTGCCCAATATGCTACTGGAGATCAGGGGAGAAATAACTCCAGAAAGAATGAAGGGATGGAGCCAAAGCAAAAACCATACCCAGTTGTGGATGTGACTGGTGATAGAAGCAAGGTCTGATGCTGTAAAGAGCAATATTGCATAGGAACCTGGAATATTAGGTCCATGAATCAAGGCAAATTGGAAGTGGTCAAACAGGAGATGGCAAGAGTGAACGTTGACATTCTAGGAATCAGTGAACTAAAATGGACTGGAATGGGTGAATTTAACTCAGATGACCATTATATCTACTACTGTGGGCAGGAATCCCTTAGAAGAAATGGAGTAGCCATCATGGTCAACAAAAAATGTTGAAATGCAGTACTTGGATGCAATCTTAAAAACAACAGAATGATCTCTGTTCGTTTCCAAGGCAAACCATTCAATATCACAGTAATCCAAGCCTATGCCCCAACCAGTAATGCTGAAGAAGCTGAAGTTGAATGGTTCTATGAAGACATACAAGACCTTTTAGAACTAACACCCAAAAAAGATGTCCTTTTCATTATAGGGGACTGGAATGCAAAAGTAGGAAGTCAAGAAACACCTGGAGTAATGGGCAAATTTGGCCTTGGAGTACGGAATGAAGCAGGGCAAAGGCTAATAGAGTTTTGCCAAGAGAAAGCACTGGTCATAGCAAACACCCTCTTCCAACAACACAAGAGAAGTCTCTACACATGGACATCATGAGATGGTCAATACTGAAATCAGATTTATTATATTCTTTGCAGCCGAAGATGGAGAAGCTCTATACAGTCAGCAAAAACAAGACCAGGGGCTGAGTGTGGCTCAGATCATGAACTCCTTATTGCCAAATTCAAACTTAAATTGAAGAAAGTAGGGAAAACCACTAGACCATTCAGGTATGACCTAAATCAATCCCATATGATTATATAGTGGAAGTGAGAAATAGATCTAAGGGACTAGATCTGATAGACAGAGTGCCTGATGAACTATGGACGGAGGTTCATGATATTGTACAGAAGACAGGGATCAAGACCATCCCCATGGGAAAGAAATGCAAAAATAAAAATTTAGATTAGTTAGCATTAAATAAAACAGAGAAGGCGATGACACCCCACTCCGGTACCCTTGCCTGGAAAATACCATGGATGGAGGAGCCTGGAAGGCTGCAGTCCATGGGGTCGCTAAGAGTCGGACACGACTGAGCGACTTCACTTTCATACATTGGAAAAGGAAATGGCAACCCACTCCAGTGTTCTTGCCTGGAGAATCCCAGGGACGGGGGAGCCTGGTGGGCTGCTGTCTATGGGGTCGCACAGAGTCGGACACGACTGAAGTGACTTAGCAGCAGCAGCATTAAATAAAACGAAAGATTCAGATCCTTCGTCACATTAGCTACATGTCCAGTGTCCAGTAGCCACACGTGATTAGCGGCTCCTGTATTTCCATCAGCCTGGAAAATACTGCTGAACAGTGCTGGTCTCCACTGTAAGATCCTTCCTGAGAGTGGGAACCAAATAGGTCCATTTTACCGCCATATACCCAATGCCAAGGCAAGTATCTGGCATTTTATTGCTATTTTATGAAGGAAGGAGGGAAGGAGGAAGTAAAAAAGAAGGAAGGAAGGAAGGGTTGTTTTTAGAGTCATTCCTTCATTTCATCTTCTCAGTGGATCTGTAGGGAGGGAGGAGAAGAATGACTTTCTGGGTTTTTTTAGGTGAGGAGCAGGGTCAGGGAGTGAAATGCTACATCCGCTCTCACTGATCATGACCCTAGACCCTCCCACTCTCTCCACCAAGCAGACCTCCAGTGATTCCTGAGACATTTGGACAGAACAGTGAGCTGGCAGCCTGGGGGCCAGAAAACACTAGAGGGAATAGAAAAGTCATTCTGACTCTAGTAGAATCAGGGCACTTTTGACTTGAAAAGGACTTTGAGCAGGACCTTATCCACTCTCTGTGTTTTATAGGAGAGAAGCCATAAGAAGTTATATGTCCACAGGATTAATTAAGAAGCAAAGAGATTGGGATCAGCGCCTGGAGCTTGGCAGGCTGTGGCTTTAGGGGAATCACTGAAGATCATAGCAGAGAAATCAGTTCTGTGGCCTCTTAAGATCAGTCTGGTAGCTGAACCAGATAAACCGAGGCTGAGGAAGGAACCAGCCAGAAAGCAACTGTAACCAGAAGCAGGATGGTGGTGGCAGGAATAACTGGGAATCAATGAAATCTGAATAACATGAAAGAAAGAATATTGAGGAAGGGAGAGAGAGGGCAATGGGGATCATGTGTTTTGTTACTGGGAGCCCGGAAGTATGATAATACTGGGCAGAAAAGAATTTGGGAAAGAAATTGGCGTATCCAAGAAGGTTAAAGTGAGTCTTAGACATGAGGAATGATTCACTCCTAGAACACTCGTACTATTAACAGAAGGGATGTTATAAGTAGTATATAGTGTTTACCTCTTTGTTTTATTTTGGGGAAAACAGAGGCCCAGTGAGGAGAGGCACCGGTTTAAAGGCACACTATTTGTGTAAAATAAGACTGAACCAGAACTCAGGCCGCCTGAGTTTCATTCCAGGCCTCTGAAATTCCTCTAATCTCCCTCACCCAAGGCCTCCCAAGGCAGATTTGCTGGCTGATAAACAGATGCTATTTAACTTTAACATTGAATCCTCTCTAGTGAAATCTCACCTGATCACGGATTACACAGAGGAAGTCTAAATTTATACAGATCCTTATCACATATCCTTAGGATTGAACCACACAGTCTGATGAAGACCTCTTAATGGGTTTTCAGTTAGTGCCTTTGTGGTTTGGAGGACATTATTTATTGCCTCCGAGTCTACACTTCCTCCTCTATAAAGTGTAAATTTAAAAACCTACTTCACAGGTAGTGACTCATTTGTGAAATAATACATGGAAGGCACCCAGCATAGTTCTAGTGTATACTAACTATTGGCTGTTCTTCTAGTTCCTTCCCCAGAGCGCTGCCTAGGTGATCAGTTTGGCTCACCACAGCATTAGGTTGGCTGAATCCGGGAGATCAAAGACATGAAAATTCCTTGAAAATAGAAACCCACTGGTATTGCTAAGAGCACAATGAATTGGCATGGCGGAATCAGGTTGTGGGGCTTCCCAGGTAGTGCTGTGGTAAAGAACCCGCCTGCTAATGGAGGAGACGCAGGAGACTCGGGTTCGATCCCTGGGTCAGGAAGCTCCCCTGGAACAGGAAATGACAACCTGCTCCAGTATTCCTGTCTGGAAAATTCCATGGACATAGGAGTCTAGCAGGGTCGCAAAGTGTCAGACACGACAGAGCATGCATGCACGCGGTCAGGTTGCGGGGAGATTGTCCATGGAGATGGGGCAAAAGTTGTGACAATGTCTTGAAAGAGGACACTGCGGGCTGTGGGCATTGCTAACATAACATTGCCGGTGCTGGAAGAAGCAAGGTGACCCAGCCTCCTCTTCCTTCCCTGTCCAGTTCTGGGGACACTTTCACTGGAACAGACAGAAGAGGAATCACTTTCCTACCAGCTTATCGACCAGGTCTCCTGGGGAGGAGGTAAGAATTTGTAATTTATCTCTTAGGTTAATTATCAATAGGCTTTGTGATTGATCAGCAGGGTGATCTCTCCCAGGGTCATTCTAAAAGCATGTACCTCAAATTGGGACTCGAACCCAGCCAAAACGCTGACTGAGACTTGAACCCCCACAGCCAGGACTTGAATCTGGCCCAAACCCACGGTCTTCAAATGAAATCACACACCTGGTTTCAGGACTTAATGAAGCCCTGGTTCTTGATGTCTCATTGCAGAAAGAATTCAGAGAGAGACAAAGTATTCCTGCTTTGGGTGGATAAGAAGTGGATATATTTAGAGAGAAACACATTGCACAGACAGACATGGGCCACCTCCGAAGGTGATAGAGCTCTGCAATATGGTCATGTTTGTTTTAATGGACGGGAACTTTCATAAACTAAAGAGTGGGAGAATCACTCCAACTATCTTAGGGAAGGGGTGGAGATTTCCAGGAACTGGGCCGCCTCTCATTTTGGTCTTTGATGGTCAGCCTTGGAACTGTCATGGTGCCTGTGAGTGTGCCATTTACTTGCTGATGTGTTACAATGGGCGTGCACTGAGGGTCAAGGTCTAGTTGAAGTTGACTTGTCTGCCATCTTGGACACATTTGATTCTAATCCGCTTATGTCACGTCCTTGGTTATGTCCTTCTTTCAAAGGCTGTGTGCTGCTCTCCTCCCTCCTGTTTCAATCCAGGCCCTATCCCCCAGAGAATATTACGCAGCACCGTCTCTGGCTTTAGCCTCTTCTTCAGTCACCTGCCCACGTGAGTCCTTAATAGCAGTGCTGGGCTTGAGTGTGGGCGGGGCGGCCCAGAGGGAGACCGTCTTCCAGTGTGTGTTCACCCCAGCCTGCTTCTTACAGCCTGGTGGTCGCCTGTCCACGCGTTCACTCGCTCAAGAATCACTGAAGCCTATGACATGCCAGGCACTCTGAGAGGGGGGACACACACAGTAGAGGGGCCAAAGGACCTGGTCCCCGCTCTCAGGAAGCTTCCAGTCTAGTGGGAAGAAAAGCAATAACCCAGTCAATGAAGTGGGACAGCTGCTATGAAGGAAACAGGGCGGTCGAGGCTAAGGGGCGCTGGGGGCGGTGGTGATGGTGCGTGGAGGAGGTTGGCGAGAATTCCGCTGAGCTATGACCTGGGTGGGGAGAGAGGAGGAATGCTTGGGGAAAGAACCTGACTTTTCAAAACCAGCAAGCAGGCTTGAAGTGGGGTGTTTGGACAACTCTAGGTGCAATGGGAAAGGTCTCAAGTAGGCGGGTGAGAGGACCTGGGATGTATTTTAAGGTGGTTCAAGTTGAGTGGAGCAGTGAGGGGTCAGGAGGCTCTGCTGGGGAGCAAGAGGGCATCTGGAGATGCTGCAGCTCCAGACAGGCTCTCCATGGGCCAGGATTCTGGGGAGAGCTTGGGGGCAGGGAAGAGTTCCCCATTCAGCTAATGTGTCTGGAACGTCCTCCTGGAAGCTGGCATTAGAGCAGGGACTTCACTTGTGAGAGACAACCAGCCTGTGCCAGACCTCCTAAATCTTCTCCTGCAGTGCCCTGGGGGTGAGCTGGCAGCTTCTTACAATGCAAGAAAGCTCGAGGCCTCTGCGAGCCAGAGTGGCTGGTAGATGAATCAAAACTTTGCATGAGGCCTTTGCAAAGGCTTTGCTCAAGGGTGGCGGACATGGGAACAGCCTGGGAAGGCTCCTGGGATGGCCCTGTTTGCAGGGTGCTCAGGAGTTTGGGGTTTCTTGTTATGAGTAGTGGGACCTGGGTGTGAGTAGATCTGAGTGGAGTCCACGGCTCACTGCATCGGTCTACATGATGGCAGGACTTTGGACTCTCCAGGTTAGTATGTGCAAACCCTTTTTTAATTCTCATGCCCCTAAGGATCCGTTTTAGACAGTTATCCCCAAATCATATCCCATCTAGAAAGTTTAATACCATAGATGACTGTCCACTTATTGTTTGTATGTCTATGTTTATTTTTGTTTGTCTTTTAACTTTTTTATGTTGGAGAATAGCTGTTTACCAATGTTGTGATGGTTTCGGGTGAACAGAAAAGGGACCCAACCAAACATATACACATAGCCATTCTCCCACAGACGTCCCCCCCCATCCAGACTGCCATGGAGTATTGCGCAGAGTTCCCTGTGCTTGTCTATCTGTTTATATATAGAAAGAGTAAGATTTTTTTTCAGCCCCCAAGAAGGCAATTTTTTTCTCTTTGGCAGTGATCCTGCCCTGCTGAGATCAAAGCCTCCTCACTTATTACAGGACCAGAGAGAGTAGCTCCTGTGACTCTCCGACCTGCCCACTTTGGCTTCTTGAAAGAACTTGCCTGGTGGCCACCCAGTGTTGCAGAAGACCCTGTGCTTCCCAAGGTCACCTTACCATGCTCCCGAAGTAGCTGGACCTGATGGCCCCAAAGGGTGCTGATGTCTCATGGAAAGGAGGTGCATGCTTCACCACTTTTCATCCCTCTGTGTCCCCCGGCTGGTGGCTGCATGGCCCCCTTAAATCCCAGAGAGATCCCATGAAAACATCCTTCAGGAAATTCCCTGGTAGTCCAATGATTAAGACTTTTTGCTCGCAAGGCGGGGGGCCCCCTTTCAATCCCTGGTTGCGAAACAGGGTCCCACATGCCACTTGGTGCAGCCAAAAAAATTTCTTCAGCCAAGTGAGCCCAGGTTGAGCAAGACACCCCCAGTTATGTGCTGCCCTCAAGCCTCCCCAGACACATTCTTTAATGAGCCCTTTCACTGACTCATCAGTAAAAGCAGCGGTACAGCAGCAGCCACAGCCAAATCCCAGTTGGGCTCAGCTGGTCTGCATAGTCAGGCTGTACGATTCTGACAGCGTTCCATCTTACAGGTGAGAAATCAGAGACCGGACAGGTCCTACTGGAAGCAAGGTCATAGAGTGATGATTACAAGGCTTCCTTTCCTTGTTCTGCACCGGACGAGCAGGGAGCCTCCCCTAAGAACCTCTACCCAGGAGAACTGGGGAACCGGTCATGCGCCCCGAGTCTCTCTGGAGCCTCACCAGCCATGATTTGGTTTGATGCCTGTCCATGCCTTGGCATTTAGAAATGCTTGGGCTTCCCTGGTGGCTCTGCGGTAAAGAACCCGCCTGCCAGTGTAGGAAACGCAAGAGACTTGGGTCTGATCTCTGGGTCAGGACAATCCCCTGAGAAGGAGATGGCAACCTGCTCCAGTGTTCTTGCTTGGGAAATCCCATGGATGGAGGTACCTGGTGGGCTACAGTCCACGGATTTGCAAAAGAGGCGGACACAACTTAGCAACCAAACAAGAACAGCAACAGCTTATAGATGTTTATAGCAATTTGATGGAAGAATTTGTGCCTACTATCTCTAATTCTAAAGCATTCTCCTCCTGGATACTGGGTGGTTTGGCTTTCATTACTCTAATGATTCATTTTTATTGTATTTTATGAGCATAGATCTGTGATGGATTAGAAATTCGTTTTGAAATGCTAGTCCTTCACCATCAGTAGTTGGATTTGTGCCTCCCACCTCCCACACACAGCGTGGAAGGCCTTTGACCTCAGGATTTAAGAAAAATTAACACGTGGTTGATTGGCTGAGCTAACAGTGGACAGAGCTCAAAGGTCTTTCTTTCAGCCCTGGGCAGACATAACCTTAGCAACATAAAGCTTGACTCCCGGGTGCTTCTCCATCTACCGAGCCCTGTCCCAGGGGAATGGTTCCATAAGTCCATGGGATGTACAGTGAGTGGCTGCAAGTACCTTCACTGGGGGCTCTTCTGATCAGAGATTTGGTGGAACAGTTGGGATCTTGCATTCTCAGTCGTTTCAGTCGTGTTCGACTCTTTGCGGCCCCCTGTAGCCCCCATGTAGCCCGCCAGGCTCCTCTGTCCACGGGATTCTCCAGACAAGAATACTGGAGTGGGGTGCCATTTCCTTCTCTAGCTGAGATTTTAAAGATCATTTAACCTCTCCTCATCGTACCAATGGGGGATCTGGACCGTCAATGGGGTTGACATTTGTTTTCCTATTTCCATTGTCCGGAAGGGTACCTGTCACAGAATACGCTAAGAACCAGAGTCAGGGTCTGACCTGGGGTCCGAGCTCCCGCACTGGTGGCCTGGTTCTGCTGTCTGGGTAAGGTCCTCTCTGCATCTCAGTGGGGCCAGCTCGGGAGGGAAGATGGACACGGAGTGGGAGGATGAGGGGCAGACTGGAAAAGCTCTCACCACCTGTGATCCCCATGTTGTGGTGACCCTGGGGACCAGCTGGGGCCCCACACCCAAGAGGCGCACACTCTCAGCCCAGGGTGCGGGGGCTGTGGGCTCAGGGGCTCCCACCACTGACAAGTGTGCCTGAGCCGCCCTGCCTCTGTCCTCCCTGCTCCATCCTCAGGACACAAAAGGGCTGCGCTTCCCCTGCACCCTCAAGTCCTGCACACCTGTCTCTCCTGGCTGCCCCACAGGGAGGGGAATTCCAGGAAAGGCAGTTCGCCTTAGCTAAGGTGTCATGCTCCAAAGTCCCACCACACGCAGAAATGCTGAATGAAAGAAAGAAGTGACTTGTCCAGGGGCACATAGCAGGCAACTGAAAGGCCATTCAGGAATGTGTCCTAGCAGAGGGCAGGGCTCTCCCCTCTACCACACTCACTTCTCACTGGGCCAGAGGCTGACACGACTGAGCGACTGAACTGAACTGAACTGAAGCCTCTCAGAGCTGGTCACTCAGAAGCTGAACTGTGAGGCCATCTATCAAACCCGACAGCAGTCGTGGGAAGAGAGCCCTGGAGAACAGTGGCAACATTTCTGCCCAGTTCTGCTGGCCTCTTTGGCAAGGAGCCCTTGGATTAGAAGCCAAATATCTAAACTGTAGTCCTGGTTCAGCAACCTCCCAATTATATTATTAATGATGCTGAATTGCCTCCAACCTTACAGATAGGTATAAACATCCTATCTATACCTTATGGCTCAGCTGGTAAAGAATCCGCCTGCAAGGTGGGAGACCTGGGTTAGATCCTTGGGTTGGGAAGATCCCCTGGAGAAGGGAAAAGCTACCCACTCCGGTAATCTGGCCTGGAGAATTCCATGGTCTAAGTCCATGGGGTCTCAAAGAGTCGGACACGAGTGAGTGACTTTCACTTCACTTCACATACATAGATATGCTTCAGCATCATTTCATTAGCTTCTATAACAATTTAAAAGTGCTTTGCTATTCATTAAGTGCAGCCCTCGGAAGTGAGTGCTATGTGTATGTATCTTTGTTTTCTGTTTGTTGCTGTTTAGTCACCAAGTTGTGTCTGCCTGTTTGTGACCCCATGGACAGCTCACACCAGTCTCCCCTGTCCTTCACTATCTCCCAGAGTTTGCTCAGATTCATGTCCATTGAACTCGGTGATGCTGCCTAACCATGTCATCCTCTGACACCCCCTTACTCTTTGGTCTTCAATCTTTCCCAGCATCAGGGTCTTTTCCAATGATTTGGATCTTTATATCAGGTGGCCAAAGTATTGGTGTTCCAGTTTTAGCATCAGTCCTTCCAATGAGTATTCAGGTTGATTTCCTTTTAGGATTGTCTGGTTTGATCTCCTTGCTGTCCAAGGGACTCTCAAGAACCTTTTCCAATACCACAGTTCGAAAGCATCCAACTTTCACATCCATATATGACTACTGGAAAAACCATAGCTTTGACTATACGGACCTTTGTCTGCAAAGTGATGTCTCTGCTTCTTAATACAGTGTCTAGGTTTGTCAAATCTCTGTTTTTACAAATGGGAAAGCCAAGCATCCAAAAGGTTAATCAATTGCTAGTTTGGAAAGAACTTATACTTTGCAATTAGACCTAATGTTCAAATCCCAGTTACATGAATTACTCAACTTCACAGAGCTCCAATTTCTGCAACTGTAAAATGGGGACAATAAGGGCATGTTCAGTTCTCAGGATTTTCTCTCCCTTAGGTCACCCCATGTTTGGGCACAAGCATGGGAGTCAACTGCCTGGCAAACCAAAGACTATGAGCAGGGGTATTGGCTGGAGACTAGCCTGCCAGGGCCTGTAAGTCCCAGCAGATTGAAGCCTATGAACCCTGTTCTTACGCTGGTTCTCCACCAGATAGTCACCCTTGTTTGGTTTTGTTAAAAACACATTTATTTTCTTTTTAGCTGCTCTGAGTCTTCTTTGTTGCTGCAAGTGGGCTTTCTGTAGTTCCGGTGAGCAGGGGCTATTCTCTAGCTGCGGTGCTCAAGCTTCTCACTGTGGTGGCTTCCCTTGTCTCGGAGCACAGGCTCTAGAGCACATGCTCAGTACTTGTGGCGCACAGGCTTAGTTGCCCTGCAGCAGTGATATTTTCCCGGCCTGGATTGAACCCACATCCTCTGCCTCGGGAGGTGGATTCTTGTCCACTGGACCACCAGGGTAGTCCAGCCTTGTTTTTATATACATTATGTTCGGTCTCCTCTTCACATCTCCAGGAAGCTCCTCCTATTTAGATCTAGAATTTCTAAAAGAAGTTTTTCATCTTATTTTGTAATATAGCTGATTGACAACATTGTGATAGTTTTAGGCACACAGCAAAGTGATCCAGCCATACATACACATGTATCCTTCTCCTCCAAACTCCCCTCCCATCCAGGCTGCCACATGGCATTGAGCAGAGTTCCCTGTGGTGCACAGTAGGACCTTGCTATTTATCCATTCGATATACAATAGTTTGTGTCTGCTAATCCCAAACTTCCAATCCAACCCTCCCCCATCACTCTGTGCCCCCTTGGTAACCGCAAGTCTGTTCTCTGTGTCTAGTTTCTGTTTTGTAGATAAGTTTATTTGTGCCATATTTTAGATTCTACATATAAGTGATATCTAATGATATCTATCTGTTCCTTTTCCTCTCTTTTAACAGAGTGTCCAAAGGGTTAATCAATTGTTAGTTTGGAAAGAGCTTGTACTTTATAATTGGACCTAAAGGTCAAATCTCACTTATGTGAATTACTTAACTTCACTGAGTTCTGATTCCCCCAACTGTAAAATGGGGACAGTAAGGGCATGTTCAGTTCTCAGGATGTTCCCTCCAAAGGTCACCCCATGTTCAGGCACAAGCATGGGAGTCAGCTGTCTGGCAAACCAAAGACTATGAGTGGGGATGGTGGCTGGAGACTAGCCTGCCAGGGCCTATAAGTCCCAGCAGATTGGAGCCTATGAACCCTGGGTCTCTACAAGGTGAGAAGAGAGGACAGAGATGTGGCCAAGGGCGAGGCAGGAGGAACCGTCAGGATCCAGGCTCTGAGACCCTTTGGAGCTCTGAGACCCCATCAGCCTCCTGTTCAAACACACATGTATGTTTTATCATGTTGGCTGAAGTCTTGCCAGGTGAATCTGTCTTGTTTGCTGTCCATAACTAGATCACTGATGAAAGAGCTTTGATCTTTCAGAAGACCTGAGCTTCTAGTCTTTCTTTTTCCACTAGTTTGCCACACAGCCTTTGTTCAAGGCCTTCAGGCTTGCTGGGCCTTAGCCGTCTTGGTGATCTAATGAGGTTGTCCCAGCTCTAAAAACCGTGACATTCTGAAATGACCAAATGTATGAACTTCCCTGGTGGTCCAGTGGCTAAGACTCTACTCTCCTGATGCAAGGGACCCAAGTGGGATCCCTGGTCAGGGAACTGGATCCTACAGGCTGCAAATAAGAGTTTACTTGCCAAAAATAAAAATCTCACGTGCCATAACTAAGATCTCACACATCCAAATAAATATTGGGGAAAAAATGGTTCTTTCCTGGAAAATAAAGAAATGAGCAAATGCACTTGAAGTTAGCAAATTTGGCTGCAAGCCCAAGGTTCCCAGAGCAGCTCTTCCTCCCCTGAGGACTGCTCTGTCCACTGAGTTTGGCCACCTTGTTTCTGTTGAGCCTGGCGTGAGGGGCCCTTCATCAACAGCTGTTGCATGAATGAATGACTGAATGGTTTTAGCTTTTATCCTTTAGCATTTAGACACTCACCAAGGAGTGCACGTTGATGGGAAGGGCATGGGCTACAGAATCAGATATATCCCATCCCTGCTTGTGGGACCTTCGGCAAGCTACTTAACCTGTCTAAGCCTTAGTGTCCTTAGTGGTCCTTGTAGGACTGCTATGAAGAGTAAAATGAATCCTGGGTTTAAAGAATTTAGCAGAGCTTTGTGCATAGGAAATGTTCAAGAAATGTCCCTTATTGGTCCTGATAGTCAAAGAAACAAACAATGGCAAGAGCACACAAGCTCCAGCACCACTGAGACGAAACAGTAGAAAGAACAAGAGTCATAAGTCCCTTATATTGTGTATAGTACTTCATAGATGGTCAAGTGTTTTTAGTTTTTATTGTATTTGTCTGATTATATCTTCATGATCCTGTGAGGTAGGTATTACCTACATTTAACAGATGAAGAGACAGGCTCAGAGGAATAAAATGACCTGGTCAAGGAGGGTCACACAGCCAACAGGGGCCAGAGCTTGTGCTAGAATCTGGGCTTTGTAATACGGGTATTCTCTGGGGTCTGATCCATGGCTCATGTCACTGTCCTTCCCTAACTCCGATGCTCTGTAAAAATGCATGTTTATATCTGATATTAGAATGAGCAGTAAGGATACTAGATTCCCAGGTATTCTAGACTGAGCATCACCCCTTTATTCTTACCCTGGTTCCCCACCAGGTAGAGTCACCCTTGTTTTTGTATATATATATTGTGTTCGCTCTCCTCTTTAGGTCTCCAGGAGGCCCCTCCTATTTTTGTTCTTATTCTAGGACTTAGTGCTTCCCCTTAGCCCAACTTTTATTATTTTTTGTTCCTCCTCTTTCAATCTGCAGGTTAACAAGGAGCATTTTTTTTGCAGTAAGACACCCACCTCCTTAGTCATTAGTTGGCCTCATGATCAGAATGACAGAGGATGTTTCTACTATGATTTGGCACAAAGATAAGGTCATTTCCCCTCATCACTGATGACATCCTATATTTTTTTAGCCTTTTGAGCTGGAGGTCTGGGCAAGACCAACATCTTCAGGAAACATTACTGCCATTTATGTCCTTTCCTTCCTTGCCTCATCCCTGGCTGATTCACTGGGCAGGGCATTGTGAAACCGTGGAAAGTGTTCTGGCAGAAGTCCCAGGAAGAGCCGGGCTGAGGCAGAGGGCACTGCAGCCGTGCATCAGTAGCTGGGGGTTTTGGAGGACCTTCAATGGGAGCAGCAGCAGTGGCATCAGAACAAGAGGGGCTGATGCGAAACACTGATGGAGGTAGAATCTGTAGAACACAACTTTTTTCTTTTTTTAAATCTTTTGGCTGTGCCTTAGGGTATGTGGGATCTTAGTTCCTTGACTAGGCATCCAACCCGAACCCCTTGCATTGGCACCAGGGAGTCTTAACTACCGAACCACCAAGGAGATCCCCAAACACAACTTTTTTGCAAGAGTGGGAAGCAAGAGAAGTGAAAGTCACTCTAGAATTCTGGTGGAATGACAGGAAGAGGAGTGGTACCATTAATAGAAATGGATGTGTTCAACGGAAGGGCTTTTGGAACGGAAGAGGACAAATTCAGGTTTATACCAGAAACAGTGAAGCTTAGACCTGAGTACGCCCAGGGAACACACCTGGGCAGGACTGTCTCTGGACTCAGGGAGGTTACCTGGGGTAGTGGGATGGTTAGTTTTGCATGCCTTGGGAGTTACATGGATATAGATTTGAGAGGTGGAGTCGCCCTAGGTGTGGTGCTTGAAAGTGAAAATACTGAGTGAGCCAAGGACCAAGAACATTTAGTGGGGAGGAAGAGCAAGAGAAATGAATGGAAGAGATAAAAGAAGGGGTGGTTCAATAGTATAATCAGGACCGCGTCTTGTCCAAGAGCCAGGGGACATGGCCTGGCGAGAGGGAGGGGATGTCAGCCTGCCAGATGCCTCTCAGAGGGCCGAGAAGGGGTGACCACACTTGCTGGTGACTTTTCAGATCAGATTCCAGAAGCCTTGGTGGGGGCTGACTCTGTTTAGTATCTGCTGGTTGAGAGTCTGTCATCTTCCTGAGCATTGGAGTCCTCTTCTGCAAAGATGGAGTCACAGTAGCTACCTTAGGAGGAGGAGGAGGAGGAAGGCACTGGACTAAGGGCTTTTGTGCACTTGAGAGCCCTTTGCATGCCCTAACCTGATAGAGATCATTGATGCTTTTGAACTGTGGTATTGGAGAAGACTCTTGAGAGTCCCTTGGACTGCAAGGAGATCCAACCAGTCCATCCTAAAGGAGATCAGCCCTGAATATTCATTTGAAGGACTGATGCTGAAGCTGAAGCACAATACTTTGGCCACCTGATGGGAAGAACTGACTCGTTTGAAAAGACCCTGATCCTGGGCAAGATTGAAGGCAGGAGCAGAAGGGGAGGACAGAGGATGAGATGGTTGGATGGCATCACCAACTCGATGGACATGAGTTTGAGCAAGCTTCAGGAGTTGGTGCTGGACTGGGAAGCCTGGCGTGCTGGACAGGGAAGCCTGGCATGCTGCCATCCATGGGGTCGCAAAGAGTCGGACACGACTGAGCGACTGAACTGAACATGCTAGACAGAATGGAGGGATGGTTACCACCACTCTCAGAATTGGAGAAGATTATAGCAATCTGAGAAATGAACAGGAGACAGAAAGTAGACCCAGAAAGGAGGGAAGAGACAAAAGTGGCCAGAAAGAGCTTTTGGCTTGGGCCAGCTGGTCCTCTGCCTGTGAGGTGCTCCATGTCACATCACATTCTCTGTCACTGCCTCAGGGCCTGATCCCTTTGGCTGTCTTTGACTTTCACCCTCCCTCTGATTAACCAGTCTCTTTGCTACCTGGACTCCGCCAGTCTGCTGCAGACTTCAGAGACTCCTGGTGAGGACAAGACGGAAAACCCCACTCACCAGTTCTGTGGGAACTGGTGTCATGGGCTCCATCCTTCCAGGCTCTGTCTTACTGGGTAACTGCCCCACCCTGCCCACCCTTTCAACCACTTGGCTGGCTGAGACGACCTCAGCTCCAAGCCACCCATGCCGGTCTGTTTGTCCCTGATAAAGTGCAAAGATCACAAAGAATTCCTGACAAGATCCCCAAGAACTGTGGTCCTTGGTACTGCTGCATGCCAGGGTATGGTTCTGTAGGGCAGGAGGATGCCATGGCAAGCTCATCCCTCTCTGAAATCACCCTAATTTCTGAAGGACGCTGTAGTCAGTTGGAAAACTGGGGATTTTCTCTAAGGGGACAGTCTCACCAGCCCATCCAAGTAGTGAGAGTAATGAATAATAGAGGAGGAGGTAGGTAGGGGCAAGGCAGTGATGCTGCAGACTTCAGCCTTCTAAAATTCCCCCTTAGGGGTGTTCCCTAGTGGCCCCGAGGTTAGGACTTCAACCCACAGTCTTTTAATTGCAATCACACACTTCGTTTCAGGACTCAGTGAAGCTCAGACTCTTGATGTCTCATCACAGAAAGAATTCAGTGAAAAAGTGATAGGTAAGATGTGGATTTATTCAGAGCATAGAGAGAAACACACGCCACAGACAGAGTGAGGGTTATCTCAGAAGGTGTATGGGTTGTCAATTTTTATAGGGGTGGGTAATTTCATAAGCTAATGATTGGGAAGCTTCCCTGGTAGCCCAGCTGGTAAAGAATCTGCCTGCTATGCAGGAGACTCCAGTTCAATTCCTGGGTTGGGAAGATCCACTGGAGAAGGGATAGGCTACACACTCCAGTATTCTTGGACTTCCCTGGTGGCTCAGATGGTAAAGAATCTGCCTGCAATGCAGGAGACCTGAGTTCTCTCCCTGGGTTGGGAAGATCCCCTCCAGAAGGAAATGGCTATTTCCAACTGTTTTGAGTATGGGATGGAGATTTCCAGGAATTGGGCCACCTCTCCCTTTTTGACCTCTTATGGTTGGCCACAGAGCACCATGACCCTGGTAGGCGTGTCATTCAGCATATGCTAATATATTACAATGAGAGTTTAATGAGGCTGGAAGTCTACTGGAAGTCAGCTCACCTGCTATCTTGAACCTGGTTGGTTCTAACCAGTCTCTGTCATGTCATATGGCTATGTTACCTTGGGTTTCCCACGTGGCTCAGTGATAAAGAATCCACTTGACTATGCAGGAGACATGAGTTCAGTCTCTGGGTCAGCAAAATCCCCCACAGAAGGATATGGCAACCCACTCTAGTGTTCTTGCCTGGAACATCCTGTGGACAGAGGAGCCTGCTGGGCTACAGCCCATGGGGTTGCTAAAGAGTCAGACACTCCTGAGTGACTAAACAACAAGGTCTATGTCCTTCTTTTAAAGGTTGTGTCTGCCCCGATCCCTTGTGTTTCAGTTTTGAGGTCATGGCCCTGGGTTCAGTCCCTGGTCACAGAACTAAGATCCCACAAGCTGCGTGATGGAGCAAAAATAATAAAATAAAATAGAGTTCTCCCTTAGTGCAGACTCCCTCCCCTTCTCTCTGCTGGGACGCTGCAGTGCCTCTGAACGGATCTTACTTCTTGTAGGATGTCTCCCCTATATTCCACCCCACCTCCAACTTGTCCCCCAAAGTCTCTTTCTACATCATAGATCTGGGTCTGTGATCTAAAGGTTTGCTGGGACTTCCCTGGTGGTCCAGTAGTTAAGAATCCACCTGCCAATGCAGGGGAGGCAGGTTCAGTCCCTGGTTGGGAAGATCCCATATGCCATGGAGCAGCTAAACCCAAGCACCCTAGAGTCTACATACAGCAATGAAAGATCCCAAGTGCTGCAAATCAGCCAAACAAACAGATTAATTAAAAAATATATTTTTAAAAAAGACCTATCATAGATCATAGGTCTAGCACACTCCTACTTTAGGAGTTTCCTTGCTTCCTCCACGATACAGTCTTGCCATCCTTCCAGCAGCATGCCAGGCTTTTCCCAGTTTGAACCCTACACAGAGCAGTTCTTACCAGAACTCTTGGAGCCATTCCTCACTCTTCTTATATTCATTCATTCATTCGTGTCTTCATCAGATGATTTTCAGGGTCTACTCTGGGTAGTGGTTCCCAGGGATCTGCTGGGAGCCCCACCCCCTGGCCGATACATCCTTCTTGCTCACCCCAAACGTGCTGGCTGCCTTTTAGGGCTTCAGCACCTTCTCATAATGCCCCTTTCTCAGCCTGTGAAGCTCCCCCACGAGATGACCCTTCCTTTCATTTAGCACTCCTTCCTCTGAGCTCCAGGACCTTTTTAACATTTTCATTCATCTTCCCCATGTATTGTGTTAATCCCCCTTTCAAAAATCAACAATATTGGTTACTGTTTCAGTAAACTTTTTAAAAAATATATTTTAAAATTAATCTGTTTGGCTGATTTGCAGCACTTGGGATCTTTCATTGCTGTATATGGACTCTACGGTGCTTGGGTTTAGTTGCTCCATGGCATGTGGGATCTTCCCAACCAGGGATTGAACCTACATCCCCTGCACTGGCAGGTGGATTCTTAACCACTGGACCACCAGGGAAGTCCCAGCAAACCTTTCAGTTCAGTTCAGTCGCTCAGTCGTGTCCGACTCTTTGCAACCCCATGAATCACAGCACCCCAGGCCTCCCTGTCCATCACCAGCTCTTGGAGTTCACTCAGACTCACGTCCATCGAGTCAGTGATGCGATCCAGCCATCTCATCCTCTGTCGTCCCCTTCTCCTCCTGCCCCCAATCCCTCCCAGCATCAGGGTCTTTTCCAATGAGTCAACTCTTCGCATGAGGTGGCCAAAGTACTGGAGTTTCAGCTTTAGCATCAGTCCTTCCAAAGAAATCCCAGGGATGATCTCCTTCAGAATGGACTGGTTGGATCTCCTTGCAGTCCAAGGGACCCTCAAGAGTCTTCTCCAACACCACACTTCAAAAGCATCAATTCTTCGGCGCTCAGCCTTCTTCACAGTCCAACTCTCACATCCATACATGACCACAGGAAAAACCATAGCCTTGACTAGACAGACTTTAGTTAGCAAAGTAATGTCTCTGCTTTTGAATATACTATCTAGGCTGGTCACAACTTTTCTTCCAAGGAGTAAGCGTCTTTTAATTTCATGGCTGCAGTCACCATCTGCAGTGATTTTGGAGCCCCCAAAAATGAAGTCTGACACTATTTCCACTGTTTCCCCATCTATTTCCCATGAAGTGAGGGACTGGATGCCATGATCTTCGTTTTCTGAATGTTGACCTTTAAGCCAACTTTTTCACTCTCCACTTTCACTTTCATCAAGAGGCTTTTTAGTTCCTCTTCACTTTCTGCCATAAGGGTAGTGTCATCTGCATATCTGAGGTTATTGATATGTCTCCCGGCAATCTTGACTCCAGCTTGTGCTTCTTCCAGTCCAGCATTTCTCATGATGTACTCCGCATAGAAGTCAAATAAGCAGGGTGACAATATACAGCCTTGACGTACTCCTTTTCCTATTTGGAACCAGTCTGTTGTTCCATGTCCAGTTCTAACTGTTGCTTCCTGACCTGCATACAGGTTTCTCAAGAGGCAGGTTAGTGGTCTGGTATTCCCATCTCTTGAAGAATTTTCCACAGTTCATTGTGATCCACACAGTCAAAGGCTTTGGCATAGTCAATAAAGCAGAAATAGATGTTTTTCTGGAACTCTCTTGTTTTTTCCATGATCCAGCGGATGTTGGCAATTTGATCTCTGGTTCTTCTGCCTTTTCTAAAACCAGCTTGAACATCAGGAAGTTCATGGTTCACGTACTGCTGAAGCCTGTCTTGGAGAATTTTGAGCATTACTTTACTAGCATGTGAGATGAGTGCAATTGTGCAGTAGTTTGAGCATTCTTTGGCTTTGCCTTTCTTTGGAATTGGAATGAAAACTGACCTTTTCCAGTCCTGTGGCCACTGCTGAGTTTTCCAAATTTGCTGGCATATTGAGTGCAGCACTTTCACAGCATCATCTTTCAGGATTTGAAACAGCTCCACTGGAATTCCATCACCTCCACTAGCTTTGTTCGTAGTGATGCTTTCTAAGGCCCACTTGACTTCACATTCCAGGATGTCTGGCTCTAGATTAGAGATCACACCATCATGATTATCTGGGTCATGAAGATCTTTTTTGTACAGTTCTTCTGTGTATTCTTGCCACCTCTTCTTAATATCTTCTGCTTCTGTTAGGTCGGTACCATTTCTGTCCTTTATCGAGCCCATCTTTGCATGAAATGTTCCCTTGGTATCTCTAATTTTCTTGAAGAGATCTCTAGTCTTTCCCATTCTGTTCTTTTCCTCTATTGCCTTGCATAGGCATAAAAGTCAGTGCACTCTTCCCAAGTGTTTGCCTCATCCTCTCTTACCTTGTGACCAAGGCTTTAGGTGTGAATGTCTATGCCCAGTCTTCAGTGCCAGAGAAGTCCGTTCTCGCCATCTGGAACTGAGACCAGCATGACATGACGTTGCTAGAGGAGGCTGACCACTGCAGGGGTGGCATGCAAAGGACCCGTTGTGGGTCCCCCATTGCCCCGCCCTCCCACCTGTTGTCCAGAGTCACCTTCGCAGCCTCTCACCGCATCAGGCTGCACCCAGCAGTTTCTACAATGTCTCCTCCCACAGCCCCTTAGGAGAGAGGCAGTGTGAGGTCCACGGCACTTTTCACCTTTCTTAAACTGCAGTCCCTCCATGTTTAAGTAGCTATAACAGTGTGGATCCTGATCACCTTAAGGGTTGCGAGGAGATGCTAATGAGTGTGTGTGTGTGTTAGTCAGTCATGTCTGACTCTTTGCGACCCCATGGACTGTAGCCTGCCAGGTTCCTCTGTCCATCGAATTCTCCAGGCAAGAATACTGGAGTAGGTTGCCATTTCCTTCTCCAGGGAACATTCCTGACCCAGGGATTGAACCCAGGTCTCCTGCATTGGCAGGCAGATTCTTTACCATCTGAGGGTACCACAGCTCAGGGATTTGGAAATCACCCCATTGAAATATGAGGACCACTTACTCACTCCTAACTCAGTCCCTAAGCTGTCTTCCCTTCTTCCCCATTCTTGCTACTATGGGGGAGCAAAAGTTGCCACCCAAAAATATGTCTCTTTGACTGATTATTTTAAGAAATTGCAGACATAGGAGAAGCTCTGAAAACTGAGTAGAAGTTACCCTTTGATAAGAGACATCCGTGTGTATAAGGGAAATCTCCCTTTATAAGGGTATCTCCCTCTGTGTTCTGGGAAGAGGACGATGACCTTACCTCTAGAAATTCTTATCAGTGCAGAAGAGGAGAATTCAATCTGCTGAAAAATCTAACCTTTGTTCACTGTGCTTTTCCTGGTGACCTCCCAAACTGATTCTTCACCACCAACAACTCTTTTTTTTTTTTTTTTTGGTCTTAGCTGCCACCCAGGGCAAGAAGGATCTTAGTTCCCAGACCAGGAATCGAACATTCCCCTTGCAATGGAAGCACAGAGTCTTAACCACTGGATCACCTGGGAATTATCTTTTTAAAATTCTTTTTCCCCCAACTCCTTTTGTCTTCAGCTGAAGATGATGTTTAAGGTGAGGATTTCTGCCATTTTGGGGAGTTACTTATTTTTCTGGGGGATCTTCCACGTATACAAGAGGTGTTGCTGTTTTTTAGTTACTAAGTCATGTCTGACTCTTTGTGACCCCGGGGACTATAGCCTGCCAAGTTCCCCTGTCCATGGGGTTTTCCAGACAAAAATACTAGTGTAAGTCACCATTTCCTTCTCCAGGGGATCTTCCCAACCCAGGAACTGAATCCACATCTCCTGCACTGACAGGCTGATTCTTTACCAGTGAGCGGCCAGGGAAGCCCCACACAGCAGGTATACAAGTTCTTCAGCTTTTTTTTGTTTGCTTTTCTCCTGTTAATCTGTCTTGTGTGCTTGCATGCTAAGTCGCTTCAGTCGTGTGCGACTCTTTGCAACCCTATGAACTGTAGCCCGCCTGGCTCCTCCGTCCATGGATTCTCCAGGCAAGAATACTGGAATGGGTTGCCATACCCTCCTCTAGGGGATCTTCCCAACCCAGGAATCAAATCCACTTATTTTATGTCTCTTGCATTGGCAGCTGAGTTCTTTACCACTAGCACCACCTGGGAAGCCGTTAATCTGTCTCGTGTGTGTGTTCGTCACTCAGTCATGTCCAACTGTTTGTGACCCAATGAACTGTAGCCTGCCATGTTCCTCTGTCCATCGAATTCTCCAGGCAAGAATACTGGAGTAGGTTGCCATTTCCTTCTCCAGGCGATCTTCCTGACCCAGTGATTGAACCCAGGTCTCCTGTATTGGCAGGCAGATTCTTTACTATCTGACCCACCAGGGTAATCTGTCCTACATCAGTTAAATTATTAGACTAGTCCAAGACCCTAGAAGGGTAAAAGAAAAAAATGCCTCCCCGGTAGTTTAATCTGTGTAATCGACTGCTGCAGCTGAGAGAACCTGGGGCCTCAGGCAAAAGCTGGCAGAAATTAAGAATTCTTATCACATCAGTCTCCTGGATCTCTGCCTGCAGGATCTGATGGAAATAAGAGAGGTGAGTCCTTTTCTTTGTGTAAATTTAGATTAGCAGGAGAAAATATCTGTGGAATTAGTTCCTTGGCACTCCAGGATTTTGCTAAGAATGTTATGAATTTTCTGTTGACCCCTTTCTTTCCAGGGAGGATTACTCTTTTGTCTCTGTCATCCACATCCTGTGCACTGGACTTTACGCCCAGTGAGAATGTCCTGTCCAGTCTCTTGCCAGCAGGGAGGTGCACGTACCAGTGTGCATCTAATGGACACCATATAAGCTATGGATCCAATCAGCCAGTTAGTCAGATGCTCAGGTAATGACCAGGGCTTGCAACTGGGCTCTCCGCAATCTCTGTTCATCCTTGCCAGCTCTTACGTACTTTGTCATCAGGTGTCCTTGTCCATAAGAGGCCTTTGTCTTGTCAACTTCTGTTACTTTGTTAGTGCTAAAAAGAAAAAAAAAAAAATCCATGCCGGGAGCACCTGCCAGGTGTCAAAGATGATCAGTTCCATAACCGAAGGCACCGGGCTCGCTATTGGGAAACTGGAGATACATTTTCACAGCATCAGTCTTACCGCCTGTATCAACAAAGGGTTTTACTTCTCAGGCTGCCTTTGAGAGTGAACTTTCTGGATCATGTAATGGCTGGATGTTTTTCACTCTCTTGGGGACGCCTCTTGCAGGAAAGAAAGGAAGGCTCAAGAAGATGGTCAGGTCCCAGGTCTCAGGCAAGTCCCTGGGATGGCTGCCAAGTGTGGGTTCTTGGCTTTGCACAAGAAAGAATTCAAGAGCAAGTCATGGTAAAGCGAAAGAAGGTTCGTTGAGGGAGATACACTCTGTAGGCAGAGTGAGGCCCATCTCAGAAGGCGAGAGAGGCATCAGGGCACAGCGTTGTCACTCTTTATAAGGATGGGTAATTTCCTAAGCTAAAGAGTGGGAGGATTATTCCAACTCTTTGGGGGAAGTGTTGGGGATTTCCGAGAATTGGGCCACAGCCCTTTTTTTTTAGTTTGTATATTTAATCATTTCTTTCTTTCTTTCTTTTTTTTTTTTTTTAAACTTTTCCTTTTGTATCGAGGTAAAGCTGATTAGGGCTTCCCAGGTGGCGCTAGTGGTAAAGAACCCACCTGCCAGGGAAGGAGACATACGAGGTGTGGGTTCTATCCCTAGGATGATCCCCTGGAGGAGGGCATGGTAACCCACTCCCATATTCTTGTCTGGAAAATCCCCATGGACAGAGGAGCATGGCAGGCTACAGTCCATGGGGTCACAAAGTCCGACATGACTGAAGTGACTTAACACAGCTGGCTAGACAGAAAATGTGGGTTACATTTCATTTGCGGCTAGGTTCCGACACAGTTGCTGCCAGCCCTCAGAGAAATTACAGCCTAGAACTACCATGACCAAAGTGGGGAATATTCTGATTAGATAAGACCATTTAGGAAGTACACTTACAACCAAGGGCTTTGGAATCAGTTAGAGGGATACCTATTTTAATTGGTATGTGGAAGCCTCCCAAAGGTTCCAAAATGGCCTCTTGAAAGATTTGTTGTAAAAGGCTAATGAAAAATAAAGATACAAGAAGTATCCCAACAAAAGGTTAGGACTTCCCCGGTGGCACAGTGGATTGGAGTCCGCCTGCCAATACAGGGGACGTGGGTTTGATCCCAGGTCCAGGACGATTCCATGTGCTGCAGAGAGACGGAGCCTGTGTCCTGCAGCTGCTAGAGCCCGTGCTCTGCAACGAGAGAAGCCGCTGCAGTGAGAAGCTTGCACTCTGCAATGAAGAGTAGCTCCTGCTCGCCACAGCTGGAGAAAACCCATGTGCAGCAATGAAGACCCAGAACAACCAAAACTAAAATAACTAAAAAAAAAAAAAAAAAAGTAAGAAATTTAAACTAAAAGATAATTTACAGAAGAAAAAAAAAACAAGCATGAGATTAACAATTCCTACTGCTCCTCTCTGTCCTCCTTTGAGTGCTTACCCTAGTAATCCTTTGCCTGAATTCCCTTTCCACTCTGAAGAGACTATTAGACAATTATTTTTGAAAATAAAACCACTTGAGGTTGCAGACAGTCTTAGATACCTTTCACTTCTCGGTCAAAGGCCAAGCTAAGGGCCATAGTTAAAGAATGCCTTAAATGCAGGAAGGATTCTCAAAAGATTTTGTGGATTACCTCCTGAGATTAACGGTTTGATAACAAACAGAAAGAAAATAAGGTGAGAGGCCACCAGTCTGCCTGAACTCATTACAGCTGATATTAAGATCCAGTAGGAGTTTTTCCTAAGCTAAATGGAGCCAGAGGAAAAGGAAAACACTCCAATGTATGCAGAATCAAGGAGATTCAAGAAAAGGAATTCTGACAAATACACATTTCTGATAACCTTAAGACCATAAAACTGAACTGGGTAAGAAGTAACAGAACCCTAAGGAAAAACTGGATTCATAAAATTGCTAACAAAAGATCAAGAATTAATAATATGGAATTGAATAAACTGATAAGAATGACTATAATTTTTGTGACTTTGTTTTATTGCTTTAAGGTTCTTTAAGGTTTTGTCTTTTCACACTTAGTCATCCCAGGTAGTGCAGAGGTAAAGAATCTGCCTGTCTGGGGTTGCAAAGATTTGGGCACGACTGAGCATGCGTGCACACAAATTCACTCTCTCCACACTTAAGGAAACTTCTTTCTCTTAAGCTTACAGTCATTTAGTAAAATATATCTTGTGAACAAAGATGAAACATTTATGTCTTCTCTCTACCAGATCCCTCCAGAATTCAGAAACTCTTAGTTTCTAGGAATCTGTTCTCCTTATAATAGGACACAACGAGAAACATTGGTTATATTACCAAACCTTTGACTGGAATGCCATATTTGAGAGATGTGCAGAGACTCAGATTTGACCAGACAGCTTTAAAGAACTCAGGTTGACTTTATGGAGCCAATAAAGCCTCTTCACAGAGCTGGCCTGGCACCTTACTTACAAGATTACCAGCAAGTTTACCAGATGAATAAGGCCTTCATCTGCCACTTCCTGGCAGGGGCAGGAATCTCACGGTATTTGAGGGAACCTCAAAAAATAGAGGACTCATTCAAAGCTATAGGGATTTCAGGAAAGTCTGATGGTGTTGACCTAAAACAAAACAGTCAATTATTTTACCAGGAAAATGGGTGTATATGGGAACAGCAAAGAACTGCAATTTGGTACATACAACCTATGGCAAATCACAAGCAAATCTGAAGAACAAAGGGGAGAACCGAAAGGGACAGAGTAGGATGATCAAATAGTTAGCTCAGAAATCCCATTAGGCAATTATAGAGGGAACTTTAGGGGGCTTTGGGAGACCTCAGTAAGTTAATGATCACTCAAGAAAGCAGGTTTGCTTAACCATAAAACCATGAAACAGAGGCATGAGACATGCCTCAAAACAATAAAACAATAATGGCATGAGACCCACACTCTGCCCAGTGAGCTCAGTGAGTTAATGACCTCTAGGACATGCTCTCTGCACACCTAAAAAACAATAATTTCTAGAAAGGTGACACTTCAAAGTGAAAGCTCCTCATTGTACTGAGACCTGAAATTACTTTTCCATAGTGCCACGACAGTCCCAGCTTGACCATGTAGGGATACGAAAACTCCACTGTCCAACCTGGAGGAGGAGCTGAATGGAATCATGACGTCTACTCAAGAATGAGGAATAAAGTGGTCTCCCCCCGCCCCCACACACACTTTTCCTTTGATTATAAAACTGTAGCCCACTAAGTTCTCGGGGCACAGCATCCTCTCTCCTACCTACTTGTGAGCACCACAAGTGTCCTAATCTGATAAATCACTTGTTAGCTATCACTTTGCCTCTTGCTGAATGCCACCACCTAGCAGTTTCAAAATCATTCTTTGATAGAAAAGAAAGGGAAGCTGGGAGGGGCTGATATAAACAAAGAGTCCATTGGAAGAAACAGGAAGTTTGAAATGTGGTGGCTATTCATTGGCCGAGTTGTGACAGTCTCTCGTTGGCTGGGCTGTTGCAGGGCAAGGAGAAGTTCTTCCTTCCTCCTGCTGGGCTCTAAGTAGTAACTTTCTTCCACTGGAGATGCAAAGTGCAAGTCGCTCAGTCGTGTCTGACTCGGCGACCCCATGGACTATACTTTATATCAGGTTTGCAGTTGACATTGAATGGTAGAGCATGAGAGCTCCCTCTTCTGACCTCCCAACTCCATCTTAAATGAGGTTTCTGTTAATTAATTTTCACAATGGCTGGTCCTTGGCTTGGCTTCTTGACCTCAAGAAGCTGTGAAAATTTCACTCTGAAGATTCCTTATGTAAAGTTCCCTCAAACCAGATTTTAGACAGCCTACATGATCAATCACTATTCTTGCTGCACTTATGTAGATAATCTGGCCAAGTCTGATGAGGCTGTATTTCCTTTGCAAACAAACTGGTCTTAATTTGTCTATCTTTGGTAGAAATTAAGATGATTTTAAGATGGCTTAAAACCCAACATTGCAAAAACTAAGATCATGGCATCCAGTCCCATCACTTCATGGAAGATAAATGGGGAAAAAGCAATAACAGTGACAGCTTTTATTTTGGGGGGCTGCAAAATCACTGTGGATGGTGACTGCAGCCATGAAATTAAAAGACAATTGCTCCTTGGAAAAAAAAAAGCAATGTCAAACCTACACATCATCTTAAAAAGGAGAGACATTACTTTGCCGACAAAGGTCCGTATAACTATGGTTTTTCCAGTAGTCTTGTATGGATGTGAGAGTAGGACCATAAAGAAGGCTGAGTGCCAAAGAATTGATGCTTTTGAACTGTGGTGCTAGAGAAGACTCTTGAGAGTCCCTTGGACAGCAGAGATCAAACCAGTCAATTCTAAAGGAAATCAACCTTGAATATTCATTCAAGGAAAGACTGATGCTGAAGCTCCAATACTTTGGCCACGTGATGCAAGGGGCTGACTCATTGGAAAAGACCCTGATGCTGGGAAAGATTGAGAACAGAAGGGGGCAACAGAGGATGAGATGATTGGATGGCATCACTGACTCAATGGATATGGGTTTGAACAAAATCCAGGAGATGGTGAAGGACAAGGAAGCCTGGTGTGCTACAGTCTAAGGGGTTGCAAAGAGTCAGACACAGCTTAGTGACTGAACAGGGTGATTTTAAAGAGAAAAATTTCAATAGCACACCTTTGTAGATATCAGGCTGTAGTGCTGTTCATTGTCTTTGAGATTTTGTTATTTACTTGTGAACTGAACTGGATCCTGAATTCTACTAGTTTCCTTCAATATCTGGTTATGATGCTCCAAACTAAACTTTCCAATTTTCTCCCACCCTTCTGACTTGGAATCACTGAGAACAAAAGCTGCTCTTTTCCTTGAAACCCTACAGACTGAATGACTTGATATAAACTTCAGAGAAATTGCCCCAATAGCTCATGTTTAGACAATCTTCTTTGTGTTTGTTGTTGTCTAGGCCATTGAGAAAAATTCGATGGGCCACCAGTATGCTTGATGATTATCATCCGACATTCAAACTGCGAATCAGGAGAATCTGATTGCCACCACTTGCCCTCCATCTGAAGATGCTTTCAGCCTGACATCTACAACTGATGTCAGCTCTCACTGGCGGTTCTCAGGACTCAGACATTGGGTTATAACTTGCTCCAATCATTCACTTTGTTTCCTTAGAAATTCCTCTTATTAAGACTCACAAACTTGGAGAACGAATGTATGGTTGCTTGTACACGATGCTGGATTTAAACTGGATAACCAGCAAGAACCTCCTGTATAGCACATGGATTCTACTCAGTGTTATGTGGCAGCCTAGATGGGAGAGGATTTTGGGGAGAATGGGTACATATATGTGTATGGCTGAGTCCCTCGCTTGAAACTATCACAACATTGTTAATCGTCTATACCCCAATACAAAATTAAAAGTTAAAAAAGAAAAAGAAATTCCTCTTATTAAATACCTGATTTCTTGCACAATATAGGGCTAACTTTGGGGACCCAGTTGCATCACTTACCTCCTGAAATGAGATATATAACTCTAACTGAACTGACCTATTCTCACCATTGGGAAACTGGTTCAACATGGTACGGACCAATAGTTTCTGGGCTGTGAGACATCTTGGAAAATTTTCAAAGGAATTTTCTGCTATACGGGAACAAAATTTGCCACCACAGAATTTAACTCTTTAGCATAGGGCTATTTCAGGCTGATTACTTTTAAGAAACTGCAGACCATGAGAAGCTCTGAAAACTGAGTAGAAGTTACCCTTTTATAAGAGGCATTCACATGTACAGGGGAAGTCTCCATCTGTAAGGTATCTCCCTCAGTGTACCGGGAAGAGAAAGATGACCTTATTTCTAGAAACACTTACCAGTGCAAGAGTTCAGTTCAGTTCAGTTCAGTCGCTCAGTCGTGTCCGACTCTTTGCAGCTCCATGGACTGCAGCACACCAGGCCTGCCTGTCCATCAACAACTCCCAAAGTTTACTCAAACTCATGTCCAGTGCAGAAGATAAAGCCTCAAATCCACACAAAACCTAACCTTGTTTACTGTGCTTTTCCTGGTGACCTGCCATAGGTCTCCACCCCCAACATTTTTTGTTTGTTGTTTTAAATATTTATTTTTATTTATTTATTTGGCTGGGCAGGGACTTAGCTGTGGCATGTGAACTCAGCTTTGGCACGTGGGATCCAGACCAGGGATGGAATCTGGCTCCCTTCATGGAAGAGCAGTCTTAGCCACTGGACCATCAGGGAAATCCTACATCTTCTGCTTTAAATATATATGTATTTACTTTTGGCTGCATTGGCTCTTTGGTTGTTACTCATGAGCTTTCTCTAGTTGCGGCAAGTGGGGGCCACCTCTCCTTCTAGTGTGCCAGCTTCTCACTGCAGTGCCTTCTCTTATTGCAGAGCACCTGCCCTGGGCACAGGAGTTTCAGTACTTGCGGCACACAGGCTTAGTTGCTCCGAGGCATGTGGGATCGAACCAGTGTTCCCTGCATTGGCAGGTGGATTCTTAACCACTGGACCACCAGAGAAGTCCCACATCTTTTTTTTTTTTTTTTTAACTGAAGATGGTATTCAGGGTGAAGAGCTTCCACCATGCAATTTTCAGGGAGTTACTCAGTTTTTCTGAGTATCTCACATGTATACAGGAGGTATGAAAAAGTGAAAGTGTTAGTCCTTCAGTCCTGTCTGACTCTTTGTGACCCATGGACTGTAGCCCATCAGACTCCTCTGTCTGTCCATGGAATTCTCTAGGCAATAATACTGGAGTGGGTTGCCATTCCTTTCTCCAGGGGAATCTCGCCGGACCCAGGGATCAGAACTGGGTCTCCTGCATTGCAGGCAGATTCTTTATCATCTGAGCCTTCAGGCAAGCCCTACAGGAGGTATACATATTATTAAATGCTTGTTTTTTTCCTGATAATATCTTATATCATTTTAGTTATTAGACTAGGCAAAAACCTGGGAGGGTAGAGGAATTCAGTTTTCTAAACCAGGCAATCCTTTCCCTAGGGCACTAATCCCAAGCAGCTAGGTCCATTGGCGCTGGGGGCCAGCATAGGACCATTCTTTTGATATCCCCATCTTTATCTCCCGGAGTCTGTATAACAGCACTGAACAGTTCATCGTATGAGGTCCTGTATTGTTTCCATAGTATTTCTTCCCAATTGCGAGATTTCCGAGTTCAGGGCCAGAACCAAGTCCTCGCGTCCCCACTCTCCCCACCGCGGCGTCCCCCTCCGTCCTCTCCCCACCATGGCGCCGAACACAAGGAAGCACATCAGAGGTTCCACAATTCTTTTCTAAGATCCACTGATTACAGGCTTTGGAGCCCTGAGGAGCCGCAGGCTGGGGTTCCCCCAGGGAGGCTGCAGGAGGGCGCCAGTGTGGACAGCGAGCACAATGTGAAGATACTGGAGTCCTGATTCCAGCGGGTTAGGGGAAGGCGTCACCTAACCAGCCTGGTCCCAGTGGAAATAGCCAGCCCGGCGGCTTGGCCGCGCCTGCGCGCCCGCCAGCCCGGCCTCGGGCCGGTCCCCACCGCAAAGCGCGCGGAGCCGCGCGTCCCTCTTTGTGCGGGCATCAGGTGCACACCCGGGAGCGCGGGTCGCCGGCGTGCGCGTAAGCGTCCGGAACCCCAGCCGCCGCCCCCTCTTGCCCGCCACGCTCCCCTGGGATCTCCTCGGGAGCCCGGGGCTGGAGTGGGGGGAGGGAGGAGTTCGGACACGTAACCGGCCTCCCGGCCCCTCTGAACTCCGCGTGGCCGGGCAGGCGGGGGAGCTGGGAACCGCTGCCCCAGCCCGCTGGCCTTCGAAAGATCCTCCTGGGCCAATGGCAAGAGGGGCGACGCGCCCGGATTGGTGCAGGCGCTCTGCTGATCACTGTGGAAACCCAGGCGGAGGGGAACGCGGGAGGATGCGGAGCCCCGGGCGGGGGGAGCTGGAGGGGCGGGCAGAGGAGGCTTCGAGGCCCTGAGCTACCCAGGAGTTTTCTCTGGAGGCAAAAGTCCACTGCGAGCTGGGTGGGGGGGCCGGGGGGAGGGGGGTGGAGGGAGGGCCGGAGGGAGGGGACCGCTTGGGGGCACTTGGAAGCGGAGAGGAAAGGCAGGGATACACGGGAGCCAAGGCGAGGAGGCTGGGGGAGGGGACGTCGTGGGAGGAGGAGGAGGAGAAGACAAAAGCCGAAAGCGAGAAGGGCCCGGACCGCACTCACTGCAGTGCACTGGGCCACCCGGTCAGCAGGCAGCATGGGGAAGGGGGGGAACCAGGGCGAGGGGGGCACCGAGCTTGAGGCGCCGATGCCTACCTTCCGCTGGGAGGAGATTCAGAAGCACAACCTGCGCACCGACAAGTGGCTGGTCATCGATCGCAAGGTCTACAACATCACCAAATGGTCCAGCCGGCACCCCGGGGGCCAGCGGGTCATCGGGCACTACGCCGGGGAAGATGCTACGGTAAGGGCCTGGGGCCTCTCCCGCCACCCTTCTCCGCTGCAGGAGGGAGGCAGGAGCCGTGGGTCCCAGGGCGTCAGACAAGACCTCCAGCGCCGAATGGAGCTTGGGGGAGCCGTCCCGGAGGGAAGGAAAAGTGTCTACGGCGCTCACCTCCCGCTCCGAATCCTGGTCTCGTGGCACAGCTGGGTCAGCGTGCCGTGGGGGTCGGATTTTGGAGCCCGGGAGGCAGATCCGAGCGGTGGAGATCCGTGCAGGATCTATCGCGCGCGCTTGGACCCTTGCGTCCGTTCCTTCCTCCGAGTTCATCCGGAGCCCGAGACTCCCCCAAAGCGGGCCGCCGGGACCCTGGGACTTCGGCGCCCCCAGCGTGGAAGATGGCCGCCCCTGGGCCCCGCGGAGAGGAACGGGAGAGGAGCCAGGTGTAGGACTCGGCGCGCGTCCCCCACTCTCCGGCCAGACAAGGGGGCGGGGAAGGAAAGGTCGTCCTCGGCCAGGGCTCGCTCCTGCTGGAATTCCAGTCTCAGACTGTCCGCAATGGCTGCCTCGGAGACCCCGCCTGGTAGCTGCTGTTCCCACGCTTTCGGAAACTACCGAGACCCCCTCCTCCCCGCCCCCACCCCCGCCTCAGAGGTCTGCGTTCTTGAAGCGGAGGGAGGAGGCGGTGCTGATGGAAACTGGTAGAAAGAAAAAGGGCTGGAGTTTGCAAAGCCCAGGTGGAGAGGAGCCTTGGGACGGGACGATATAGCAGCACTAGGCTGGCTTGGGCAACAGGTCCGGCTGCACCCGAGGTTACTCTGGGACTTCAGCTCAATGGTCCTCTGTTCCCAAATCCTGCCAAGAATGCCCTTCCTTCATCCTGCCCTGGGAGAGGTAGGGGCGCCCTAGGGTCTTCCCGGAGCCAGGGCTGCCCATCTCACTCTCAACTTTAGGCACCACACCTGCAGCTCTGTGACTGCACAGCACCCCCATCACGCTCCCTCCTCCCCCACCTCCCCCTGAACTCTCTTGAGAGAGGCAGGGAGGAAAGAAAGGGACCACTCTTGGTGGCAGTGAGCCGGAAGCAGAGAAGTCTGACAGCGCGGAGAACTTGGGAGAGGTGACTAGAGAGGGATCAACTTGACATAGTTCATCCCACCTGGAGGTCTGGCATGCTGACCTGTTTGGGCTTTTGCTGTTCAAGCTCTATGGGCCTGTCAGTGAGTGGAGTTCTACATCTCCCTACCTCTTCTATCTCTTTGGGACAGGGAGAGGCAAAGGATGGGGGCAGGTCAGACAGCTATAATCTAAGCTGTTGCTTGGCTCCTTGCTTTGACCAGCAGAGGGTCAGTGATAGCTTTTGCCCCCATCCCATTTTACCTGCTTGTGAACTTGGCTTAAGCCCTTGGGGCTGTGAAAGTGATCTTGACTTAAGTGGGTATAAGATTTTTAAACACCATCAGTTTATTATTTCATTGGGACCTTTATACAACCCTGTGAGGAGGTGGCCTAAGAGGAGTTCCCAAGTATAGACTTGACTCTTGGTTGGAGTCTTGCCATGACTTCATTAATAAGTTCTGAAGGTTCCTGCCCATGGTTGAGCCTTCATTGAAAAGTTTCCTAGAAGGAAAAGTCAAAAGCCCGTGGATTGGTCTGACGGATTGGTCTGTTTGTTCCGTTGTTGTTCTTTAGTTGCTCAGCTGTGTCCAACTCTTCTGCAACCCCAGGGACTGTAGCCCGCCGGGCTCCTCTGTCCATGAAATTCTCCAGGCAAGAATACTGTAGTGGGTTGCCATTTCCTTCTCCAGGGGATCTTCCTCACCCAGGGATCGAACCTGGGTCTCCCGCATCACAGGCAGATTCTTTACTGTCTGAGCCACCAGGGAGAGGGAAGCCCATTTATTCCGTAGTGTTAAATATATTTTCTTAGGTGGCAAGGCGTTTCATAAACTGCAAGCATTAGATAAATGCAATGGAGTATTATTTACTGCAACATACTAAGTCTAAGCTTGTACTGCTCACTGTATGACAGGCCAATAGTCAAGAGACAGTTGTTACGGCAAGGAATAAGGACTTTATACCTAAGGCCACCAAACTGAGAAGACAGTGGACTCCTGCCCCAAAGACCCATCTTGCCTGAATTAGAATTCAGGATCCTTTTATACTGAAAGGGGAAGGAGTAAAGTTGAACACTTCTGGTTTCCATTAGCCTCGTGAGGGAATGTGTTAGTGTCTTCCTCCCTGCAGTCATTCACAGGTTTGGTCCGGAGTTTTTCTGGGAACTAAACAAAGGTATTAATATTTTAGCTCAATGTTCATTACCTGGGAAGCAGGGTTCCCAGAAATGAGCCATTATGTATAATTTAAGTTAATAGGCAAACATCCCTTTAGTGATTAACTTGTAATAGACTACAGACAAGGTTCTTCCATATTACGTTATCAGAGAAGTGAGTGTAAGAGTGAGGATTATGTAACAGCTGGAATGTAAAGTAAACAAAGAGGAATTTGGAGGAAACTTTTAAAAATCTATGCCAGGTCCATTTGGTGTAGCAAGAGAGAGAAAGAATCTCTATGCCCAGAGCTTACTGCCTTGTGAGATAAAACTTTTGGGGCATGAAATGCATTAATCTTGTTGAATGATGGTGGAGTGAGCAACTGGATTTCCTCTCTCCCTTTCTGTCTCCCCATCTCTCTCTCTCTCCCTCCCCATCTCTTTCTCTCTTTCTCTTGGGACCACAATTGAAAAAGACCACACAGGAAGTCTGGTGTCTCTGGAGAGGGGACTCCAGGGACACGGGAACAGGCTGGGAATGGAGAGACTACTTTCTGGTTGTTGAACAAGTGGCTTTGCCCTTGGGTGTGGACTTCCTCCCAGTGGGGGCAGTGAGAGTATTTACAGTCCTGTACAGTTTGGGAAGGGCTGATGGGTAGATAGAGGTCAGCCTCCTGTGAACACTCGAGTGCACCGTTCTGAGCCAGTCTAGATGCGGTAAAATCCTCACTGGAGGCTGGCAGTCAAGGAAGCCAGATAATCCGAGGCCTCAACAGGGGATTTTCCTGTTACCGAAGAGCAAGAACAAGCAGTTGTCATTTGGTCCTTCTGCTTTCAAGCATAAAAAATGAAACTAAATTTTTACAGCTCACAAGGCACAGTTGTACAGATCAGGCCTGTAGTGAGTAGCTCTCATTGATCTTGGGTTTAAAAACCTTGCTCTCTTGGCAGCGTGCCTGCTAAGTCGCTTCAGTCGTGTCTGACTCTTTGTGACCCTATGGAGCTCACCAGACTCCTCTGTCCATGGGATCCTCCAGGCAAGGATACTGGGGTGGGTCGCCATGCCCTTCTCTAGGAGATCTTTCCAACCTGGGGATCAAACCCACATCTCTTAACGTCTCCTGCACTGGGAGGCAAGTTCTTTACCACTAGCACCACCTGGGAAGCCCCTCTTGGCAAAGTGAAGTTGCTCAGTCGTGTCCAACTCTTTGCGACCCCATGGACTGCAGCCTACCACTCCGCCCATGGGATTTTCCAGGCAAGAGTACTGCAGTGGGCTGCCATTTCCTTTTCCAGGGGATCTTCCCAGCCCAGGGATCGAACCTGGGTCTCCTTCATTGCAGACAGACGCTTTACCATCTGAGCCACCAGGGAAGCCCCTCTAGGCAGCACTCAGACCACTATCAGGATTTACCATCAGGGACGCCTCCTAGCCCATCTTCCCTTCCTGCCTCCTCTACTCCTTCCTTCCTGTTTTCACCTTGGGTTTCTTCCCCTCTAGTCCTCTGGTTCTTCTCCGGTCTTTGCCTTGCTGTGGGCAAAGGGAGCCCTTGCCTGTGTCCCAGGGTCCTCTTTCAGAGGCAGAGTCCCACCGCTGCAGAACTTTTTTTTTTTCTTCTATTTTTCAGTTGAAGTATAGTTAATTTACAGTGTTGTGTCAGTTTCAAATGTACCGCAAAGTGATTCAGTTATATACATGCATACAGATTTCAGACTCTTTTTCAGATTCTATTACAAGACGTCGCATATGGCTCCCTGTGCTATACAGTAATGTCCTCGTTGTTTATCTATTTTATATATAGTAGTGAGTATGTCTTAATCCCAAACTCTCAATTCATCTCAAACCTCCTTCACACCCTCCATCCAGAACTTTTCATGTTTAACAAAGACTCATCATACATATTCGGGCTTCCCTGATGGCTCAGCAGGTAAAGAATCTGCCTGCAATGCAAGAGATGCGAGTTCAGTCCCCAGGTCAGGAAGATCCCCTGGAGGAGGAAATGCAACCCACTCCGGTATTCTTGCCTGGAAAATCCCATGGACAGAGGAACCTGGTGGGCTGCAGTCCATGGGGTAAAGAATCTAAGCATGCTATTACAGTTAATCATCACACATTTTCCCCAGCATCTCTGTAGCCCCAAGTTGGTCCTGGGCACAAAGGTGAATATCTAAAAGGTAGTGAATGCACCTGCTGGACTTGCTTCTCTCCTTTCAAACTGAGACTTGAATCTGGAACTTTTCCCTCTAGACCCCAGCTGCCCCACCTCTGTACAGTGTCACAGTGACTTTTCCTGCCCCGTCTGCATCCATCGCCTCTGGGAACCCAGGGCAGGTGAGAAGAGGTCAAGATTCATTCCTCTTTTCACTTCTCCTAGGCTGTTCTTGGGAAAAGGCAACAGGTTGAAAATGGAATGAGTCTCTGGCCTCCTCAAGTCAGGAGGCTGCAGGTTTGGAAGGCAGAGGACCTGGGTTTGAGTCCTGGCTTTAGGTATCCTAGGCAAGGCACTTATCCCTGAACTTCACTTTCCAGGTCTATGAAATGGGAAGGTTATTTATTATCAGGCTCACAGTGGCTGTGGGTGAGTCATTCTTTAAATTTCAGAACACTCTACTGGTGTGCAGGGTCATTACTATGGGACCCTTAGCCTCCTGCACACGGGTATACAGGTTCCCAGCATGCATAATAGTTCAGTTCAGTCACTCAGTTGTGTCCAACTCTTTGCAACCCCATGGACTGCAGCACATCAGGCTTCCCTGTCCATCACCAACTCCCAGAGCTTGCTCAAACTCATGTCCAGCGAGTTGGTGATACCATCCAACTGAAACCATTTACCTCAGATTGGGACTCGAACCCTGCCAAAACCCATTTTGGGACTTGAACCCATGTGGCTGGAATTCAAAACCAGCCAAAACCCTGCTTGGGACTTGAAACAGCCAAAACCCATGGTACCTGGTTTCAGGACACAGTGAAGCTCAGGTTCTTGATGTCTCATCACAGAAATAATTCAGTGAGAGAGAAAGTGATAGGTAAGAAGTGGATTTATTCAGATACAGAGAGAAGCACACTCCACTGACAGAGTGTGGGCCATCACAGAGGGCGAATGCGGCCTCAAAATTTGATGTGGTTAGTTTTTATAGGCTGGGTAATTTCATATGCTAATGAGTGGAAGGATTATTCCAGTTATTTCGGGGGAAGGGGTGGAGATTTCCAGGATTTGGGCCACCACCCACTCCTTGGTCTTAACAGTGCTGTGGAACTGTCATGGCACCTCTGGGTATGTCATTTCACTTGTTGATTGAGGATTAAGATCTAGTCTTGTCTGCCACTTTGGTCCCATTTGATTTTATTGGTTTATGTTGTGTCCTTGGGCTGTGTCATTCTTTTAAAAGTTGTGCCCTGCTCCTTTCCCTCCTGTTACACAACCATCTCATCCTCTATCATCCCCTTCTCCTCCCTTTAATCTTTCTCAGCATCAGGGTCTTTTCCAGTGAGTCGGTTCTTTGCATCAGGTAGCCAAAGTATTGGAGTTTCAGCTTCAGCATCAGTCCTTCCAATGAATATTCAGAACTGATTTCCTTTATGATTGACTGGTGTGATCTCCTTGCTGTCCAAGGGACTCTCAAGAGTCTTCTCCAACACCACAGTGCAAAAGCATCGATTCTTCGGCTCTCAGTTTTCCTTATGGTCCAACTCTCACATCCATACATGACTACTGGAAAAACCATAGCTTTGACTATACAGACCTTTGTTGGTAAAGTAATGTATCTGCTTTTTAATATGCTGTCTAGGTTTGTCATGGGCTTCCCTCGTGGCTCAGTTGGTAAAAGGAATCCGCCTGCAATGTGGGAGTTCAGTTCAATCGCTCAGTCGTGTTCGACTCCTTGTGACCCCGTGAATCACAGCACACCAGGCCTCCCTGTCCATCACCAACTCCCGGAGTTCACTCAAACTCATGTCCATCAAGTCGGTGATGCCATCCAGCCATCTCACCCTCTGTCGTCTCCTTTTCCTCCTGCCCTCAATCCCTCCCAGCATCAGAGTCTTTTCTAATGAGTCAACTCTTCGCATGAGGTGGCCAAAGTACTGGAGTTTCAGCTTTAGCATCATTCCTTCCAAAGAACACCCAGGGCTGATCTCCTTTAGGATGGACTGGTTGGATCTCCTTGCAGTCCAAGGGACTCTCAAGAGCCTTTTCCAACACCACAGTTCAAAAGCATCAATTCTTTGGCGCTCAGCTTTCTTCACAGTCCAAGCCTCACATCCATCCATACATGACTACTGGAAAAACCATAGCCTTGACTAGACGGACCCTTGTTGGCAAAGTAATGTCTCTGCTTTTCCATATGCTATCTAGGTTGGTCATAACTTTTCTCCCAAGGAGTAAGTGTCTTTTAATTTCATGGCTGCAGTCACCATCTGCAGTGATTTTGGAGCCCCCCAAAATAAAGTCTGACACTGTTTCCCCAACTATTTCCCATGAAGTGATGGGACCAGATGCAATGTGGGAGACTTGGGTTCAATCCCTGGGTTGGGAAGATCCCCTGGAGAAGGGAGAGGCTACCCACTCCAGTATTCTGGCCTAGAGAATTCCATGGACTGTATAGTCCACAGGATCGCAGAGTCAGACACGACAGTAACTTTCACTACACCACTACTACTACTAGGTTTCCGTAGGTTTTCTTCCAAGGAGCAAGTGTCTTTCATTTCATGGCTGCAGTCACCATCTGCAGTGATTTTGGAGCCCCAAGAAAATAAAGTTTTGTTACTCTTTCCGTTGTTTCCCCATCTATTTGCTCTTTCACTTTTATCAAGAGGCTCTTTAGTTCCTCTTCGCTTTCTGACATGAGAGTGGTGTCATCTGCATAACTGAGGTTATTGATAGTTCTCCCAGCAATCTTGATTCTAGCTTGTGCTTCATCCAGCCCGGCATTTCGTATGATGTACTCTGCATGTAAGTTGAATAAGCAAGGTGACAACATACAGCCTTGACGTACTCCTTTCCCAATTTGGAACCAGTCTGCATAGTAGGGAGTTCAGTAAACCAGAAAAGAACAAGCTGGAAGCAGAGGAAACTTGGTGACCTCTTTGTTGCCAAAGGTAAAAGATATTTACATGAAACCCCTCTGTTGCCTGTGCCTGGAGGGCAGCTCCACCCCCTCAGTTAGATCTCTGTGGGAGCAGTCCACTTCCTGCCAGCTGCAGCCTCCAGGAGGTCATGTACCCAGCCCCAGCATTGCTGCTATGTTCTGCATTTTATTGAGATGTGTTTCCTTGCTGTAATCCCTTCATGCCTGGGTTGCCTGTGCCTGGCATCAGCAGGGACCCTCTCGTCAGGAGCCCTCGGGCCACAGAACCCCACCCCCACCCCAGCCTCCATTGCTTCTTTCCCTTGGAGGGGACATGGCACAGGGGCTTCCCACTCTGCCCTCATCCTGCTTAAATCTCCCCACTGTGGAAAGGAAGTCAGCATCCTTGGATCCAGCTGAGAACAAAGGGTCCCTCCTCGGCATCTCCCTCTGTAACCCCTTGTTCTTCAGAATCCTTGTGCCTGGGGCTGCTGCCTGCAGCGTTATCTCCCCTGAGTTTGCTTCTCCTGAGCTTCCCCAGTCCCTGGCCATGTGCCCAGAAGTAGGGAGCTGGATTAGAGATTCACCTTGCTCTGCAGAGTTGGGAGGCTTCCGAAAATTTGCCGGCCAGTGCAGGAGACGTAAGAGACGCAGGTTCGAGATCTGAGTCTGGAAGATCCGCTGGAGTAGGAAATGGCAACGCACTCCAGTATTCTTCCCTGGAAAAATCCCACGGACAGAAGACGAGCCTGGTGGGCCACAATCTATAGTCTTGCAAAGAGTTAGACACCACTGAGCACACACACAGCACGCCGCAGAGGTGGACACGGCCAGAAAGAAGATGTGACCCCTGATGGTCAGAGCAGGAGGAGCTGTGAGTTCTGCTCAGCACATGGGGGCTGGACAGGGAGGATCTCTTCATGCAGAAAGGGCTGGCATGGGAACCGGGAGATGGGAACTGGTGAAGGTCTTTCATTTGGGAATCTGGGTGTTCTGGTCCTTTACAGCGTAACCTCCCTAGCATCTAATGCACACATCTACCCTCCTGGGGGTGGATCTACCTCCCCTGCCACCCAACTGCTGGCCACTCCCTCCCGTTCACCTGCGTCCCTGGCCTTCCTGGAAAGTCTTTGGTTCCAGTCTCCCTGTCAGATGAGGATAAAGCCTGCTTCCAGTTCTTGTTCCAAAGTCAACATGTGGATTGGCCTGTACTACCTTGCCCCTTGGCCTACCTTGTGTGAGCCAGATGCTTTAACCGAGCAGCTGCTGGGAGCCCCTTGCAACCTTGTGAGGGGCCCCTGTGACACTTGCAAGGGGGACCACACAAAGTGGTCAACTTTCAGGAGGAAGAAGCTCATTTTGATTGAGGCCTTTGTATGAACAGGGCTTCCCTGGTGGCTCAGATGGTTAAGAATCTGCCTGCAATGCAGGAGATCCAGGTTCAGTCCTTGGGTCAGGAAGATTGCCTGGAGGAGGAAATGGCAACCCACTCCAGTATGCTTGCCTAGGGAATCCCATGGATAGAGGAGCCTGTCAGGCTGCAGTCTACGGGGTCGCAAAAGGATCAGACATGACTGAGCGAGTAAACAGCAACTGCCACTTGGATGTCACCTTCCCAGGCTCCAGTGCCTTAATCTGTACAGTGGGGCTTGAGGCTTCAGGGAGGTAATGGAGACCACTTTCCTTTCTCCCACCTGGCACGCTGTGGCCCTTCCTCTCCCTTGGCTTCTGGAGATGGCCCAGGGGTAGCCTCAGTCAGGACAGGAGTCTTATCTGCTCTACCAGGTTCCTCAGTCCAGGCAGAAGCTGGGAGATGTGACCTGGACCTGGTAGGGGGAGGCAGTGGGCGCTGGGTGAGAGGCGATGGCCTGGCAGAGTAGAGATTGTTTCATTATTATCAGCTGTTGTTCGTTAGGAAACTGCCATACCGAGAACTTCCCCTTTGCTTCTCAAAAGCTGTGGTGTCATTCGAGGTGAAGCAGTGATGGGGTCTTTCTCAGCTCTGACTTTGGAAGGCTGTGCTCACTGCAGGCTGGCTTCCTGGTATCTCAGTGGTAAAGCATCCGCCTGCAATGCAGGAGCTGCCCGGGATGCAGGTTCAATCCCTGGGTTGGGAAGATCCCTGGAGGAGGGCATGGCAACCCACTCCAGTATTCTTGCCTGGAGAATCCCATGGACAGAGGAGCCTGGTGGGCTGCAGTCCATGGGGTCGCAAAGAGTCGGACCCAACTGAAGCGACTTAGCATGCCCGCACACTCACTGCCTTACCACCAAGGCCAGTGGGGGCGCCTGATGAGCTCTTTCTCAGGCCCTTGGAACCGTGGGGCGGGAGGGTCCTCACATGCAGAGGAGATGGAGGCGGGGATGGGGCGGAGGTGGCTGCTGGCCCAGAGCGGACCCGAGGCTCCTTGCTGCAGCCCATCTCTTCTCTGAAGGGGTATTTGCTCTGATCTTCTGCTACTACCTCTGTTGGTTCAGCAAGGTAGGGGTGCAGACATTTTTAAAAGGCTCCAGGCCCAGTTTTCTTCTGCACAAAGTGTTACTTTGTCAGTCTGTTCTAGACACAAATAGAATAAAGACCAGGCAAAACGGCTTGATGCCAAGAAACAGACGAAGACTGGCAATTACCCTTGTGAGATACTTGGGCAGGGGGGCTGAACACACTTTTATGAGTTGTCAGCATCTTCCTCATTTCTTCCTTGTTTTTCTTAATTTTTGAAAATTTCCAAATATACAGAAAAGTTGAAAGAACTGAACACTTGTGTATCCTTAACCAAGATTCACTAATCTCAGCATTTTGCCACATTCAAATTCCTCTTTATGCATATATCCCTGTTTTTTGCTGAATCATATGAAAATAAACTGCATCATTATTAAGCCATTTCAGCATCCTCTAAGAACAGGGACATTCTCTAACATAATCACAATACTTTGGTTACATTTAAGAAAATGAATACTGATGCTTTATTAATTTTTAATATAATTATTTATGACTGCGCTGGGTCTTTGTTGCTCCTTGCCAGCTTTTCTCTAGTTTTGAGGTGTGGGCTTCTCATTGCAGTGGTTTCTTTTGTTGCAGAGCAAACTCTAGGGCCTGTGGGCTTAGTCGCCCGGCAACATATGGAATCTTCCCAGGCCAGGGATCAAACCCGTGTCCCTTGCACTGGCAGGCGTATTCTTAACCTCTGGACCATCAGCGAAATTCAACAGTGATTCTTTTAACAGGACCAGATATCTTGTCCATATTCAAAATTTCTCATTCCACCCCAGAATGTCTTGGAGAACTGCTGGGTTCCCCCCACCCCAAACAGGAGTCTTTCAAATCAAATACTGCAGATTTTATAGCCGTATGTTATATCTTTTTCTGTCTCTTTTAATCTAGGGCCCCTGCTTCCCCACACCTCCTACACACACGGAGACATCCTCACTTTTCTACAACCACATTGATTTTTCCCAGTTGTTTCTCATGGTGTCATTTGATTTGTTCTTCTCTCCAAGCGAAGTCTCAAGACTTGATTTTTTTTTTATTTTAAGTTAAAATATAGTTGATGTCCAGTATTATGTTGGCTTCCCAGGTGGCTCAGTGGTAAATAATCTGCCTGCCACTGCAGGAGGGGCACGAGATGAAGGAGACATGGGTTCGATCCCTGGGTCAGGAAGATCCCCTGGAGGAGGGCATGGCAACTCACTCCAGTGTTCTTGCCTGCAGAATCCCACGGACAGAGGAGCCTGGTGGGCTATAGTCCCTGGGGTCGCACAGAGTCAGACATGACTTATGACCGTGCAGGCACACACAGTATTGGGTTAGCTTCAGGTGCACCTTGAAGCTCAGTTTGATGCAAAATGAACATTGTTTATCACTATGTCCACCATGGGGGTGGGGGACTCTGTTGTCAGCTCATCTCTAAAAGAAATGCTATATCTGTTTCATGTAACATACATAACACGTATAGGAAAAAAAACTGGAGAAAATATATCCTGATATATTAGCAGTGGTGGTCATTCTCTGAGTGGTATTATTTTCCTCTTTATTCTTCTGTACATTTTGTGAATTTGCCAAAATTATCCATATTGCTTAATAATTGGAAAAAAAAGATTAAAAGGCACAGCATTCATTCTTTTAATTTTAAAAGCAACGCAGCAGTATTAGAGTTTGGAAACTTTGCAGATAAAGCAAGGCCTGATGCCACAGGCTTAACACATAACAGTTTAGAGATCTGCATAAAAAAGCTTTCATAATCTTCGTAATTATTTTCATACCTTTTAGAAATATGAAAAAGCTCCACTCACCAATGCTTTTATGTAATCATGTATTTGTTTTGGGTATAGCATCATCTAAGCACATTTTACAGGCCTGTGGTAGGCTCCAGGCTTGTTCTTTGTTGACAGCCGTGTGCACCGCGTGGTGGGTGGCGTAGTTTGCCGGGAACCAGGCAGCTGGCAGAGTAGCCCTCAGAGAATTTGGTTCCCAGCCCTGCGCAGCCTGCATCCCTGGAGGGGCACATTTTTTGGTAAACATCCTTGGCGAGCCAGCGGCCCCTCATCAGGGTGCAGCTCCAAGTGGCATCTCTATGGGAATCCAGCGCCGAGGGACCTGCCAGGAGGAGGCTCAGAGAACACTTGGGGTCGGATGACGGATACCCCGTTTGGTGTCCTGGGGTCCTAGTGGCACAGAGCTTCTCCTGCCCTCCCTGGGGTGGAGGCGCTGTTCGGACCTGCAGTAGAGGTCCTTGTACTCACCGCCTGCCCCCTGCTCTCCAGGACGCCTTCCTGGCCTTCCACCGCAACCTTGATTTTGTGCGCAAGTTCATGAAGCCCCTGTTAATTGGCGAGCTGGCCCCTGACGAGCCCAGCCAGGACCGCGGCAAGAATGTGAGTCTGACCGGATGAGGAAGGAGGGGAGGGCTGGGGTGGCGGGAAGGGGATCACCCCAAAATGGTGAGTGTAGGGTGCCGGGTAGGAGCCTTTGTGCCTGCCCAGGGAGAACCATTGCTCGTCACCTAAGATCAGGGAGGACTCCCCTGGCCCTGGTGAGCCCGCCTCCTGTGCCAGCTTGGGCTTGCCCCCCACCCCTGCCCTTGGAGTAATTCATTCCTAGCCTCTCCACCTGTGGGGCCTCAGTGGAGCCAGGCTGGGCACAGAGGGTTTCCCTCTTGCCCAATCTCTTGCCCTTATATCTGGGCTTTCTTCCCCCTCATGCCCTGCCCCTGCCTCCTAGCTTCCCTCTTTCTCCTCGTGATACCCTCTTTTCCAGACCCACCCTTGACTCTGCCTCCCATGTGCCCAGCGCACTGAGCCCTCTCCTGTCTGATAGAGTGTTCACAACAAAGGGTGCATGTCAGGTAGTAGAAAACATAAGCTTTTTATTTATTTTTTATTTATTTTTTTTTCATAAGCTTTTTAATAATTTAATTTAGTTCATGTATTTGGCCACACCGCATGTGGGATCTTAGGTTCTCTGACCAGGGATCAAACCCACGTCCCCAGCAGTGGAAGCTTGGTCTTAACCAGTGGACCTCCAGGGAAGTCCCTAAGCTTAAAAAAAAAAAAAAAAAAGGGTATAAATTAGACATAACAAAACCATTTTAACCTTTCTTAAATAAAATTTTTATTTTATTTTGGCTGTGCTGGGCAGCTTGCAAGGATCTCACTTCCTTTACCAGAGATTGAATCGGGGTCCTTAGCAGTGAAAGGATGGAATCCCAAGCACTAGGCAACCAGGGAATTCCCCATTTTAACTATCTGGAAATACACAGTTCAGTGGCTTTGAGTACATTCACATTGTTGTGCAACCATCACCACCATCTGTCTGTAGAACTTTGTCATCACCCCACACTGAGACTCTGTTTCAATTAAACATTAACTACCCATCTGTCCCTCCCAACAGCTCCTGGTAAACACTGTTCTTTCTGTTGAAGAATCTCTTATAGGTTCCTCATAGAAGGGGACTCATAAGTATTTGTCTCTTCCTGTCTAGCTCAATTTCGCTTAGCTTAATGTCTTCAGGGTTTGCTCATTAGCAGCATGTGTCATCACTTCCCTCCTTTTTGAAGACTGTGTAATATTCCATTGTATGCATGCACCACGTTTTATTCAGCCCATTAATAGAATTTGGGTTGTTTCTGTCTTTGACCTATTTTGAATAATGCTGCTACCCAAAATGGACAGCATTTTGAGTGAAATCCTTTCTTTGCCACTGAACTGGCTGTGGACAAACACATAGTTCCAAGGCTGTGCCAGCTCCAGGCAGGTACATAGCAACAGGAGCTGCTATAGTGCATAGCAGCTGGGCTCCTCCAGAGCTTGAGTGTGTGGATTGGTACCCCCTGGAGCAGCTGGGCGATTGACTCCTTCCTCGTGCTCTGGCTCAACAGTCCCAGATCACCGAGGACTTCCGGGCCCTGAGGAAGACTGCTGAGGGCATGAACCTGTTCAAGAGCAACCAGCTCTTCTTCCTTCTCCACCTGGCTCACATCATCGCCATGGAGAGCATCGCCTGGTTCACTATCTTCTACTTTGGCAACGGCTGGATTCCAACCATCATTACGGCCTTCATCCTTGCTACCTCTCAGGTGAGGCGTGACACCCTCACCTGTCACTTGAAGCCCCTGCCCTCTGCCTCCCCCAGCTGGCAGAGGCCTCGTGCCTAGGTGCCGACGCTCTGAAAGCCTCCGTGGTGCTGACGCTCTGAAAGCCTCCGTGGCCCTCTCTCCCCAGGCCCAGGCTGGATGGCTGCAACACGATTACGGCCACCTCTCTGTTTACAAGAAGTCCATGTGGAACCACATCGTCCACAAGTTCATCATCGGTCACTTAAAGGTAAATGTCGGCCACCCTGGGCATCCATTCTATCAGTTAGTGGTGGGCACAGTGCCATCTCGCTTCCCTCGGAGCAGGTCACCTCTCCGGTCCGTGTCCTGGCTGAGCTGCAGGACCTGCTAACCCTCTGCTTCTCTGAGCTTCCAAGGCCTGTCTCCTCATCACACTAGACACACAAAACCAGGGTATTGGTTGTAAAAACAGGCATATGCTTCTTAGTTGATTACATTTGTTTCCTTACCTAAGAGCTTACTGATAAATTCCTTTCAGTTTGGGGCCAGTAAAGAAGCAGTCTCTCTCGCTCTTCTTCTTTTTTTTTTTTTTTTTTTAATTAAAGCAGAGTTGGTTTACAATGCTCTGTTAATCTCTGCTGTACAGCAAAGTGATTTGGTTATATGTGGGCTTCTGGTGGGCTTCCCTGGTGACACTAGTGGTAAAAATCTGCCTGTCAATGCAGGAGATGTAAGAGAGGAGGGTTCGATCCCTGGTTCAGGAAGGAAAAGGGAACTCACTCCAGCATTCTTGCCTGGAGAATCTCATGGACAGAGGGAGAAGCCTGGCAGGCTATAGTCTATAGGGTCGCAAAGAGTCGGGCATGACTGACGCAACTTAGTATGCAAGCATATATACATTCCTTCATTCCTTCTTCATATTATTTTCCATTATGGATAATGAATACAGTTCCCTGTGCTACACAGTAGGTCCTTGCTGTTTATTCGTTCCGTATATAATAGCTTGCACCTGAAGAAACACTCTTGATACATCGGTATGCTTCCTGCATCAGATGATGTTTTATATCTGAGACATCGTGTTTCTCTTAAGTCTTTAGATAAGGGACTTCAAACAGTGTACTGAGCCAAAGGGCAAGAGTTGTGTAAAACCCAGAAGGGCAGGTAGCTGTCTCATCGCCCTACAGATCAGGAGGCAGACCTGCAACAGCCTTGTAGTTTGGCAAGTTTGTACAAAGACAAACTGGACTTGCCAGCGACCTTGTGCTCATGTGATAGGCATTATCTCTTTGGTTTTGGAAATAAGTCCTTGCCAAGTCTCCCTTCGAAACAGATTCTCATCCTCCTGCCCAGCCCTACCCCAGCAGCATCCAGCTGCAAACACTCCCATCCCTCCCTACCTTGGCTTGGGAAAAGCTATGTGTCTGGGTTAAAATGTCAACCCCTGCAACCCGAAAACATCCAGTCTTCCACTTGTCGGCTCTGGATCTGGTTGGGAGTGAATTACCACTGAACTGGTAACCAGTTCCTTAGCAAGCAGTTTGCCTGGCCCTGAGCCTGGAGCTGTCTGAGAACCTGGTTTCTTTCCAGAATTTCAGGGGTGAAGGATGCACATAGTAGAGCACTTTGTTTCATTTTATGCCTTTTTCTGTTGGAGAAAACCCTCCTCGGTGTTGAAAGTAGCATTTCACTCCAGACCCAGGTTATCCCTACACACTTAACAAAGATGGACTTTGTCCTGTTTCCAGATTCTGGGTGGGAGCCGGGAGGGCCTGTCCCTCCTGGTGTCCGTGTGTCCTTGAAGGGCTCTGGGACACAGCTCTTGTGTCAGAGGATGAGGTCGGGACAGGGGATTGGCCTTCTTTTAGAACGTTGATTTGTGAAATCTGGAGTGACAGAGTACTTGGGCTGGGAGGCTCTAGGAGGTCAGGGCCCTGGGTTCTGTTGATGGCTTGCCAGCTCCCTGCTAGCTGTGTCCGTGCTGTGTCCAAGCCAGTGGCATAACTGGGCAGCTCGGTCAGGGATGCCCCAGAGCGAGGAGCATCCCGGGCTTCACAGTATCACTCTGGCATGTGGTGGGCACATGGCTGCAGACAAGCCTGTAGGTCCAGCTGCTCCTCTGGTGCCTTTGCTGGGATAGAAAGGAACTGGCTGGGGAAGGTCTTCAAGGACCCCACCAACTCAGATGTCTTAGCTCAGCCCACTGAGGGCACTGAATGGGGTGCCGGGAGCTTCAGGATGCTGGGACCCGCTTCTTAATGCCAGCCTGTGCTGCCAATGGGATTCCCTGGGCGAGCCCTCCACCCTCTGCCTATGCCTTTTCCTTTGGTCCCCATCACTTCTGGTGGCCATTTCTTCCCCTGTCACTTCCGGTGGCCATTTCTTCCCATGTCACTTCCGGTGGCCATTTCTTCCCATGTCACTTCCCATGGCCATTTCTTCCCAGGGTTAACCTTGTACAGACGGGGTTCTGTGAGGGTGAGCCTCTGTCTGGCATTGCACCCAGGATGAAATGCAAACCGCTAGGCCTGGCACCGTCTAGACTGCATCTGGAGATGGAAATCTTTGGAACCTAGAGTCTTTCCTCAGCCTTATCTGGGGCCATTAGGGCTGGGACTAGGGCGAGGCAAGCGAGCACACAAGTGTGTGCCAGGAACGCAAAATTTAAGCAACCACAAAAAGAATCAAGAATGAAATAAGTAGCATTTTAATGCAATATTTTAAAAGCTTTTAAATTTTATTTTGGGGTATAAGCTGATTAACAATGTTGTGATAGTTTCAGGTGGACAGCAAAGGGACTCAGCCATAGATGTACATGTATCCATTCTTCTCCAAAGTTCCCCTCCTATCCAGGCTGCCATGCAATTTTTTTTTTAAGTAAAATTAATGCAAAATTAAAAAAAAATCCACAAGCAACAAAATACCAACATTTTAAATAAAGATTAGGACTTTGAGACACATTGGAATATGAAACTGAAGGACAACTTGTATCTTACATACATGTTTTTATGCGTTCGCGCTCTCTCTTTTTTTTAACTGGTTGAATTTCATTCACCAGAGCGTTAAAGTAGTTGAAAGCTACTTAAAATTTGGAAAGGCGGTATATAAAAAGTCCGAAGATGAAATTTAACTTTATTATTTATACTGAAACCAAATTTATTATTATTTTACTTCAGTTTAATTAAAAATTACTTGACTGTCGCTTGGTTGAGAGAGATTGTCAAACTTGGCAGTTCTCTCATTTCAAAACAAGATGAGCAAAAGGGTGATAGATTTTTGAAAATATTGTTAATGAGACTCTACTGCGGCTCTCCCAGAACTGCTGGCGCCAACCAGGGAGGCTTTCTCTCCGCTTCTGTGATAGCCCACGCTCCCCTTCCCCCAAGGCCGTCACCCCGCCTCTGTCAGAAAAGGGACCCTCGCTCTGTCTGGCCCCTCCTAGCCGGTATGCTGCCCAAGGGCAGACCTTCTGAATGGCCTCCCAAAACTTTTACAGCTCTGTCAGCATATCCCAGTGTGGAGTGGAGACCCCCCCCAACCCCAGTGTGGAGTGAAGCCCCCTACCCATGTGGAATGAGGCCCCCCCTACCCCAGTGTGGAGGGAAGCCCTGTTCTCCCTTGGTAGGTAGACAATGGCTGGCCTCCTTCCCTGCTCCATCCCCAGGACAGGCATCATTAAATCATGGCTCCAAGGCAGGCAGGGCTGCCCTGTCCCAGGAATGGTATGTAAAGTTGGGCCTAGTGAAGAAGAATGGAAGAGAATCAGCAGAGAAGAGCACCGTCAAAAGCTATTTCATCATTACACCCCATGCCAAGTTCGGGGGTGGCCCCACCTTGCCACAGCTCATCCTCATGGTGCTCACAGCCTGTCTTTCTTTCCTCCAATATTCATTCAACAAACATCTCTTGGTTGGTGTATTCTAAACCTCATGTTTCACATACCTTGCTCCTTAATTCCTTTGTGTCAGGGACTCCATTGTGCTTTTCCCAGGAACTTGGCTCCTTTTGGCTAGAAAGACCAGTGTATCATCTCATTTCCCAATCCTCTAAGCTCATTTGCTGTTATTTTTTATTTTTGCTCTGTTGGGTTTGGAGGCCCAGGGACCTGAGGTCATCGCAAAGGCCACAGCTGCTCAGAGCTGTTCCCACCCACGGCCCTTAGGGTCCAGAGACTGTGTTTGTACCCAAACATCTTCCAAGTGAAATGTTTGTTTTTGCAATTAGGCCTTTTTGTAGATGACCAGACCCTAGGCCAAAACATTGATTGATCCAGCAGCTGTTCACCCGTGAAACCCTCATGCTGACGAGTCAGAGGAGTTTTGTTTCCTTCTTTGTATGACTGGGTGACTCCATGGAGGGACATGCCGTCAAAATACACCCGGAGTTGGAGCTGGTGAGACAGAAATTCATGGCCTTGAAAGAAATACTCATGTAATGCTTCTTGTCTCCTAGAGTCATAATTTTATTATGACTTTTATTACAGTTTTTCGTTATTTTTGGCCACATTGTGCATTGTGCGGCTTGTGGGATCTTAGTTCCCTGACCAGGGACTGAAGCTGGGCCCTCGGCAGTGAAAGCTTGGAACTCTAATCCCTGGACTGCCAGGGAATTCCCTGGGATTATCATTTGCCTGTTAGAACCAGAAAGTGCTTACCTGCTTGTATTGGTGACTGTTTCTTAAGCTCCCCCAAGCTTTTGGCTATGGTGTGACTTGCCCACGTGACTCAGCGGTTACCTCTCAGTGCAGCAGCACGTCTGGCTGTGGGGCTGTCTTGCCAGCTACTCTCTGGGCCCTCTGAGAGCAGGAGCCATTTGTGGTCTTCATTTCTTTCTTTTTTTTTTTAAGCTTTCTTGATCTAATTCACAAGCTCTACAGTTTGCCCATTTACGTGTGCAAATCAATGACTTGTATATTCACAGATTTGTGCACCCTCCATCACAATCAGTTTCGGAACATCTTCATCACCCCTAAAAGAAACCCCACACCACTTAGCCATCACTTCTAAACCCCTCATCCCAACCCTGGAACTAGGTAACCTCTCATCTTTCTGTCCATGGATTTCCCCAGTGCTGGACATTTCATATAAATGGAATCTCAGGACACTGTTCATAGACTCCTTTAGGCTGGTTTCTTTCGCTTGGCACCATGCTTTACAGGTTCATCCATGCTGTAGTGCGTGTCTGCACGTCACACCTTTTTATGGCCAAACAGGATTCCATTTGGATCTTCCACAGTGTTCATCCACTCTTCAGTGCATGGACCTCTGAGTTGTTTGTGCTTTTTGGTTATTTTAAATAATGTTGCTGAGGATGTACAGGTTTTTGTGTGGCCAATTTTTCATTTCTTCTGGTTACACATACCTAAGGGTGCAGTGCTGGGTCCATATGGTAAGGACCACTTCTTACTGTTCCCCGAATGGAAGTGTCCCCCTCTGCACAACAGGCACAAATGAGAGACAAGCAGAGGATGAGGGGTGTTAGCCTCATCCCTGGGACTGGCAGACAGCTGAGGCCCCCTATGTGTGCTGAAGCACTTGCCTCTCCATCTATCACCAGCACTGTCTTATGATCAGGGAGACAGGCCTGGAAGGGTGGAGTAAGCTGGCTCCATGCAGAAGTCCTGGCCAAGGGGCTGCCCAGCACTCTGGACTCAGCATTGGCAGAGTCAATTTCTGACTTTTGGAACCTGAGTATTGGACCTGCTAGGAACTGGTCCCAAGAAGTGTAGGTCATGGGCACCCCCCCACACCCCTACTGCCAGGATTGCCCTGCTCATCCCTGTTCCTCCCCTGACAGGGTGCCTCTGCCAACTGGTGGAACCATCGCCACTTCCAGCACCACGCCAAACCCAACATCTTCCACAAGGATCCGGATGTAAACATGCTGCATGTGTTTGTCCTGGGCGAGTGGCAGCCCATTGAGGTATGATGAAGGGGATGGGATGGGCCCGGGAGTGTTTGGCTCACGCAGGAATCGGGAGGGACTGTAAGGTGAAGAGTCAGACACATATGTCTGTGTCTGATATTTACACAGAAACCTTTCGTGGACACCCTGAGTAATTCCAGCTGGAATTTCTATGGAATGGCCTCCTGGTTAAATAATGAAGGCAGCTCCTTATCAGAGTGTTAGATACCTCCTTGATGCCCACGGTCTGGGGAAGAGCATTTCCTAGCTTATTCCTTCCAGTTTGACAGGAAGGCACAACTCCAAGGCTCACGCTTGGTTCTCAAAGATCAGCTCCAGGAAACCTTACTTGGAAAGTCACAGTCCCCGATGCTGGAGGGACCTTCACAGGGTCTGGTTCCACCTGCTTCACCACAGACGCGAAGTGAGGCTCAGCAGGAGGAGGGCATGTGGTCAGGCTTACATCGTTTAGTGGCTGTTCTAGGATGAGGCTCCTTATCTGACAGCTGAGCCATTTCCTTCCACTCCACCACACTGCCTTGTCTTTATTTTATTTATTTAATTAACTAATTTTATATATATATATATTTTAATGTGGGCCATTTTTTAAAGTCTTTATTTGTTAGAATATCGTTTCTGTTTTTTATGTTTTGGTTTTTTGGCCACAAAGCATCTGGAATCGTAGCTCCTGGACCGGGGATCAAAAGTTCACCCCCTACCCTGGAAGGCAAAGTCATTTTTTTTTTTAAGTTTTGGTTGTGTTGGGTGTTCGTTGGTGCACACTGGTTTTCTCTAGTTCCAGTGATGGGGGCTTACTCTCTCTGTTGCTGTGGAGCAAGGGCTTCTCAGTGTGGTGGCTTCTCTTGTGGAGCATGGGCTGTAGACCGCGGGCTTCAATAGTTTCAGCACGTGGGTTCAGTTGCTCCGTGGCGTGTGGGTCCCTTCCCAGGCCAGGGATCAAACCCATGTCCCTTGCACTGGCAGGTGGACTCCCAATCCCTGGACACCAGGAAAGCCCCTGCCTTGTTTTTAATATTAGTTAATTTTTTATTATAAGTATAGACATACCTGTTGTAAGTGTTTAAGTAATAACAGTAATTGACCAGACTGAGAAGCGAGTTGCCTGGTCTCTCTCCCATCCCTGCTGTGCCTCCAGTTGTCATGCCCCTGACATTGCTGACAACTGTTGGTGTCAACATTGGTGACCACTGTTGACAGCAGTCTCTAATCCTTCCAGGTATTTTCTATGTGTGAAGAAACAAAGACACACATATCTTTTTTAAAAACAAAAATCCAAACTTAGACCGTTTTCTTGCAACTGGCTGCTTCAGCAAATGTGGGGCCTCTTTGCTGGAGTCCAAGTGTGTTGGCCTCGTCTGGGGCTGTCCAGTCCTCTGTTGTGTTTCTAAGACAGGAAAATTTGGTGTTGCTGAGTCTTTGAATAAAGCCATGCCCAAGGCATTTAAAGAATTTAAAGACTGTCCTCATTTTTCTTTTTTTAAGTAGTGCTTCTAGGTGAAAAAAAAAAAATGTTATAGAAGCTTTACTTTTCTGAAATACATTGATGATGTAAACCAAAGTGTAGAAGATCCCTGTTGCTTTTATGTAGATCTTAAGTGTGACCAAACTGTGCACAGATTGCTTCCCTGGTGGCTCAGAGAATAAAGCGTCTGCCTGCAATGCAGGAGAACCAGGTTCAATCCCTGGGTTGGGAAGATCCCCTGGAGAAGGGCATGGCAACCCACTCCAGTATTCTTGCCTGGAGAAATCCCATGGCGGGCTACAGTCCATGGGGTCACAAAGAGTCGGACATGACTGAGTGACTTCACTTCACACACTTCAAGCATTTGCCAAGAGAGGCACGTTTACCCTCCATGAGGAGCAGTGTCTTGAACTGGTTGTATTCCCAGAAATGTTGGCATCCAAGACTTCAAAGAGGAAGAGGAGAGAGACGTTTCCCTCAACTCTGGTTGGTACCCCACTCCTCCCGTCTCATATCTGCCCAACAGAATATTTGAGCAGAAACATAAGTTTTCTGTGACATTGTCAGTTCAGAGGAAATTAGCCAAAATTTGGTTCTTTGGGCGTGTGGAGCCTCTCTGGCTGGCCAAGGACTTTGTTGCTGTTGCTCAGGGGCTAAGTCGTGTCCAGCTCTTTGCAACCCCATGGAGTGCAGTGCACCAGGCTTCCCTGTCCTTCACTATCTCCCGGAGTCTGCTCAGACTCATGTCCATTGAGTCAGTGATACTATCTAACCATCTCATCCTCTGCTATCCCCCTTCTCCTTTTGTCTTCGATCTTTCTCAGTATCAGTCTTTTCCAGTGAGTCAGCCCTTCACATCAGGTGGCTTCACATCAGTACTGGAGCTTCAGCATTAGTCCTTCCAATGAATATTTAGGGTTGATTTCCTTTAGGATTGACTGGTTTGATCTTGCAGTTCAAGGGACTCGCACGAGCTTTCTCAAGTGTGAGGATTTTCTTTGCCAAAATACATGCTTGCATTTTCCTTCTTGCCATGAGGTTGCTCGCTTTGATTTGAAGTGTCTAGATAGTAGGACTGATTAAGTGGAGTCAGTCCACTTATGTATTTATCATTAAGTGATAAAAAGACAAAGGCTTCCCTTTCTAGGTGGGGAGGCTTCGTGTTGTAGAGCTGTTGACTGGCTTGACAAGCTCTCTGTGTTCCTGACAATAAAACCTAGTCTCACCAGCGACGCGGCCAAGGCGTCTCTTTCTGTGTGGTGGCTGTGAAATTCCTTCCAACATCTCTCCCTGGACGCCTCTCAAGTGCCGACTTTTGGGAGGTACAGTGGAAGTTTAGAGGATCTGGCCATCCCGTTGCCATTGACTTAAGGCCATGACCACAGCACTCCATGAAACCCTCTCTCACATACTCGGGAAGAGGCCAGTTGTTCCTGGATTCCTGGTGTTGCCAGGACTATGCTGCTTGGAAGGAATCTTTATTTTATGCTTAGAAAGTGTTTCAACAGATTTTTAGTGTTTTATGGTTTCACTTTTCTTTTTAAAGATTTCTTTCTTTTTTTTTTTTTAAGAACGTGGACCATTTTTTAAAGTCTGTATTCATTTGTTACAATATTGCTTCTATTTTATGTGTTTTGGCCATGAGGCCTGTGGGATCTTAGTTCCCTGACCAGGAATCAAGCCCACACCCCCTGCATTAAAAGGTGAAGTGTTAACCACTGGACCACCAGGCAAGTCCCCAAACCTTTCTTTTATGCTCAGAAAGTTCGTCATATATTTTCAGTGCTTTATGGTTTCACTTTTTGGGGGGCCCTGTCGCAGGTGGGATGGACCACCAGGAAAGTCCTTAGGTTCACTTTTGAATGCTTGACTTTGGCCACATGAGGCTTGGCTAAGATGATGGTCTGCCTCCATAACTTGCAGGAGTCAGCCAGGTTTTCTGGTTTCCCCTTCCCGGCTCATGTTGCCCCTGATGAGGGGTGAGGTGTCTTCTCCTGAAGCCCAGCGCCTGGTCTGGACTGCGTGTCAGTGCAGGACACTGTCTGGGTGACTTGGGCACCCATGGCTCCTTATAGCTCCCTGAGAGCTTGTCATGGACTGACTTGCCCCTTCCAGAAAAAACTTTACATCTTTACATTCAGTCTTTCCATCCAGAAATATGACATCTTTCTCCATTTACACTTGAGTCTCTTTTTTATACCTCTTAGAAAAGTTTTCCTCTTCTTTATATGTCTTGTGGCCATATTTCTTTCAACTGAATCCTAGATAACGTCTATATTTTGTCATGACGATAGGAATTTCTGTGGTATTCAGGAAAACTGTTGCCATTTGGCGAGTTATCTTATGTCCAACTAGGGTCCACTGATGTCTGCTTGTGATTCTAGTTGTTTTTCAGTTGATTCTTTTGAATTTCCTGGGTAGACAATCATATTTTTGGAAAATAGTGAAAATTTAGACACTTTCTAATAGCTCTCCACTCTTATTTCTGGTTTGGGCTTTATGAAGTTACTGGAACTTCAGAACTGAATTGAATAGTGGTGATGTCGAGAGTAGTCTTGTTTTTGCTCTCCACCGCCCACTTTTTTTTTTTTTTTTTTTTTTGCTGTATTGTGGAGGAGAACCATGAGGCCATCAGCCCTGGAGCTCTGTAAATGGATTCTCAGAAGCCAGGAGTGTTTTCGCCCGCCTCTGGGCCTGAGAACCTGCTTTTCTGACCCCATGGGAGGCTCTCCCTGCCCCATGGCCTGTCAGCAGCTGACCCTCCAGACTACCTTTGCAAACAGGCCAAGTATTCCCTTGGAGCAGCCGGGACCCTTGGGCTGGAGTCTTGCCATTCCTCGCATGCCTGCCGTGGCCGGCTCCTCATTTCTCTGCCTGTGAGTCTGTACTTTCCCAGAGGCAGGCAAGGCTCTCCAGCTGCCCCCCTCCCCCAACCCTGAATGGACAAGGCAGGCCCTTGTCGTTGCTCAGACATTTTGTTCCAAGGCTGAAAAGTCCCCTGTACATGCCCCTGGCACCCCCTCAGCCCGTAATCCAAGCCGGGCCTTGTGGTCCGGGGGAGGCAGAGCACCGGAGTGTCAGCTGGCCAGGGCCCCAGGGTCGTGGGCCTCCGGGAAGCCAGGCTGCCAGGGCTCCCCCTGCCTCTGCCTCTGACCTGCGTCCCTTTCCGCCTCAGCTTGCTGCTGCTGGTGCTGCTGCTAAGTCGCTTCAGTCGTGTCCAACTCTGTGCGACCCCATAGACGGCAGCCCACCAGGCTCCCCCGTCCCTGGGATTCTCCAGGCAAGAACACTGGAGTCAGTTGCCATTTCCTTCTCCAATGCATGAAAGTGAAAAGTGAAAGTGAAGTCGCTCAGTCGTGTCCGACTCTTAGCAACCCCATGCACTGCAGCCTACCAGGCTCTTCCATCCATGGGACTTTCCAGGCAAGAGTTCTGGAGTGGGGTGCCATTGCCTTCACCGCAGCCTCAGCTTGAGGACACGTCAAAATGGGTCCTGCATGTGCTGCCGCACCTCGGGGTCTGGACACGGCAAACCACCCGGAGCCTCGCCCGCAGCTCGAGTCTGTGTCTCCTCTGTGACCACCCCAGAGCCCAGGCTTTCTTCCTGTGTATCGTGATGAGGACTCTTCTGCAGGGGGAAGGAGTGCAGCACCTCACCCCCCACCCCTGAGCCTGCAGGCCCCCGTGGGCAGGAAGGCTGACTCTTGCTTAGTCCCTGGGCTCAACACCATGCTGAGCACCACATGTGGGGCATCACTTAATCCTTGCTTAACCATGAGGCAGGGGCTCTCATCAAGCCCACTTTATAGATGGGACAGCCGAGGCTGAGAGAGGTGAAATAATTGGCTCAAGGCTACAGCTAGAAAAGGCAGTGTCACCATCCAAACCCTGGCTGAATGACTCCCAGCCAGGGCTTCTCGGTCCTGCAGGGCCCTGCCCGGGGCCACCACCTGCTGGACACTAGGGCCCTGTGTTTCTTGGATCCTTCCAGCTTCCTAATGTATTAAGAAGCCAAGAGCCCCTCCTCCAAGGGCTTCTTATCCTAAGACACCTCTCCCTCCCTTCCCTGCACCCATGGCAGATAACCGAGGGCTGCAGAGAGCTGAGCGTGGGAAAGTCAAGAAACCAGGTTGGGCCCATGCCTCCCTTGGCATCCCTGAATCTCTGCTGTGCTTGCTGGTTTTCAGAGGAGAAGCTAGCGCCCTGGGTCAGCCTCACGCTGACAGGCGATCTTACAATCCCCCTAACTGAGGTCATCAGGATGGGATTAGATGCCCTGTGATGGTCCGTGTGTCGCGGCACACAGGCGCCTGTGTATCCGTGACCTGCCTTCTGAAGGGCTTTTGTCGCCCCGTCATCCACCGGCCCTCAATAGCTCTAAGGAGTACCCATAACGAACCCAAATCTCATGGCAGGGGAGGGGGGCTGCTCAAATAACAAACTGCTTCCAAATCTGGAGCCCCGAACCCCAAAGCCTGTGCCCTCAGGGGTGGGCAGAGGGGCCAGCCACTGCCTGGGGGCAGGGACCTGGCAGCTCCCACAGGGCAATCCAGGGCCTTGAAGGGATGCATGCAGGAGCCGGCAGTGCTGACCTGCCAGGGAGCATTAGCCCCGTAATCTCCTGTCACCCCCTCCAGGGCACCATGGATCCATGCAGACGGGGTGCTTGCTGTGCAAACGCAGCTTCAAACCAGCTCCCCAGATGTGCCCACTGCCAAGTCCCTCTGTGACCCTCCGCCAGCCTATCCTGCCCCTAGTGCTCACTCCCAGAATAGAGCTGAGCCAGCCTGAGCTTCCTCTGGGCCTGGGGCTGTCCCTCGGGACAACCTGTCGGGCAGAGGGGTGGTGAGGAGGGCACCTGTCAGGGCCGGAGAAGCCTGCAAAGTCTGGGCCTGTTTCCTGGCTTCTAGGAGGAAGAGCAGGACCCCGGGGGGAGCAGGGGGACTGTTTCGTGAAGCACACGCTCCCCAGAACCCAGACCACCAGACCACTCACTTAGGGGGGTGCCTCTAATCCCTCCCTCCCCCTGCAAAATTGTCCAGGACTGTGTCTGGGGTGCCCTGACTGGGATCTCTCCAAGCCCTGCCTCAATCTTTTTTTTTTTTTTAATATATATGAGGCAAGATTGGTAGAAAGAAAAGTTCCTTTTATTTCAGAGGCTGGCCCAGGGTGTGGGGTGCAGAGTACAGACTCCTGTCCAAAGGCTGACTCCTCCCGACTGACAATCAGTAGGCTGGAGCTTTTAAATTTTGTTTGTTTATATTTGGCGGGGCTGGGTCTTCATTGCTGTGCATGGGCTTTCTCTCCTTGCGGTGAGCGAGGGCTACTCTCTGTTTAGGACGCAAGGGCTTCTCATTGCGGTGACTTCTCGTTGCTGCTCAAGGACTCTAGGCACATGGGCTTCAGAAGTTATGGCACACGGGCTTAGTTGCCCTGACCCATGTGGGATCTTAGTTCCCCGACCAGGGATCGAACCCACATCCCCTGCATTGGCAGGTGGATTCATAACCATAGGACCACCAGCCTCAGTCTTAACGACAGCCTTCATGCAAAGGATTTGTGTATTCTGGGGATTGGGTGAGACCTCTATCAAGGCACAGGAGGCCACACGGACCAGATAGATTCTGATGGTGCTTCAGCGGGTGTGCCAGCCCCGTGGTCACTGGTGCCAAGGTGAATGCCCTGGGGCCAGACTTGGCTCTGTTCTCACCCAGGGCTCCTCCGTGGGCCCTCCCTGTGATGCTGGCGCTCACTCCATCTCTGTGTTCTCACCTGGAGAATGGGAGCATTGGTCTAGAGGACATCCAGGGTTTTTCCCTCTGTAACATGCTTTGATCTCCTGGCTGCAATAAGCAGGAGTGGACATCATGCGATGCGGGTGGCACCGACCTTCGGAGCTGGGGGCAGGAGGTAGGGGGCCGGGGAAGAGCCGTGTCCCAGGGGTCAGCCCCTGGCATTCATGCCCGTGTTCTCATTGACTCCTCTTAGCTGTCAGTGATTTGGACGCCAAGCAAGGCTCATGCAGGCTAAGTGACCTGTGCAGGGTCTCAGCTGGTGAGAGGCAGAGCAGGCCCCAGCATTGCAGGCAAGAGCAGGTCCCCCTCTGTGAGCGGCATCTTTTGGTCTCATTCCCCAAGGAACAGGGTGGGCTGGGCCTCAGGGGGCTGGACTTCGGAAGTAAGGGGCTTGCAGGAACCTGTGGGGCCGTAGGTCTCCCCACCCCCACCCTGGCTCACACTCACTTTGTACAGTGAGGATGTCCACACCCCAGCCAGACCTCTCAGCCCTCCTGAGTGGCATACCTGGGCATCAGAGTGCCCGGGGTAAGACCAGGTGACCAGATGTGTCCTGAAGAGTCCGTGTGGTGACTCTCCCTGGCCTGGAACCTCAAGTGTCAAGTCTCAGCCTGGAAACTGCAGGCAGCTTGAGGGACTAGATGCTTGACCTGGTGACTGGTAACAATTTCCCGAGCGCTTACCTGGGTTCTCCCAGCCACTGAGGGCTCCAGGGAGCTCCTCAGGAGGACCCAGGAGCTTTTCTGTCTCCAAAGGGGTACAGGCTGGCCAGGGAGCTCCGAGTGCCTCTACACACACCCCCACCCCCAGTTCCTTGTTCCGTGGTACATTCATTCAACAAACATTGATCTGCTGCCTGTCTCACGGGCTCTGAGTCCACTTTCTTGGGTTCAGATCCCGGCCATCCTGCTTCTTGTGTGGCTGTGGGCAGTGACTTGACCCCGAGCTTCAGCTTTGGAAGCACCAGCTCATAGAGGAGCGCCTGAGCTGAGAGGCCAGCTTGGGATTGGTGCGCCCAGCGAGGGCTGAGGAAGTGTTGGCCAGAGCAATCGGGAGCCGAGAGGGGCCCAGGGTGCAGAGGGAGAGAAAGCCCCCCTGGGCGGGAGGAACAGGGACTGCAGAGCAGGTGGAGGAGAGCATGGGAGGTGGGGGTCCGATGGGTGCTGGGGGCTCACAGTTTCTGCTTCTCTCCTCAGTATGGCAAGAAGAAGCTGAAATACCTGCCTTACAACCACCAGCATGAGTACTTCTTCCTGAGTGAGTGCCCGGGCGCCCCACAACCCCTACCTCCTTCCCACCCCAGTGTGGCCGTCCATCCCTGCTCCCACCTGACACCCTTCCAGACCCAGAAAGTGACACCAAAGCTGTCAGAGCAACAATAGCCACAAACCCATCCTGGCCCGTGATACACAGAAGGGACACCAGCCCAGACACCCAGATGCCATGCTCGGGCTTCCTGGGCAGGGTGCCCTTCTCAGGGCGCCAGGGTTCCGGTCTCCTCTGCCCGGGAGCTCCAGAGCTGGCACCACATCCTGGCTTCTGCCCCCCAGCTCCTCCCCATCTTCCAGCCCGCCGGGCGGGACAGGCCGCCCGAAGCCCCTCCCCTCTCTCTCTCTCTTGCAGTTGGGCCGCCGCTGCTCATCCCTTTGTACTTCCAGTACCAGATCATCATGACCATGATTGTTCGCAAGGACTGGGTGGTGAGTCCAGGGACCCAGGAGTGTGGGAAGGAGGGCGACTAGACCCTGGATCGGCCCACATCCCCGGGCATCTCCTCCCGGTGTGACTACCTTGTCACTCTCGGGAAGGAACTTGTTCTGAGGCCAGCAGCAGCCAGCGAGGCCACAGCACCCCAGCCCAAAATATCCCGCCATGCAGGGTGTCCACTGGGAGAGCCCCTGCCTTGGCAGAGCCCTTCAGAAACTCCCTGAAGGCCGAGTTATGAGTCACACGCAGTCCACCCATCCATGGCTCCAGCCAGCCCCGTCCTGAGTCCCCGTGAGGCCCCTAAGAGCCAGTGGACCAGGTCACACTGCTCTCCGGTTGGTAAATGGAGAGCAGCCTGGTGCTTAGTTTGCTAAATCTGCGTGAGAACGTGCCGCAGGCACTTCTGTTAAACGACAGGATCACATTGTCTCACAGCTCTGGAGACTAGAGTCCAAGATCAAGGAGTCTGCAGGGTTGGCCCTTCTGGGGGCTGTGAGAAGTGGTTTGGGCCAGCCTCTGTCTCTGACATGTGGATGGCCAACGTCTTCTCTGTGGGTGTTTCTGCCTCCAGGTTTCCCCTCTGTCTTAGGACACCAGTCATGGATTAGGGCCCTCCCTAGCGACCACATCTTACTAATGACACTGTCTCCAAATAAGGTCCCACTGTGAGGTCCCGGGGATGAAGAGTCATTTTAGGGGACACGATCCCGCCCATCACTCCAGAGAGAGAAGGGGACCCTGGAGAGGGACGGTCCTTGGCTTGATGTAGACACGCAGGTGTGGTTCTCGGAAGAGGACAATATGCTCGTGATGGGAGGCCCTGGGGGAGGTGGTCGCCCTGGGCAGAACCTGCTTTTGGCAGAACAGGGTTTACTGAGACTGGGATAGGGACAGGGACAAGACCCGTGCCTTCCAGACCAAGCGGACACTTGGTTGGTATCGCTGGTCTTTTTTTGTTTTATAAAACTCAGTTTCATAAGATACTGAAACTCTGAGAGTTTGGGGCTTGCCCAAGGTGACACCAAGGGGTGGGTCAAGCATGAGAACCTCCCAGTGCCACCGCCTGGACTCACCCCCCTCCCATACCCTAGACACTGCTCTCTCAGTAACAGGCCCTCGTGTTTGTATAGCAATTGAAGGACTTCAAAGTACTTTGTCTTACATGCTTTCCTTGGTGTTATTGGCAGAGGTGCCTGTTGATTCTGCTAAGAGGGCCAGCCTGGAACTCAGGAGCAGGTTGGGGTTGTTTGGAGAAGAGGAGGGATTTGGAAGTCCTTACCAGCCCTGTGCTGGTAAAACCTGTACTACACGCTTGTAGGGCATGCTTTTTATCAGTACGCACTGTGCTCCAGGGACAGTTAGGCACTGCCACCCACGGTGAAAGTCATTCAGTTGTGTCCGACTTTTTGCAGCCCCATGGACTATACATTCCATGGAATTCTCCAGGCCAGAATACTGGAGCAGGTAGCCTTTCCCTTCTCCAAGGGATCTTCCCAACCCAGGGATCGAACCCAAGTCTCCCGCGTTGCAGGCGGATTCTTTACCAGCTGAGCCACAAGGGAAGCCCAAGAATACTGGAGTGGGTAGTCTATCCCTTCTCCAGTGGATCTTCCTGACCCAGGAATCGACCCGGGGTTTCCTGCATTACAGGTGGATTCTTTACCAGCTGAGCTATCAGGGAAGCTGTGTCTGGCCATTAAGGCGCATCTGGGCTGGAGGGAAGGAGTTTCTGGGTCAGTGAGGGGGTGGGAATTGGAACCCAGCTCTCCTGCCCCTGTGGTGACTGTTGAGCCCTGGGAGGAGTCAGTGGAAGAGGATAGTGCTGCAGCTGCTCGGGACACTCTAATCTGCTTTCATGGCAGATGCCTGACATGAATATTTAATCCCTTTTTTTAAAATTTTCACTGTGTGTGTTCCCTGAAGGACAAAGCATGAAATAGGCACGGTGGGAAAGGGAATCAGACTTTATACCTGAACCGGCTCAGGTGACCCAGCCAGGGACATTTGATCAGGCCCTTGGGGGCAGGGCTCTCTTGCCAGGGAGTAGGGTTCAAGCTTGGGCTTCTAGGGCACGGCAGTAGCTGACTGTACCAGGCTTAGCGCCAGACGAAAGTGCACCCCTCAGAGGCCCGCATGGCAGAGGCCTGCCCTGTGCTGTGGTTTTCTGATTCATGGAAACTGTGAGCTTAGGTGCCACGTGCAGCTGTGACCTGGGGTGGTGGTCCTCAGTGGGAGCAATTCTGTTGAGCCACTGGCAGCATCGGGGAGAATTTGGGGATTTTTTTGGCCGCACCTCACAGCATGCAGGATCTTAGTTCCCTGATGAGGAATCGAACCTGGGCCCACTGCCGTTGGAAGCACAGAGTCTTAACCACTTAAGCCGCCAGGGAAGTCCAGGGAGACATTTTTGATTGTCACAACTCAGGAGGGATGGAGTGTACCTGGCCCCTCGTGGGCACCATGCCATGCCCGGGACAGCTCCCCCAACCCCTACCCACCGCACTGCTGAGAACTGTCCAGCTCCAAAGGCCAACCAGCATTGCCAGTGGCTGCATCCTGGGGCTGTCCCCAGGCCTCAACTTCCTGGAGGTCCATTGCATCTGATCCCACTATCCACTCCTTGAAATTCTCCCCGTCAGCTTCCAAGTCCAGCCTCTACTGGTTCTCCTCCACCTCTGTCTCCCTGCACCTCCTTTACCCCTTCACCCCTGACACCAGCGGCCCGTGGTCATGTATCATTTTGCACCACAGTTAATAAGCACACACCTCCATTAATATATGTGTACATACTGCTGCACTGCATACAACAGAAAAGGAAATAAAATGAATGTGACGAAAAGTAGAAACAGAACTTAAAATACTCCCCCACCCTCTCAAGGGCTCTCCTGGTGGCTCAGATGGTAAAGGGTCTGCTTGCCGTGCGGGAGACTCGGGTTCGATCCCCAGGTCGGGAAGATCCCGCGGAGAAGGGAATGGCAACCCACTCCAGTATTCTTGCCTGGAGAATCCCATGGACAGAGGAGCCTGGCGGGCTACAGTCCATGGAGTCGAAAAGAGTTGGACATGACTGAGTGACTTGTTAGTCGCACACGTACCCTTAAAGACCACCTCCGTCCTGAGTTCTTGCCGTCTGCCCACTGCTGGCCCTTGAGACCCCTCCCCAGCCCCTCTTCCCACTCCTTCCCTCCCCAGCTGATAACACCGACACCGGGGACCAGCCTGGGTTCACCATGACCAAACAGTCTCTGCACAGAACCGCCCCCGCCTCCTAGAGTCCTGGAGACTGGTGCCCCCTCGGCAGGGCCGGGGGTCCTGGATTGGGCCTCCCTCATTTCATCCCTGAGCTCCTGGAATAACCGAATCTCCTCACCTTCAGTTGGCAGGGACCTATTTTTATGATTCGAATGGAACCACATTCTTGTCGTTTAAAGCACAGTGGGTCTTCTTCCTTGCCACCAAAACAGAGGCCAGTCTCCCCCAGGCGGATGTGACCTGGCCACTGTCTCTTGCCCCCACCTGGAGCGCTTGGGCTGGAGTATATGGAGCATGTAATCTACATGTAAACACAGCCCCTGCCTGCTCACCTCTCCGGACTTCTCTTCGCATTGTCATTTCTGCAAACATCCATCCTCCTGTTCTTTGCTTGGCCAACCTTTACTGTATCCCAGCCCGGCTCGGGCACCACCTCCTGATGGGAGTCTTTCTAAATCAGGGCGGGGTTGGGACCCTATGCCATGCTGCCATCACCCCTGTAACTGTGTGTCCCCTTCTGTATGCTATGGAAGGGATCTCTGTCTAAACTCTGTCCTTCCAGACAAGGGGTTCTCAAGCACTCCTGTTTGCCTCCAGCACCTAACTCACCCCCTGACACAGGGAAGGTGTTCACTGAATGCTTGTGGAGATAACCGAACAGAGCTCTTATGAAGGATGTTTGCTGAACAGATAAGGGGAGAAGGAGCCTCTGGGCAGATCCAGCTAGACACAGCATGGCACGGCTGGGCCATAGGAGACGTGACAGGCTGTAGGCAAGGCCAGGATGGTGGACAGGCATGTGAGGGACCCGTGCATCCTACTGGGAGGCTGGATTTTGTCTTTTATCCCCCGACAGGGCAGGAGGCTCGTGATGGCTTTGGGGATGGCAGTGGCATGATCCAGCTTGCATGTCGGAAGGTCTCTATGACAGCAAACTGGTGCCAGGACCAGAGTGGAGTCGTTAGAGCTCAGACTTGCAAGCCCTGCTTATTGTTGCCACACCTTCAGGCCTGTAGAACCTCGGGGGGGATATTCTTTTCCCATACTGAAGATGGAGGATCAGACGCACAGCTCAGAAAATTACTTACAAGCTACACAGAATAGCCACAAGGGGCACTAGTGGTGAAGAATGCAGGAGACAGACACGGGTTCGATCCTGGGGTCTGAAGATGCCCTGGAGGAGGGCGTGGCAATCCATGCCGGTATTCTTGCCGGGAGAATCCTATGGACAGAGAAGCCTGGTGGGCTATTCAGTCTATAGGGTTGCAAAGAGCTAGACACGACTGAAGAGACTTAGCACACACCTGTGCTCTCATCGCTACCCTCCCGAGGGGTAGAAGTGATGCAGGGGCGGAAACAGTCAGTGCAAAGGCCCTGAGGTGGGAACAAGCTGGGGTAGGGTGGCTGAGCAGAGTGGTCGCCAGTCCCTGTGGCTACTCTGGGTGGAATGGGAGGGCTTGGCAGGGGTGGACAGAGTGGGCTTGGAGCTAAGACAGTTCACTCTGGTTGCCATGGTTGCAGGGCTGCGGAGGCAGCTGGGGGAGGTGGGGTGCTTGCCCAGCAAGAGAGAGCAGAATGGAAGAGGGGCTGGGAGGAGCCACAGGTGTGGAGAGAGGGCCAGCACTGTCAGGCTGCTGGGAGGGTCCTGAGGTGGGTGATGGATGGCGTCCTGGCCTTTGCCGTGCTGGAGTAAGGACCCCCGGGTGCCAACGAGTAGTCTGTGAGCCTGCGGGTGTCGGGGGTGTGTGCACATTGTGGTACGCCTCCAGAATCCCCAGGACCAGGGTCCTAGTCCCCATCCCTGCGGGTTTCCCTAGATGCAGAGCCGGTAGCCCCTCCATGTTGCTAAAGCCGCTCAGCCTTCTCCTAGACACAAAGACTGTCGTATACACCCTCCTCTGGCAGGCCTCGGATCCTTAGCTGGACCCAGTGTCCAGCTTCCTGGAGGCCCGTAGGGTTTCTTGGCTGCCTTCACTCAGCGGTGAGCTGCGCTTGCTGTGTACACACCTATGGTTGGGACTCCGTGCCCAGGAGGGCAAGACACTCCCACATCTAACTGTGTTTCTCTCTGCAGGACTTGGCCTGGGCCATCAGCTACTACACCCGTTTCTTCATCACCTACATCCCTTTCTATGGTGTCCTGGGATCCATCCTTTTCCTCAACTTCATCAGGTGCCTGAGTTTTGCTGGCTACTAGCCCCTCAGCCCCCAAGCACTGGTGCTGATGGGGGTTTGATGTGAGGCCCCCCGCCGGCCGAGGAAAACCTCAGAGGTCCCACTTTCTGCCTGGGCCCCTCATCAAGGGGCTTCACTCAATCCCCTTCACTTGTACCCGCCTTGCCCCGTTTGGGGTTGGGAGAGACAGTCGGTTCCCACCGATTCCCCAGACCCCGTGGAGCCTGAGCCGCCAGGCTGCACACTGAGCCAAGCCCCCTTCCAGGTTCCTGGAGAGCCACTGGTTTGTGTGGGTCACACAGATGAATCACATTGTCATGGAGATTGACCGAGAGCCCTACCGCGACTGGTTCAGCAGCCAGGTGAGGGCAGCCAGCGCTGGCTGCCAGGAGGGCCCCATGGAGCCCAGGTTCACGTCCCCAGGAGCGTGGCTGCCCCGTAGGCCCTGCACTGTCCTGCCCTTCGCTGGGGCTGCCGGTGTCCTTCACTGGGAGGGCCAGGGCCGGGCAGGAGAGGGTGGCCGGGAGCTTCTGGAGGAACCAGTGGGAATCGGGGCAGGGTGGTGAGACCCAGAGAAGGCTGGGCCTTGCAGAAAGGAGAGGGGTCCCTTTGTGCTTCTGCTCCCAGCCACTCACCCCCCTTCTCCCCAACAGCTGGCAGCCACCTGCAACGTGGAGCAGTCCTTCTTCAATGACTGGTTCAGTGGGCACCTCAACTTCCAGATCGAGCACCAGTGAGCACGGGCGTGGGCAGGGAGTGGGGGTGGGTGGAGAGCATACAGTGGAGGCAAGTTACCACCAGCTTCACCTGGCAGAGGGCAGCAGGTGGGGGCTCCTGTCTATCTTTCCCCCAACGACCCTAGACTGTATCTCCGCCCCCACCCCCGCCAGCCCCCTTGAGGCCTGGGTTCTTGTTCCCCGGGCCATGTGACCACAGAGGTGCCCACCCCTGCACATGGAGCCTGGCATCCTCCTGGATCCCGTGAGCCTGGCAGGGCGGGCGACTGGACCCTTTATTGACAGGAAGCCCGAGGCCCAGCCCTTTCCCGCTGCAGGCCAGCCACCCTGCAGGCACGCAGGGAGAGGCAAACAGGGTCTCCCGGGCGTGGCCAGCCTCCATCTGGGCGGTGGAGACAGTGGGCCAGCCCTCACGCCTGCCCCCGTGCTCTCCCCAGCCTTTTCCCCACCATGCCCCGGCACAACCTGCACAAGATCGCCCCCCTGGTGAGGTCCCTGTGCGCCAAGCATGGCATTGAGTACCAGGAGAAGCCGCTGCTTCGGGCCCTGCAAGACATCATTGGGTAAGGCGGGGCGGGCACGGGGGTCGGGGACCCCCCAGGTCCCCAGGGGACAGGGAGAGGATTGCGAGGCATGTGGTCGTGGGACCACTCGAGGTGGAGACCAGAGGGGCCCTGCTGGCACGGGTGCCCCCACCTGGCCCCTCTGTCGCTAGGGATTGCCTGGCCTCTGTCTGGGTTGGACAAGGTCCTTCCCCAGGGGTCCTTGGGCTCCTGATGAAGAGCTGAGAGGAGGCCCCCAGGCCGGCAGACCCTGACTCCCTGGGCTCCCTGGCCCCTTGGTCCCGTCGACCTGCTCCCTGACCGTCTGTTTCCTCCTCTTCCAGGTCCCTAAGGAAGTCTGGGCAGCTGTGGCTGGACGCCTACCTCCACAAATGAAGCTGCAGCCCTTGGGGCACCCACGGGGACGGTGGGGGGAGCAGGCGGGGGTGGTGGCTGAAGGGGAGGGCAGGGTTCTGTTCAGAGGGGCATCAGGAGGCTGTGGTGCGTGGCCCACAGACTTGAGGCTCGGCCTTTCCTCTCTCGCTGTCTGGTTTCGAGGCGTTCACGCCTCCCTCTGACACCCTCCCTCCTGGGTCCTGCCCCGCCTCCACCCTCTGTCCTGAAGCATCAGCCAGACCAGACTCGCACAGGTGCGGCCTGTTAGCCCCTGCAGCCCGGCCTCCAGGCTTCACACCACCCTCTTTTCTCCCTGCTCTTGAGATCCGCAGGGCTGGGTCCCAGCCAGCAAGTGGGACGGCTCCCTGAGCCTGCAGGATGTCCCCACCGCCTCGGACGGCCGCCCACCCTCTGCCCTTCTGTGGGGTGATGATGTACTGGATTCCCCGGGTCTCCCTCCCACTGCTGGCTCGGTACTGGGGGCGCCCCTGCAGGCCCCACTTTCTCTTCAGATGTCCAGGGCCCTGGCCTTGATGCCAGGCTCCCCTCGCCCGTGTTGCAGCCAGCTCAGGCCTCCAGGCCCAGGGAAACGTCCTGGCCCCACCGGAGCCCTCTGACCCAGGGCTCAAGCAGTTCCATCCCGCCGCCTCCCAAGTCCAGAGCCTGTGACCTCGGGTCCGGGGGGCAGGGCCACAGAAGAGCTCAGCAGAAGCAATGGCCAGGTCAGGGGTGAGCCGGCCTGTAGGCTCAGATGTTTGCTCTGGTTGGGAGACCCAAGATTCTGGAGCAATCGGATTGTCCCCCCAGAGTGCTCCATTACTGCCAGGCAGTGCCAGCCAGTCCCTGGCCACTTGGCTGGTGCGGACTTAGGCCCTCCAGGTTGCGAGTGGGCACTGGAGCCCAGAAGCTCATCACAGCCCCTCCCCACGTTGGGGCTGCCCACATGGACATGCTCTTTCCCAGTCTATCACGCTCTTGTGTCTTTTAGTCGTTTTTTAACCTTTTGCTGCAGGATGCGTTCTGCCGGGGGTGGCAGTGGGACTGGGCCTTGGGACGATCTGCCTGTTCCCACCCTCCAGCCCCTCTGCAGCCTTCCCAGGCCCCACAGTGGGCTGAGCTGGGCTCACTTACTGAGGCCTCCATGGCCCTGACTGTCAGGAGACAGAGGGAAGGAGCCCCAGAGGAGGGTGACCCAGAGAAGCCGGGGACTTGGTGGGGGTGGGGGTACCCAATGGGACAAAGGGGTTGGGGCCGAAGGCCAGACAGCTGAGGGGACAGGAAAGTGAGAGGGTGGGGAACCTGGCGGCCACTGGGAGGGTCCAGAGCCGCTGCATCTGGAAATTAACCCACTAACCGGTAGATAGCTCCAGGGGAGGGCGGGGCAGGAGGGACCAGCTCTGACTGGTGATGGACCTGAGGGTTGCCATGGCAACGGGGGGATCAGACTGCCTGAAGCCCTCCCACTGAGAATAGGCCAGCCCAGAGAGCCACTGCCCCTCCCCTGAGGCAGAATGGATCCATAGGGAACTGACCTTAATTTTTATTATGTTGCTTCCCCACCTCTACACTTTTGGAAATAAATGAAGTGATTTTATTCTGACTTCCTTGTTCAGCGCTGGCTTGATTCTCCTCCACTTCCTGTTCGCTGATGCTGGGTACGGTGTCAATGGAGTATGAAGAAGAGGGTCTGCTTTGCGCTGGGAGCGCTTTCCTCTGTCCATCCCCCCCACCCCACCTCCACACCTTTGCTCAAAGAGAACTTCCTTTCCCCTTCCCTAAAATGCACAGCAGGCCAGGAGTTTTGGGCAAATGGCTCAGATTAGTGAGCCCTCCTTCTTCCTGGGGACTCTGTGGAGTGAGGCTTTCTAAAGGTCTCTGGGGTGCACAGGCCACCTTCTTGACATCCTCAATCGCTATCCCCCTCTTGAGGGACCACCCACAGGCCCCAGGTCACTTGCTTCTTCTAACCTCGGCCCTACCCCTTCCTGGTCAGTGTACCAAGCCCTAGGGGTAGAGTCTCAGAAAGGGCTGAGGGGAGCCCTGGAGACCAGGTGTCTTGTGGCCCCTGTGCCCATGCAGGGGCTCATTGGGTCCCACAAGCCTGGAAAGAGCCCCAAGGAACATGCCAGGGCAGTGAGCCTCCTAGTGGCCCCTACACTGCTCTCTATGCCCTCCCCTCTGGGCTGGCTCAGCTTGGCAGGTCAAGCTGGGAGTGCCAGGGAAGTGCCAAGAGGTTTTGGGGAGCCAGGACCTCAGAAGCTCCCCACCTGGCCTTGCGTCTGCTCCCAGTGGGGGTGGGGAGGGCTCGAGAGGACCCGTCCTCTCTGCTCCTTCACCTGTGACCTCAGTGTAGCTGGCAGGGACACCCAGCTGATCCAGCTAGCATGTGTGTGATTCCCCGGTGGGCACAGATCATCTCTCAACAACCTGTGAGCCTTTGGCCTTGCCCTGCCCTGACACCCATTAGAGGCCCTGGAGTCTGGGGGATCTTGGGGAACATGCCTCCGGCCCCCTCACCTGTGCCTGTCTCCTCTCTCCTACCTGGGCTGGGCCCAGCACTGTGACGCTCAGGATGGTACAGTAATAGACACACACACACCCAGCCAGCTGTAAGTGCAGCGCCCATCACCAGTGACAACCAGGATCCCAGCAGGGGGAGAGTGGTGGGAAGGATTCTGCTGCCACTCTGAGGGCATCGGGTAAAACCTGGCCCAGACTGATGGGGGCCTGGACCTTCTGTGACTTCTTCCCCCACACTGCCAACCTTGTCCACCCTTGGGGCCGGGGACTGGGGAGACTCATTCCTGCTCTCTGCCTAACTGCCCCTCTGTCCCCATACTCTGCTGAGGCTCTTGCCCAGCACGGAATCATGGGCTTCTGATCCCCACCCTTTGCCAAACTCAGCCTCCCAGATGGTCACAGAAGCAAACCTCGATTCACAGGGGAGGAGGCTGAAGCCAGAGGAAAGGACTGGGCAGCTGAACTCCAGCCCCTCACCCTCCCCTTCCCCGGCGGGGCGCCCCATAAGGAAAGGGCCATTTCCCAGAGCCTGGGCTCTTCCTGCTCCACATCAGTGTCAGATGGCTCCCCACAGGAGCGAGGGGCTGGGTGGAGTGGATGGAGACGAGGGGAGTTAGTCCCTGCGGAGGGGATAAGAGCTCACCATGGCAAAGTGCCTACCCTTATAACAGTGTACCTCAGCTTTGCGGGTGGCGTGGGCATGTGCTGGGCACCAGGCCCAGAGGAGGCTTGCAGGACAGTTCGGGCTGGGTGTGGACCTAGAGCCCCAGTGGTGGTCACTGGCCTGGCAAGTTCCCAGGCTTCCAGTGGGAAGGGACACTCAGACCCTCTTGGCCCACTGGGAGTCAAGAGGAGGCCTTTGGTGAGCCAGGCGGGGCAGGGCGGAGATGGCAGCCACCTGGACTGCGCACGGGCTGCCCCGGGAGTGACAGGCCACTGCTCATGATACAGAGCCTTGGGGCAATCAAAGCTCAGTTGTCCCAGCTGTGCCATCCCTGGAGAGGTGCCCCTCTGGACAGGACACAGCTTCTCAAAGAGCCCCGTGGTCCGAGTCTGAAGTGGAAAAGATTAGCTGTGGATCCAGTGGGGTACCTACACCCATCTGTGAAGGAACCAGGGCCTGGAGGGTGCAGGCGGGCTCCAGGACAGGAACTAGCCCATCATAAACAGAACAAGCGAACGCCTACCGTGCCAGGACTTAAAAGATCATATCCCTATTGCCCTTTGCTCAGGCATGTGACCTACCAGCCACTCCCAACATTACAGACATGGGCTGGTTCTTGTGAATTTCCATTTCCCCAATCTGCCCAGGCCATCTCATGGAAGACCCCAAGTAAATAAATGCTGGCCGATTGAAGGGGCAAATGAACAAGGCTTCCCTAAAGACTTTTGCTTTTCTTCTGGGCCCAAGACTGTGCAGATCATAAAGCAGGGACACTGCTTTTCTTAGTGGCTCTACCAAGGCCCTTCCCTCCTTTGCACAGACCGGGCCCAGGCCCTGAGACTGCAAAAGAAACCTATAGACAAAGGGAAAACTCAGCTAGGGAGAAGGGTGGATGACTTGGCCCCAGGGATTCTAGCATAAGGGACAGGGAGGAACAAGGGCAAAGGTGACCCACCAGTGAAGGATTCCAGGCAGTAGGCAATGGGATAGCTAACTGAGGCCAGGGGGCTTTCCCAGTGGTCCTTTGGTTGTTGTCCAGTCACTAAGTCGTGTCTGACTCTTGGCAACCCCCCATGAACACATCATGATTACCAGTCTTTCACCATCTCCAGGGGTTTGCCCAAATTCACATCCATTCAGTCAATGATGCCATCCAACCATCTCATCCTCTGTCGCCCCATCTCCTCCTGCCCTTAATCTTTCCCAGAGTCAGGGTCTTTTCCAATGAGTCGGCTCTTCGAATCAGGTGACCAAAGTACTGGAGCTTCAGCTTCAGCATCAGTCCTTCCAATGAATATTCAGGACTGATTTCCTTCAGGATCTACTGGTTTGACCTCCTTGCAGTCCAAGAGACTCTCAAGAGTCTTCTGCAGCACCACAGTTCGAAAGCATCATTTCTTTGGCACTCAGCTTTCTTTATGTTCCAACTCTCACAAGCATACGTGACTACTGACTGGAAAAACCACAGCTTCGACTATGGACCTTTGTCAGCAAGGTGAGGTCTATGCTTTTTAACACATCTAGGTTTGTCATAGCTTTTCTTCTAAAGCGCAAGCATCTTTTAATTTCGTGGCTGCAGTCACTGTTTGCAGTGATTCTGGAACCCAAAATCACTTGGTCCTTTAAACAAGTTATTCCTAGGCAACTACCCATTTGCAGACGTGAGGGCGCAACGCCCTCGGCCACCACCAGGGGCAGCACGGAGCACGACCTGCTCCACATTGGTGCAGCTATTCCAGGTGCCCCTGGGTGGAGCTGCAGGCTCAGCGTTCCTGCTGGGGGCGGGGCGGGGCGCGTGCTCACCCCGAGTCTGCTGCTGCTAAGTCGCTTCAGTCGTGTCCGACTCTGTGCGACCCCATGGACTGTAGCCTACCAGGCTCCTCCATCCATGTGCTAGTATTTCCCTGAGAAGGGCATCAGGGTCGCTATAGGAAAGACACTGGCCATCTGCCCTGCGGGACTACCATCCCAGGGCCCACAGGGCACGAGGAGTCAGCAAGAGAACAAACAGCCTGGGCAGGGGCCCTGAAAGTGGGACTTACTTTCAAGGACAAAACAGGCTGGGAGGCAGCCACATGCTTGTCCCAGGTGAGAGCTTGTGATGGCCCCAGGGCCATGGATTGTACACATTTTTAAGATAAATGGCTCAGGCCTGTTGCTGCAGGCTCTCAGCAAAAAGCCTTCCACAGGTATCTCTTCTACCCTAGGAGGTCACACTACCACTCCAAGAGACTGCATAACTTCCCCAAGGTCACAGCCTGGAGTCCAGGACTTTCCCTCCCGGCTGCCCACTCAAGAGAACAGCTGGACACGGTGTGGAGTGGGTCAGGGTGAGACTGGAGGTCCAGGGAAAGACTGGACAAGAACCTGCCCCCTTCCACTTCCTGTAGGAAACCCAGTCAGGGGCCCTGGGGACAAACAGTGGGGGGCAGTCCTGCAGCTGGTGGGGAGACTCCAGCCCCTGGGCCAGAAAGTCCCTCAGAGAAATCCTAGCTCAGCGTTTCTATTTTTTTCTCAATCTGCTGATACTTCTAATGAAACCTTCCACTCGGTTTGGAGCTGCTGAGCAGAGGGGTCCAGCAGCCCGGCTCTCCCTCCTTCCCACCTTCAGGAAGGGCCCCCAAAAGTGTCCAAACACCACAGGCCCAGGCCAACACCCATTTTCCAGATGAGGAGCCCAAGGCTCAGTGAAGGACCACACCTTGTTCTCAAGACTCCAGGGACAGAAAGAGCCCTGTTCCAGGGGTCTTTGGGCTTCCAGGTGTCTCAGACAGTAAAGAATCTGCCTGCAATGCAGGAAACCTGGGTTTAATCCCTGGGCCGGAAAGAACCCCTGGGGAAGTGAATGGCTACCCATTCCAGTATTCTTGCCTGGAGGATCCCATGGACAGAGGAGCCTGGCCGGCTACAGTCCATAGGGTCACAAAGAGACAGATACAACTGAAGCAAAATTAATACACACACACACAGGGGTCCTGCTTGAATGGTTCACTGCAGCAGTTGGAAACCAGCACCTGGTCCCGGGGAGGCATGGGGCAGGGGGAGATCCCGATCACCTCCTGTGGACCCGCTCACTGGTGTGATGCCAGGTATACCTCTGAGCTCAGCAGCAGACCCCCGCCAGTGGCCCTCTCAGGCCCCTCAGCCATCAGGCCAATGCAGATGCCGGACAGGGGTGCCTCCTGTGATCTGGGGGTGCCCACATACATGGCCCTCGGCCCCCGTCTGCCGCGAGTCTCTTGTTTAATCGCTAAGTCTAGTCTGACTTTTTCTGCAACCCTATCCCACCAGGCTCCTCTGTCCAGGGGATTTCCCAAGCAAGAATACTGGAGTGGCTTGCCAATTCCTCCTCCAAGAAATCTTCTTGACTCAGGAATTGAACCTGTGTCTCTTGCACTGGCAGACGGATTCTTCACCACGGAGCCACCAGGGAAGCCTCCCTGTCCAACTATGCAAAGGAATAAAGTGGGATGAGCCTGGAGTGAACTACCAAGGTTGCTGGTGACTGGGTGAAGAACAGGAAGGGACCAGGCCCTCAGGGCATCTGAGCCTGGGGCAGATGCCAGCTCCCTGACCCAGAGCAGAGGTCAACTCAGAAAGCCACCATCCACCACCACCCTCTCACCTCCCAACACCCTGATGGCCCAAGGACCTGAACTCCAGTTCCAAAATCCGTGCAAATTATCTACTCCATAACATACCTGGGTTTGTTTTTATATAAAAATAACATTTTCCCCCTAAATTTTTGCTCTAGGAAAACATGTCACGCTCACTGTGTCTTTATACACTATGCCCCTGGCCCTGGTCCTAGTGGGTCTAGAGCCATGGTCGTAGGGCTGTGGAGCAGACGGAGAGGGACCCAAGAGGACAGACAGGGCTTCCAGCCTGAGGCAGGGTGAGGTGGGGCAGGTGAGGAAGCCTGTCTGGGTGGCTTGGTGGCTGCTGGGGCCCCGGGCGCTGCAGTCATCACTGGTGGAGGTAGGCTTCCAGCCACACATTGCCAGACTTCTTCAGGGACCTGGGTGGTGGGGGTAGGGAAGATATGAGGGACTCAACTGCAAGATATTAACCTCTTCCCCCCCACGATGATGAGTGTGAGCGGAGATGGGCAGGCAGCTGGGGTGGGGCCGGAGGGAAGGACTGGGAGAGGCGGCTACACTCTCATTAACTGCAGTGGAACCTAGACCTTGGGTGGGAGGGGAAAGGGCCCAGGCCACATCCAGCCAGGAACCAGGGTGGGTCTGTCCCTCCTCACCCGGCTCTCTCTGTCGCTTCCTCCTGCTGAGCCCTGTGACCCAGAGATTTGTAAGGCATGGAATGTGCCCACCATCAGCCTGATTCAGGTTGGGGGGGAACCAGAAGCATCAATAACTTGCTAAAAAAACCCTGTGCCAGGTGTTTGAAAGGGGCCAGGCCAAGTGGCAGGGGCTTCGAGGATCGAGCTGGGAAGGGTGACGAAGGAGGAATTCAAACACCAGTAGAGAAGGGCCTCGAAGTAAAGGGAACAGCCTGTGCTAAGGCATGCAGGTGGAAGAGCTCTGGCTGAGACTCTGGCCTCTGTTCCCTTCAAGGCTACCACCAGGGCCGAGCCCGGTCACCCCTGAACAGCTGCAGGAACACCACTCTGATCCTCCTGCCCCATCAGTACGTTCCCGCAGTCAGAGCATCCTTCCAAAATCCAAGTCCTGTGTGCCCCTCCTCCCCTCAGTGGCTCTCCCACCATCTAGCATACTCCTGCCTCAGGGCCTTTGCATGGTTATTCCCTGGCCCCAGACATGCTGCCCCCAGATGTCTCTTCGGCCAGCCCTCTCCCTTCCTCCTTGTCTCTGCTAACGCGTTGCCTTCTTACCACCCACCCTGCCACCCGACTAAAAACTGCATCTATGCCTGGTACCCCCCATTTCCTCTCCTGTACCCACCCAAAGGTTTTGTGGTTTTGCTTTGTTTTTTGTCGAAGCACTTCTCCCTTTCTCGCATTTTGTCATTTACTTATTTTCTGTAATTAACTGCTTGTTTTCCATTTCCCCCTGCTCGGATGTCAGCTCCAGGAAGGCAGGGATGTTGGGAAGTTCTGCTCACTGATGAGGACCGGGCCTGGGCCTGTGTGTGAGTGGACATTGGGAAGGACGGGGGTGGGGTCACAGCCAAGAGCAGAGAGGCTGATGGGAAAGGCCCTGAATGCCAGCTCCCAGAGAGAAACCTGCAAGAACTCCAGAGAGCCAGGTGGGTGCTCAGGGAGTGGCTGATGGGCCCCAGGGGTGGGCGGGGGCCCCGGGGAGCCACCATGAGCGGAGGGCCCTTACCTGATGATGTCCACCAGGGCAGTGAGGAAGGGCTTCACCTCATAGCTGAGGCCGTGCTTGGCGCACAGGGCCTTGACCAGCGGGGCCACCCTGCGATAGTTGTGCCTCGGCATCGTGGGGAAGAGACTGTGGAGAAAACAGTGCCTTGGTACCCCCGGACCCATGCACCACCTCTCCCAGGCCCTCCGGGAAGTCCAGGACAGATGTCTTGGCCTCCCCCGGAGTAGATGGGACATGGGGACTCAGGCCTCACTCCCACCCCCATGGCCCCCCCCACCCCGCCCCAGGGTCTGCGCTCACTGATGCTCGATCTGGAAGTTGAGGTGTCCGCTGAACCAGTCGATGAAGAGTGAGGGCTCCACGTTGCAGGTGGCTGCCAGCTGCCAGGAGCGGGCGGGGCATGGGTGAAGGGGCTGGCACAGAGTGCCAACCCCACGGCAGCCCCATCAGTGCACCCATTCCTCCCAGCTGGGGACCCCACCCCTACCCCCAGGATGGGCCCCACCCCGGCTGCCCACCTGAGAGCTGGCCCAGTCCCGGTGCTTCTCATGGCCAATCTCCCTGGGGATATGGTTCATTTGTGTGATCCACACGAACCAGTGGCTCTCCAGGACCCTGTGAGAGGAGGTTCAAGGCACTGCCGCACATCCTGCTGACCACTCAGGCTTCCCCATCTGTACTGTGGGCCTCAGCTTCCCCATCTGTACTATGGGATTGCAACTCCTCCCCACTGGTGTTTCAAGCAGTCAAGTGGTGTGGAGGCCATACCAGGCTGAGCCTCGAGCAGCCCTACTCAAGAGGGTGGACACCCCAGATAGCTTCCCTGAGACCCGCCACCCCTTGGACGCTGCCACTCAACAGCCCAGGGAGACAGTACTGCTGTCCCCATTCTGCAGATGGAAACACTGAGGGCTGTGGTCAGGGTGCTCTGCTGCTTGTCATGCCGAACCTGGCCATACCTGACAGCCACAAAGAGGAGCAGCGCCCCAGGAATGCCATAGAAGGGGATGTAGGACAAGAGGAAGCGGGCGTAGAAGCTGGCGGCCCAGAGCAAGTCCTGTAGAGGAGGGAGGAGGCGGGGGAGGCCGCGAGGCAGCCGGGAGGGGGAGCTGGGGTCATCCCCATCCTTTCGGCTTGATGTGCCTCGGACGGGCACATCACCACCCCTTCTCTGGGCCTGGGTTTCTCAGCCAGGTAAGGGGACAAGTCCTCGCCCTGCCAGCCTCACAGGGCTGACCATGGATGCTGTGCAAGGGTGTGGGATGAAGGAAGCCTTGCCCAGAAGACAAATACCTGGCAGAGGGGGCCCAGAGGGTCCCCACCCTCATCTCTCACTGTGAGAGACGCACACCACACCCTGTGCACATGCTGACCTGGCAACCACACACGCACACACTCACTCCCCCTGCTCTCAAGCACACGTGTTCCACATCACTACACGCACACCTGTTTGCAGTGGTGTCCCCAACACCCCACCTTCCTCCACCACAGCTGTATGCCCGGGGGAGCTGGCAGGGCCCCCGCTCACCGTCCACTGCATGCACACCAGCATGTAGGCCAGATTTTCCACTTCGAAGTTCACCAGCGTGAGCAGCGGCGGGCCGACTGCAAGGAGGGGCATGAGGGGGGCTCAGGAGCAGGGTGGGGGTGCAGAGTGGGCCAGCCAGAGGGAAGGGGAGGGGGCTCTGTTCCTTCAGGGGGGCTGGAGGCTGGTCCCACCCAGCTGGGATGAGCCTGCATCACCCACAAGGCCTGGTCCTCACTCAGGCCCTTGGTGTCTGAGCCTTTCCAGGCTGGTCCTTGCCCCACCGCCTCCTCCATGCCCTTTCTGCAGGTTGGCACCAGCCTGATATATCTCCACCCTTTAATCCTCACCTTGTGGCCCCCACAACTGCCCTAGGGCTCGGGATGCCCTGACCAAGGGCAGGAAGGAACTCTGAAAGCTCCAGCCAGGGCTGTGACCGCCTCAGACCAGAAGGCACCCCAGTGGAGGGAAGGGCAGGGCAGAGGAGGGCCGCATGGGCTGCAGGCTGGGGCAACCAGAGACGTGCTGTGGACAAGGCAGGCCCCGGAGTGGCCCCCACCCCATCCGTGCTCCCACCCCCAAGAGGACAAGGGAACACTCACTCAGGAAAAAGTACAGGTGCTGGTGGTTGTAGGGCAAGTATCTGCGCTTCTTCTTGCCGTACTGTGGGGATACAGGCGGCCCGTTGGGGAGGGCGGCTCTCCAGGCCTTCCTTGGCCCGGGCAGGGCCAGGGGGCTGGCTGGGCCAAGAGGCCAAGGCAACTCGGGATTCTAGCCACTGGGAGGTGGGGAGGGGCTCTCTGAGGACAGGGGCTCTGCCTAGAACTAGAGTAGGGGGCGCGGCCACCAGGTTTCCGCTGCAGGCCCGGCCTGAGCGTGTCCCCCCACACACCTCAACGGACGACTCCCCCAAAAGGAAGACAGGCGCCACAGTCACGTCCGGGTCCTTGTGGAAGATGTTGGGCTTCGCGTGGTGCTGGAAGTGGCGGAAGTTCCACCAGTGCGCAGAGAAGCCCTGCCGGGGAGTGGGCTCTCAGGGGTGGGGCCGGGTCATGCCCACCTCCCCACGCGGCCACGCCCACCTCCCCATGCAGCCCCGCCCCCATTCGCCCTGGTGGCCCCGTCATCCGCCCCCACCCTCACCTTCAGCTGCCCCATCACAAACTGCTGGGCCAAGTGGTTCCACCGGGAATTCCTGAAGATGGACGTGTGGCCCAGGTCGTGCTGCAGACACCAGCTCTGGGCCTGGGGAGACGCAGGGTCCGGGGCTGTGGCCGGGAGCTGCCGGGGGTCCAGCCCGGAGCCCTGGCCAGCCAGCCCTCCCAGCTCGCAGGGCACCCCCACAGCTGGAGTCTCACTCTAGACCCTAGTGGGCCAACCTCTTTTTTTTTTTTTAGTTTTTATTTTCTGGCCGCCCAGCATGGCATATGGAATCTTAGGTCCTCTACCAGGGATTGAACCTGCACACCCCTGCAATGGAAGTGCCGAGTCTTAACCACCAGACTGCCGGGGAAGTCCCCAGATTCCTCTTTTAAGAGACAAGGACAGCTGAGCTTGGGAGGTCCAGGGGCTGCAAGACTGTCATGGAGCCGCAGGCAGCAGCCTTCCAGCTCTGGACCCTGGGCTCCCTGCGGAGTACTAAGTAAAGAGCTTCCTTAGTTCATTTAAAATGAAGCTGGACTTATAGGGCCTCTGGCTGGTCATTCTTTGCAGACAAAGAAAGAAACAAATGTTTTGTTTGCTGCAGTGTTTTTTGTTTGCTGGTCAATGTGTGTTTTCAGCAGACATTTCCCAAGTGCCCACATGTGCCAGGCCACGGCTGTTGTCAGTCTAGGTGTCTGCAAGACAGCGCTGGGTCACCTGGGAGACGGCCAGGATGAGGGCGGCCAGGGTGCTGGGCAGCCAGCCGGGGCCGAGCAGGTAGATCATGAGCCAGGCGAGCACCTCCATGGCCAGGATGTGGCCCAGCAGGAGACCAAAGAAGGCGGGCTTGGCTTCAAACAGCTTCATGTCCTCGACCGCCTGGCGCAGGGCTCGGAAGTCCTCGATCAGCTGGGTCTGCCGGGGCGGAACAGCCGGTCAGCCGAGAAAGCGAGGGAGGCCCCCCATTCCCACCCTCACCTTCCTGGGCAGCCCTCCACAGCCACTCCTCCTAGGGTCCGAGGGGTGTGGCCAAAGGGGATGGAATGCCCAGCTTGGGGTTCCCCCATCCCCACAAAAGGTGTGGGGAGCCTGAGAAACAGCGAAAACCCTTAGAGCTCAGTTCATCTAAATCCTCATCATAGATGGGGATGCAGGGCCCAGAGGAAGGAAGGGGGTCTGCCTGGAGTCTCCCAGGAAATGCTGGTGCAGGCGTCCCTACAGCTCTGCCAGCAACTGTCCGCTCGGAGGGCTGGCAAACCATGAAGCTGTTATCAGCAATGCCCCCATTCTTCCAGCCCCATACGAGGGGCTTAGCCTCCACCGGAGCCCTGCTTACATTCTGGGGTCCATCCTGGCTGGGCTCCTCTGGGGCCAGCTCTCCAATCAGGAGAGGCTGCAGGAACTTGCGCACAAAACTGAGGTCCTGGTGGAAGGCGTGGAAGGCATCCTGAAGGAGAGCAGAGTCAGGAGGACAGACAGACAGACAGGCAACACCCAGAGGCAGCAGGCAGAAGCAAAGCACAAGGGCTGCTGATGGAAGGGCAGAACAGGCAGAGGCAGGCAGGCAGCTAGTTGTTCATTAGCCACAACTGAACGACAGTCAGCCTTGCCCATGAGTCCTCCCTGGTCCTGCCCAGGCCCTGGGTGCCCTGCCTGCATACCCCTCGCCTACTGGGCTCCAGCTGCTTCACCCTGCCATGGGGCCTTTCCCCAAACTTGGCTGAGTGTTTTAAAATCTGGATTTACAGAAAGTTTCCCCTGAAACACTCTGCTTCCGTTCATGAAAGGGTTTGACTTTTCCAAAAAAGATCGCGGGAAAGCTTTCTCGAAATCACAAGCTTTTCTATTGGGTCACAAATGTCAGATCTACCAGCTTTTACAAACATAAGCAGTGAGTAACGTGGGAGTGAGGAAACTGGCAATTGATGACCACTGGGCCACCAGGAGAAAAAAAAAATTCCACCGAAGACCACACAGCCTGAAGATGCTCGAACAGTTAAACTCATCTAATTTGAAAAGCAGGAGGGCAAAATAAGTTTTTTAAAAAAATACATAAGTTTAATAAACAATCTAACATTCCTGTTATTCTCTGTAATGGTGGTGGGGGGTGGGGACAGGGTGCAAAGCAGAAGGGGTTAGAGGAAGACAGAGACCTCAAGCAAGATAAAGGGCAGAGGGATAAAGATAAAGAGGACAGGGACTGGTCAGGAAGTGACCCCCATCGCTCATGCTTGGCAGCGCTGAACTGTGAGTAAACTTGAACGTCACACCTGGGGCTCAGACTTCCTGATCTAGCCCTCATGTCCTTGGCTCATTGTCGTTCACAAACGGGTTTTTATCCTTGGACTTGCAGAGGCTCTCTGAGTGAGCCAGCCCCAGCTGACCAGCAGCCTGGATGGTGGAAGCAGTGTCTGGGGCCAGTTGGGATGGGGATGTCCCCAGGAAGGTGACTGCTGGCTGCTATTGTCCTCTCGCTAATGAGCCTAGCAGCACCTGGTGGGTGTTCCAACAACCCTTGCAGTTACTGCACAACATCCCCCACACCATCCTGTGCGGGGCTCAGAAGAACCTCAGGCCCCTCCAGCCCCCACCTAGAGGCTGCACCTCTAGGTGTTAGCTGTTCTCCCCTCCTGGCCCAGAGCAGCCTGAGGACCTGAGGGCTCCGAGGGTGTAGCTTCTGGAATAACCTAGGTCCTTGGAAAGGCTGACTTGGGGCCCCTCCCTGGAGCTCACAGTAGGGGACAGGGTTGTATTGGTATAGATCTGTCTCCAGGGAAGAGCTCTGATGGGGGGGCAGCACCCCTAGGAGACAGGGGGTCGAGGGGAGACTGGCCCCCCAGGAAGCTGCCATGGCCCTGGTTACCTGGGGACCAGTGTTGGCCGGGGAGCTAAGAGGAAGATTGCTCCTGTGCTTGGCTGACCCCGCTCACCGTGACCTCGAACGAGTCTGTTCTCCTGCCTGGAACTAGGCAAATCCAGGGGGCAAATCCAAGGGATGAGACTCCAGACCTTTCTGGCTCTAGAACCAAGAGCATTAACTTTTTTTTTTTCTTTTTAATTATATTCAAACATACATAAAATTGACCATTTTCACCATTTCGAAGTGTACAGTTCAGTGGCATTAAATGTATTCACTTGTTGGGCAACCATCCCCACCAGCCATCTCCAAAATTTCTTCATCTACCTCAGCTAGAACTCTGTCCCCATGAAACACTACCTCCCAATTTCTACCTCTCCCAGCCCTCAGAGCTCAGTTGATAAAGAATCCACCGGCAGTGCGGGAGACCCCAGTTCGATTCCTGGGTTGGGAAGACCTGCTGGAGAAGGGATAAGCTACCCACTCCAGTTTTCTTGGGCTTCCCTTATGGCTCAGCTGGTAAAGAATCCGCCTGCAATGTGGGAGACCTGGGTTGGATCCCTGGGTTGGGAAGATCCCCTGGAGAAAGGAAAGGCTACCCACTCCAGAATCCTGGCCTGGAGAATGTCCATGGACTGTACAGTCCATGGGGTCGCAAAGAGTCAGACACAACTGATTGACTCACTTCACAGCCTCCAAAAACCATAGGTACTGCTCTCTCTGTGAATTCCCTGGTGGTTCAGTGGTTAGGACTTTATGCTTCCACTGCACAGGGCAGAGGTTCAATCCCTGGTCAGGAAACTAAAGTCCTGCAAGTCATGCAGCTCGGCCAGAGGGGAAAAAAAAGAAAGAATTGACACTTAGAAGAGGAATCATTTAGTCTGTGTCACCGACTTGTCACTTAGCATAATGTCTTCAAGGCTCACCCATGTGTAGCATGTCAGAACTTCCTTCTGTTTTACGCCTGAATGAGCATTGACTCTGATTCTCATTTCCTCTGAAACCCCCGTGGTGGTGCACGGAGCCCACATACAAACAGGCTCATGGCACGCTCACAAAGGGTGTAACAACCGAGGCTCACAGAGGTCACAGAAATTCAGCGCCATAAGCGTGTCTCTACACAAGCAGACACCACCACCAACCCACGAAGGCTCACAGCCACGCTCGGGAACAACGCACACGGCCAGTCACTCGGACACCCAGAGAGACACAGCCTGGCACACACACACACACAGCAGACGTGTGTCCTGTGGCTACGGCCTCAGGATGTCCACCCTCCCAGCCTTGCTCTCTCCTGACCTCTGAGTCTTTTCTGGGGCCACCCTAGCACCTGGCAGACCCCAGATGCTCCGGGGCCACACTCTTGAGCTGAGCCGCTGGGGCAGCAGGTCACCTCCCTGACTCCTTTCCCCTCGACCGGGTGTACCCAGCCCGGCCTGGAGATGCCCCGAGGGAGAGGCCACAGCCAAGCCCACCCAGGAGACCTCCAGCCAAGTGTGTCCCTTACAGTGAGTAGGGAAGAAGTGAGCCCCCTCAGGTCCAGGAGGGAATATCCCAGAGCTCACGGACAAGTCTCCACCTGATGGGTGGGAAGGCAGCGCTGCGGTAGGTACTGGGAAAGCAGCTCAGGTTCCTGGGGCTGGGTTGAGCACTCCAGAGCCTACACTTCTTGCGGTCTGAGTATTAACACAGTAGGTCCCTGGCTTCAGACCCAAACCTCAGCAAACAGTTGTTTTTTTTTTTTTTTTCCTGGACTATTGGCTGGGGCCATGTGACCCAGTCCTCTTTGGCCTCTGTTTAAACATTCAGGAATCTCAATGGGCAAAAGACTCAGAGAGGTTGAGCCATTTACCCAGGGTCACACAGCTCCATCTGATGAAGGCTGGGCCAGAACTTGGTCTGCCTGTAAAATGGTGCTTGTGGCCACTCCCCGGTCAGAGGGGAGGCGGTGGGTCTTCTAGGTGGGGGCAGGGGGTCCTCATCACGAGGCTGGTCACCATCCTGAGTAACCAAGGATCTGGCTGCTCAGAGGCCAGGGTGTGGGGGTCAGGAAGGTGGTCCTGGCATTTCTGGGGCTGCACTGACCAAGTCTCAGGGCACTGCAGGAGGTCCCAGCCCTACACTGCGCCTCCCCACCCCCCACCCCCAGTGCATCTGGAAACATCTTCTCAGAGGCACGGGTGCAAACCCTGTGACTTTCCCCCAAGGAGGTGGCAATTGAGGCCTCTCACTAGTTCTTGGAACAGACTTGGGTGAAACTTCTAGAATTAAAATGGTGTCTCTAAACATAGACTGCAGGTGGCAGGGACAGGCCCTGTTCACAGCGGTGGCCTCGGAGCCCTGCACAGAGCAGGCGCAGGATGGCAGGTGTGAATGTGTGGACAAGAGCCGACCCCCCACAGCCCACCAGACGGGGGTCTGAACCATTTGCCGGGGAGGGAACAGAGGCTCCGAGTGGTGGGCCGACCCGCCCCAGAGTCTGCAGTGGCAATGCGCGGATTCAAATCCAGGGATCTCCTGTGAGGTCCACATCCTCCCAGGGCACAGCTCCCACCCAGCCCTGCCTCAGTCCCTGGAAGCATCAGAGTGGCCCCCTGCCCAGGCCCCCAGCCCCACCTTGAACTCCAGGGAGCAGCTGGTTAAGGGCAGGCATAGGGAGACTCAGGAGGCAGCCTGCAGAGGGTAGGAGCCAAGTCATTTATGAGCCACGCCAAGCCGTGGAGCCACAGACAAGATCACACCCCTTCTCCAACCTGTACTTTGTCGTCAGTAAATCAGGACTCACTTGTGCCCATCTTGTGGGGCTGCCAGAGGACTGAGTCAGTGCAGGTAGAGCACTGGGAAGGGGCCCGGCGTCCAGTCCCCGTGGCCTCAGCTGCCTTTCACTGCGGTCCACCCAGAGATCCAGGCCCGCAGGCTGGAGGCGGGAGGGCGGAGGTATGCCCTGCTGGTCACGTTCTGGGCAGCCTGAGGCGAGGAAGCAGGACACCTTCCACCCCAAAGATAAGGTGGGGGCGGGGAGCATTTCTGATCACTTCTTCAAAGAATCTGGAATGTTCCAGATCAGGAAAGGGGTGGAGCAGCTGGGGGCTCAGGTGGCCTGGGTCTGCTCCTCTTAACCTCGGCTCAGGAGGCCACAGTGGCTTGGTGAAGACGGGGGAGGACACACTCAGAAATTCGTCTCTCTCTCCCTCCCTCCCTCCCTTTCGAGTGGGAAGATTCGAAAGGAGAGCCGGATCTCACCCCCAGTGGCCAGATGCTCCTTCCAGTCAATGGGGAGGCACCATCAGTATACCCATTTTATAGATGAGGAAACTGAGGCCAAAGGGCACACAGCTCTGGACATGAGTATCCAACTCCTGCCCAAGCAGCAGAGTCTTGCTCAATGGCAGATGCCCCCAGGAAGTTGCCCCTATCCCCCCCAGCACCCCTGGTGATGAGTGTGGTGGCCTGGGAGGGGGCGGTCTCCTCCACCCAGCACCCTTGGCCTCACAGGTGCCACTGACCCAGCTGTGACATGAAGTGGACCCCTGGGTCCTCTCTCCACCACTGAGTTCTGGTTCTCTTCCACTGCTGTTTCCTGAGAAACCCATGGCTGCCGCTTGGGCATCCTTAGAGGAACTGTAGACGGGCTCCCAGGGTGCTTAGGCTGCTAGCATCCCCACATTCCTGCCCAGCACCGCACAGTCCTGACACCTCCCCAAGGCACTGTGCCCCCCAATCCCCCCACCGCCCAGCTCCGCCAGGGGCCTGGGTGGGTGGGGACACTGCAGAAAACGTCTACAGAGCCCAGAGAGGGCAAGCTTCACAGGCAGTGGCCATTAGGCAGCTTTCAAGGCAGCCGGCATGGTAGTGGAAGCAGAGTGTGGGCCCCAGGACCAGGTCATCTGAGTCCCCGGCCAGCCCCTCTCTCCGGCCCCATTCTCACTCCAGAGCCTCAGATCTGCTCAGACCTGCCCCTACTCAACTCCCAGACACAAACCCCAACTTCCAAGCCCAAGGACAAAGGTCCTGCCCTTTGAGGGTTCCAAGAAGGTCCTTTTAAATCACCCATATTCAGCCTCAGTCTCCTCATCTGCAAAATGGGCTAACACTGGGATCACCTCTGAAGTTTGTTGTCTGAATACCACCCGGAGTTAGATCCTAATGGTTCCCATCGGTGCCCCTGAGCCCAGCATCACCTGCCCTCTCCTCTGGACACACCTGCACCTCAGGGCCCAGGTGAATGGCCACCTCTTCCAAGTGGCTTCCCCTGGCAGGGCTGGGAGGGAGGTCCCTATCATCTGTTAACGCCTCCCTCTTCTCCTGGGAGGCTCTGCCTTCCCCTTCCTCACTAGGGATCCTTTTAAAATGTATCGATATGTCAGATTCCCCTGTCTTCTCTGTTCTGCCCTGCATTCTCCCCTTAGAATAAAACCACAGTCCTGATTCCCCTGCTATCACTGGTCCTCATCGCTGGCCCTTCTCACTGCTTGGCTCCGGCAACACCGATGGTCTTGCTATTCCCTGAACGCACAGAGTATGGCCCCACCTCTGAGCCTTCGCCCTAGCTGGTCCCTCCGCCAAGGAACACCCTCTTAGCAGATTTTCTTTCTGCTGCCTCATGCAGCATGAGGGATGAGAGTTCCCCAACTAGAGATCAGACCCATGCCCCCTGCAGTGGAAGCGTGCAGCCTTAACCACTGGACGTCAGGGAAGTCCCTCCCAGCAGATTTTCTGTTCATAGCTGTATCTTCAGTTAGGTTGAGGTTTCGCATATGGGATATGCTTGCTGGTATCTGCTGTTGAATCTAGTGAGTTAATAATTGAAGAATGAATGAATGAATGAATGAATGAAATAAACAGCTAAGTGGCAGTGGAGCAGCTGGTTAACAGCATGGGCTGTGAATTCAAATCTGAGACCCATCACTTAATTTCAAGTCATTTTGCCTCTCTGAGTCTGTTTTCTCATCTGTAAAATGGAAATAATAACAGTACCTGTCCCATAGAGGTATCATGAGGATTCAAAGAGGGACTGTCTATAAATCAAGCACTGAATTCGGAGCCTGGCACATAGTAGGTGCTCAGCACCCAGCCCTGGTCAACTTATGACCAGCAGTGGCTGGGCCTTGCCCCTCCCTGGCTGGCTCCTCTAGTTTCAGACCGCCTATGACTCTTAGACAAACCTGGCTCAGGGCCCAGAGCATTCTCCCCAGGGTACCCGGCTTTGTATCCCAGGATGGCCACAAGCTGACTTCACAGCACAGGAACTCTGGGAATTTCCTGGCAGGAAGGCTTCTGTGGCCTGAACAGGAGAACAGCTGATGGGCGGCAGGGGCTGGTAAGAGGTGGCTGCGGGAACACAGCCCCTGTGACATGGCTACCCCACCCCCACCAGTGCTCCAGGGCAGGGGCTGGGGTGCCTGGGGGTCTGGGCTGGACCACACCAGGCCTTAGGTGGTCTGAGCCCTGCTCTGCCCTGTGGGCTCACCACAGACAAAAACTGGGGTCCCCCACCCCCAATCTCCTCATAACCCCTTTGGCCTGAACAGACCAGGTATTGGTGGCAACTTAAGCCCAGTGTCTGGGGCCTTGGGAAAGCTAAGAGATGGCCTAACAACACGCCCTGTTACAGACATGAATGAACCAAAGAGGGGGCTATGTCATGGCTGTCTACTGCACTCTACAGTCTGCAGGGCACCCTCATACTTATCAGCCGGCAACACACGCTGACGGAACAACTGCGTAGCAGCTGTGGGGCCGCAGAGTTGCAAAGGCACAGTCCCGCCCTCAGCTGTCTCACTGTCTGTCCCCGCTGTCCCCACTTTACAGATGAGGAAACTGAGGCTCACAGGAGTGACAGGCCTGGTTCAAGGTCACTCAGAGCCTCCAATGGCAGAGCCAGTACATGGCCCCAGGGAACAGAGAGCATGTTTTTTAATGGAAATGGGAAAACGGGCCCTGTTGGTGAGGAATCAGTGAGACAGCGGTCACGTGGGGTCTCAGGGTGTAGAGCTAAATGGATGATGGGGTTCCCACACAGGGAGGGTCCCCAGCATAGGCCTGGGCACCAAGCAGGAAAAAGTGATTCACAAACATTCTACATCATCTTCCTCTCACCAGCCTCCATCCTGTCCGCCAGGTCAGAGATTGATAAAAGGCCAGAGCGGCCACCTCCAGGATACTGGAGGGGTGCCCAGCGCTCAGCCCAGGGGAGCGGGGAGGAGCTGCAGCTCCTTACTAACCCACCCCCCAACCCCGCCCCAATGCCCTGGCAGCAATGCACGTGTGTGTAACCACGCACACAAACACAGGCCTCATTCACACATGTATAGGCCTGGAGACGGTCACATACTCACCAGCCCTCACTCCCTGGCCACCGCGTGGCCCCCTGGCATTGCACACAAGGGTTTGACTGTCACCTTCTAGAGTTTCAGGAGATGTCTGATCCCTAACCTCTCAGCTTCCGGGGCAAGTCAGGAAGAGAGACTTTTTCCTTAAAAGAGTCCCGGGAAGATCGCCCAACCCACAAGAGAAGGCAGTAGGCAGAGAGAAGGTGGTTCTGGCAACAGGGCCACTGACCCTGCTGGGACAGGACACAATCTCTTTTGTTATTTAAAGCCCCGCCAGTTAGAGATGCATCCCCTGGAATCTTGAAGAACTTCTTGGTGCCCAGGGTGACCAACCTAGAATTTGGGATGGTCAGAGCATCACGGCCCCAAGTGCTATTGTTTGGCTGGGGGCAGGGGGTCGGGCGGTCTGTAGAAAAAGGGGCTGGTGAGGAGTCTCACCCTGATGGCTCCTCTGCCAAATGGTCCCACTGGACAGGCCACATTCCTCCTTGACTAAAATGTCTTGACATAGCTGCAGAGGGGAAGCTGGGGTCCACAGGAGCCCGTCTGTTCCTGGGGTGACTGTGCTTTCCGAAGAGGCCCACCCAGCCTGACTGGCAAAATTCTCCCACACGCAGCTGCTAGCCCAGGAGAGGTGAGTCACTGCCCCTCAGAGCCATTCACAGCAGTTCCTGGGAAAGCCACAGACCTCTAGGCCCTGCCCAGGCTCTGCTGCCCTGCCTCCAGCCTCTGAGGGCACATCCTTGCCAGCCCCTAGGGAACCCGCCCTACCTCTGGCATCCAGCAAGCACCCAGCATGAAGACCCCTCTCTTGGGGGACCCAGAACCCAGAGGAGGAACACCAGAGCATCAGGGAGCGCCCTCACCTAGGGCCAGCGCTTTCTGCCCCGGCACACCCACCTCTGAGACCCCCGCTTCCTCCCACAGACATCTGCTGCAGCTCAGCCCCAGGAGTGCGGGTCTTTTTGCCGGGCTGTGGTCTTCTTACTCTACATCAGGCCCCCGTCAGTCCCTCCCAACTCTGGGTCCCCCGTCAGGAGGTCAAAGGTCAGCGCAAGTAGGAAGGATGCTAAGCACCCACCCGGCTCCCAACCCGCGCCGCTCCCACCGGCGGTGGAGCAGGGGATGGTGCCCAGCGACCAGGCCCCAGCCGAGCACCGGGGCTCCACCCGGCCGGCGGTGGGCGGCCTTACCGTGGCGTCCTCGGCGCCGTGGTGGCCGATGAGGCGGCTGCCCCCCGGGTGTCGCTGTGCCCAGCGGCTGATGTCGTAGACGCGACGCTCAATCACCAGCCACTTGTCGCCCGGCAGGTTGTGCCGGCGGACCTGCTCCCAGCGGAGGGTGGGCAGCGGCGCCCCCCGCTGAGCAGGTTCCCAGTCTGGCTCCCCGACGCCGCCCATGGTTGCTCGCAAAAGTCCTCGCGAACCCGGGACCTCGCCGAGCAGAGACCCCGAGGGGAGCGAGGCAGCGATCGGAGACTGCCTCCGCCGCCACCCGCTGCTCCGCGGCCCCGCCCTGCCGCTGCGGCCTCCGTACGAGCGTGCGCCGGCCCGGCTGTCCGCGGGCAACTTTTCCCTCCCTTATAACCGCGCTGACAGCGCTCGCCTCACCCCCTCCCCGCGCCCCGGCCCCCGCCGCCGCCGCCGCCCCAATCCCCGCGCAGCGGCTCGGCCCCCATTGGTTGCGCCGCTCGCCGCCGGGGCCGGCGGGGAGGGCGGCGTCGAAGCGGGCGCGCCCCGCCCGCGGGGCTCCGCGGCCACCACACCCCGGCCTGTGGGGGGCACCGGCGCAACCCGACTCGTGCCGGGCGGGGCAGGGAGGGCGGGGCCGCAGGAAGGTGAAGCCGGCAGCCGGCGTCCGCCGCGCCCTCGGGGGCCCGGTCCGCGCCCGGTGGGGCCCTGTGCAAGAGTCTGCGAAGAATGGCCTTCCCGCTGCGCCCTCTGGAACGTTAAATTCTGAGGTCTTAGAGGTAGGGACACTACCTCGAGATGACTGTAAAGAACTCTCGAACCAGGGGTCCCCAGCATCCGCTCAGCGAGGTCTCTCGGTCGGGGCTGTTACTGGACTGACCACCCCCACCCCTCGGGGGACCATCTGTGGAGGTCAGTGGTCTTCTGCCTTCGGAGATTCAGAGGTGGGGAGGCCGCGGGATGGCCACCCGGGCAGAACAGGGGCCCCGGAGTGGGGAGTGGGGTACTGTCATTCACCAGATGTGGCTGCTCAGCTGGCTGGCTTGCTCCTTATACTACCCTTCCCTATTTTTTACTTAAATTCCTTTTCAGAGTGTAGGTTGTTCCCCTACACTTTGTCATTTGTCAGAGACAAAAGATTTTGTTGTCCTTGTCTAGTGGCTGAGTCGTGTCTGACTGTTGTTCAATCCCATCGGACTGTAGCCCATCAGGCTCCTCTGTCCGTGGGATTTCCCAGGAAAGAATGCCGGGGTAGGATACCATGCCCTTCTCCAGGGGATCTTCCTGACCCAGGAATCGAACGTGTTTCTCTTGCATGCCAGGCAGATTGTTTACCACTGAGCCACCTGGCAAGCCCCAGAGACAAAGATACCTGTTTCTAAAAGTTAAGAATTCACACCTGACAAGGCATGAAATCAGGCTAAGGTTTATGCTGCAGGACAGCAGGTATCAAAGCTGAGCCCACATCAGTACCACCAGAGGGTGTGTTAAGGCACAGACTGCTGGGCTCGGCCCCCAGGAGGGCTCAGCAGGTCTGGTTTGGGGGGCAGAGAATTGGATTTTAACAAGTTCTTAGGCGATGCTGATGCCAATGTCCTGGTTTGGGGAACACACTTTGAGAACTCTAACTATAGTTTTCTGATGTGCTAGAATCTTATTTTCATTTAACACTTGGTAGTTAAATCACTCAGTAATATTTGTGGGACCAGATTGGCCAGGGTCCAAAGAAGGGTTTGAAGAGGCCTCTGAATTCTCCTTGTTACCCAGAGCACCTGCATTCGGTTACCAGGACAACCAGTAAGAGCTTGTAGAGACCATGGCGGAGGGCTGCCTGAGCTGTCTCTACTGAGGCGTCCTGGAGTCCCCTCCCTGAGTGTATGTAGGGGTGGAGGAGCGTGGCTGGCAGCTCCGCAGCTGGAGAGGACTGCTGACACCCCTGCCCCGTCATATCCACACATGGGCAGCAGGATGGAAGAGGTGTGGCCCCCACCCTGTCTTCAGCGGCCATCAAGGGTCAGTTACTGACCCCTGACGCTCTCCCTGGGCCCTAGCCTGGTCTCAGCTCCTGTGAGGTAGCAGGGGATTGAGTGGGTTAGAACCTTCGCTTGCCCCAGCTGTGCCCAGAGAGGTGAGGAAGATGAAGGCCCACAAAGGATCCCCTAGGAGGAAAACCAAGGACAGGGCTCAGGGCTAGGCCACTGCCTCCAGCTACTTCATCCCAACAAGGGGAGAAAGGCAGCTGAACCTTACTACCTGGAGTGCGAGCTAAGTCGCTTGAGTCGGGTCCGACTCTTTGCGACTCTCTGGACTGTAGCCCACCAGGCTCCTCTGTCCATGGAATTCTCCGGGCAAGAATACTGGAGTCGGTTGCCATGCCCTCCTCCAGGGGATCTTCCTGACCTAGAGTGTCTCTTGCTTTGCAGGCGGATTCTTTACCACTGAACCATCAGGGAAGCCGATTGCTCTAAAGCCTGAACTGTGCCTTCTCCCCGGAGCTCCACCAACAGCTTTCATTTTTCTGAGGGCCTCTGGACCTTCCATGGCTTCTTTGGGCTTCAAACCAGGGAATCTGGCAACTTTCCTAGAGTTGGAGGCCCTGGGGAATCCTGGGATTCCATTGTCTCCAAACCCCCATCAGGGCAGTGAGGCCTCAGGCTACTTGGAAAGAGAGAGGTACCACTTGACATTCCTGAGCTGCCATGGGGCTACTGTAAAGGCTTTGGGTTGAGGCAGGGGGAGGGGAAGTATACAAAAGGCAAAGGAGGGTCTGACTGGCTGGGGCATTTTTTGGGGGGAGGGTGGTGTCACATGAGCCACTGCTGGGCTTCTCCACGAGCTGCTTCACGGCCTGTTGGACACACTGAAGTCTCCATCCCCCTGTGGAGCCGCCAGTCACTGTCCTGGAGCTGAGTGATGCTTGTGTAGGCCAGCAGGGCTCAGGCAAGTCACAGAGGGGCAGCGGTGGCCCAGTTGAGCAAATTTCTGAGAAAAGCTGTGCACCTCCCAGAAAGAGCAGTCACAAACCCAGGCATTTGTTCTGCAGTGGAGCCAAGTCAGAGGTTTGTAATTTGGCTTTGAGTTAAAGCTCACCACAGGCTTCCCATGTGGCTCAGTAGTAAGGAATACACCTGCTAACGCAGGCGCCCCAGGAGAGGCGGGTTTGATCTCTGGGTCAGGAAGATCCCCTGGAGTAGCAAATGCCAACGGGATTCCAGGATTCTTGCCTGGGAAATTCCATGGACAGAGGAGCCTGGTGGGCTACAGTCTACGAGGCTGCAGTCAGACATGACTTGGTGACTGAACACACACACACATACACACACACACACAAGCTCACCAAGCTGAGCTTGGTTATTAGGCCCTAGATACAATTTCTCAGTGAAGAGTTATCATTCGTTGTTCAAGAGCTGTGGCCCTACCAAGCCTGAAAGACTATGGAAGCATCACTGTGATGGTTCAGTAAGCTCCTTAGAATACACCTTAGTGAAAAAAAAAAAAAAAAAAAGAGGCTGTACACAATTGGCCAATAGGCATATGAAAAGATGCTCAACATCACTAATCTCAGAGAAAGTGAAAGTGAAGTTGCTCAGTTGTGTCCGACTCTTTGCTACCCCATGGACTGTAGCCTGTCAGGCTCCTCCGTCCATGGGATTTTCCAGTCGAGAGTGCTGGAGTGGATTGCCATTTCCTTCTCCAGGGGATCTTCCCGACCCAGGAATCGAACCCGGGTCTCCCACATTGCAGGCAAACACTTTACCATCTGAGCCACCAGGAAGATCTCAGAGAAATGCGTATCAAAACTGCAGTGTGGTACCATCTCATACTGGTCAGAATGGCCATCATTAAAAAGTCTACAAATAACAATTGCCAGAGAGGGTATAGAGAAGAGAAAAGAGAACCTTCTTATACTGTTGGTGGAATGTGTAGCCACTGTGGAAAACAGCGGTGGAAGTTCCTCGGAAAAATAAAAATAGATTTACCATATGATCCAGCAATTCCATTCCTGGGCATATGTCCAGACAAAACTATAATTCAAAAAGATACATGCACCCCTATGTTGGTAGCAGCACTGTTCACAATAGCCAAGACATGGAAACAATCTGAATGTCCGAATATTACTCAGCCATAGAAAAGAATGAAATAATGCTATTTGCAGTAACATGAACGTAACTAGAGATTATCATACTCAGTCAGAAGGACAAATACCGAAAGACGTCACTTACATGTGGAATGTAAAATATGACACAAATAAAACAGAAACAAAGTCAGGAACAGAGAGAACAGACTAGTGACTGCCAAGGTGGGGGGCGGGGGAGAGGGGAGGAATGGGAGCTGGGGATCAGTAGATGCAAACTGGTATATACAGAACGGATAAACAGCAAGGGCACTATGTTCAGTATCCTGTGATACATCATAATGGAAAAGAATATGAAAAATATATGTATCAATGAGTCACTTTGCTGTACAAAAGTAATTAACACAATACTGGAATTGAACTACAATTGAAAAAAAAGAAAGAAAACATCACAGTGAGATATCACTTCGTAGCCATTAGGAAGCAAGTGTTGGCAAGGATATGGAGATATTGGAACCCTTATGCCCTGCTGGTGACATTGTAAAATGCTGCCTCTGCTATGGAAGACAGTAGGAAAGTTCCTCAAAAAATGAAAAATAAGAGGGCTTCCCTGGTGGTTCAGTGGTAAAGAATTCGAGGCAGGAGACAAGAGTTTGATCCCTGATTTGGGAAGATCCCACATGCCATGGAGCAACTAAGCCCATGCACCACAATTACTGAGCCTGTGCTCTAACGCCCAGGAGCCACAGCTACTAAGCCTGTGCTCTAACGCCCAGGAGCCACAGTTAATGAGCCCACGCGCTCTAACACCCAGGAGCCACAGCTACTGAGCCTGTGCTCTAACGCCCAGGAGCCACAGCTACTGAGCCCACGCGCTCTAACGCCCAGGAGCCACAGCTACTGAGCCTGCGCTCTAACGCCCAGGAGCCACAGCTACTGAGCCTGCGCTCTAACGCCCAGGAGCCACAGCTACTGAGCCTGCGCTCTAACGCCCAGGAGCCACAGCTACTGAGCCCATGCGCTCTAATGCCCAGGAGCCACAGCTACTGAGCCTGCGCTCTAACGCCCAGGAGCCACAGCTACTGAGCCTGCGCTCTAATGCCCAGCAGCCACAGCTACTGAGCCCACGTGCTCTAGAACCTGTGACGAAGAAGCCACCGCCATGCACAGTCTGTGCACTGCAGCTAGAGAGCAGCCCCCTGTCCTGCAACTAGAGGAAAGCCAGCGTAGCAGTGAAGACCCAGCACAGCTAAAAATACATAAATCAAAAACAGAACCACTATATCATCGAGCAGTCCCACCTCTGGGTAAATGTCCAAAAGAAGTGAAAGCGGGATCTCAAAGAGATATCTGTACTCCCAAGTTCATAGCAGCCATTATTTAATCACTAGCCTAGAAGTAGAAACGGCTCAAGCCAGCAGTCAACAGAGACGTAGTGGTGGTTTAGGTGGTTTCATCACTAAATTGTGTCCGACTCATTGCGACCCCATGGACTATAGCCTGCCAGGCTCCTCTGTCCATGGGATTCTCCAGGCAAGAACACTGGAGTGGATTGCCATTTCCTTCTCCAGGGGATCTTCCCAACCCAGGAATCGAACCCAGGTCTCCTGAATCGCAGGCAGATTCTTTCCCAATTGAGCTATGAGGGAAGTCATCTCAACAGAGGTAAACAGATAAAATGTGGTCTCTGCATACAATGGAGCATTGAAGTGAAGTGATGTCCGACTCTTTGTGACCCCATGGACTGTAGCCTAACGGGCTCCTCCATCCATGGGATTTTCCAGGCAAGAATACTGGAGTGGATTGCCATTTCCTTCTCCGGGGGAATTTCCTGACCCAGGGATCGAACCTGGATCTCCTGCATTGTAGGCAGACGCTTTACTGTCTGAGCCACAAGGGAGGCCCTAATGGAGCATTACTCAGCCTTAAAAAGGATGGAAATCCTGCCCCAGGCTGCTGCAACGCAGCTGAGCCTTGGGAACATTATGGTAAGGAAAATAAGCCAGTCATCAATAGACAAAACACTGCCTGATTCCCTGGTGGCTCAGATGGTAAAGTGTCTGCCTACAGTGTGGGAGACTGGGGTTCAATCCCTGGGTCTGGAAGATCCTCTGGAGAAGGAAATGGCAACCCACTCCAGTACTCTTGCCTGGAGAATCCCATGGACGGAAGAGCCTAGTAGGCTACAATTCATGGGGGTCACAAAGAGTCGAACAAGACTGAGTGACTAAACTTTCCACCTAGAGAAAATCACTAAGGTAGTTATAGCCTGGTGGTGGCCAGGGGTGGAGGGAGGGGAGTTCTTCAATGGGTTCACGGTTTCAGATATGTGAGATGAAATCGTCCTGGAGATCTGTTTCATGGCAATGTGAACATACTTGATGTTCCTGAACTGTCCAGTGAGAAATGGTTAGGATGGTAAATTTTGTGGTTTGTTTTTTAAACCACAATAAATTTTTTAAAAGTGGGGGGGTGGTAGTGCTGCAAAGGTCATTTAGTCCGATATTCCCAACTCAAAACTGAGGCCCAGAGGGGAGTGACTTGCCCAGGTCCTCAGCCCTGGCGAGATCAAACAGGAGAGGCTCGGAAGATGGTAAGATGTGACACATAGTGTGAGGCCAGGGTGGGGCTAGGCTCAGGCTCAATGACTGTAGCTGGTGCTGGCTTTTAAGATGTGGCTGTCTGTGCCAGCGGCACTTAGCAAGACCTGAGCGGGTTAATCTAGAAAGTTCACTTGAGAGGAAGAGCGTGTGGCTGATGTCAGCTAGCCTTCCCCTCCTAACTCTCAAAGCCCTGAGAGCCCCCGCCCCCAGAAGCCTGCAGGTGCAGCTGTCAGGAGGTATATGTAAGAAACAAACCTAGATTAAAATCCCCATCTGCCACCACCTGACCCTAATTCTGCACAACTGAAAAACACAGAAGGGCCTAAGGCAGCATCAGGAACTCGGCAGGTGGTGAGAGGAAAGCTTCTAGGAGGCTGACTGATGCCGTCGGCTCTGGGACAGGGCTCATTTATTCCTCATCTGGGGCCACTTTTTCCTGTGCGACCTCTTGGTGCCTCAGTCAGCTCATCTGCAAAATGAGGGGAAATAGTACCTCACAGGGGTGCCCTGAGCATTAAGTGAATTTGTTCATGTTGTCGACTGAACGGAAAAGGAAATGGCAACCGACTCCAATGTTCTTGCCTGGGGGATCCCGTGAACAGGGGAGCCTGGTGGGCTGCTGTCTGTGGGGTCGCACAGAGTCAGACACAACTGAAGTGACTTAGTAGCAGCAGCAGCAATCGACTAAAAAATACAGTCACAACCTGAAAATAGAGTTATTTGGTGGGAATGCTTAGGACTGCAAGCCAGGAAGACAGCATCTCAGTAGCTCCGAGAAAACTGCCTCCAAGGAGGCAGGAGTGGAAGTCAGGTTATATTCAAATTTGCAACAAAGGGTACAAGCAGTCTGAACATTAAAGATCAGGTATCAGGTTAAGGTGGAGAAGGAAATGGCAACCCACTCCAGTATTCTTGCCTGGAGAATCCCAAGGACAGAGGAGCCTTGGTGGGCTGCCGTCCACGGGCTCGCACAGAGTCGGACACGACTGAAGCAACTTAGCAGCAGCAGCAGCAGCAGCATCAAGCTAAGGAATTCAGCATTCTATGTATGAAAGTGAAGTCGCTCAGTCGAGTCCGACTCTTTGCGACCCCACAAACTGTAGCCTAACAGGCTTCTCCACCCACGGGATTTTCCAGGCAAGAATACTGGAGTGGGGTGCCATTTCCTTCTCCGGGAGATCTTCCCAACCCAGGGACTGAACCCGGGTCTCCCGCATCGTCGTATGCTTTACTGCTTTACTGTCTGAGCCACCAGGGAAGGGGATCACTGAGTTCATTCCTGTCATACACACTGCAGCTCTCGGGGGCCAGTCCTGTTTGCTTGTTCGCCTTGCTTTTGTATTCCCCCAGCTCCTCAGCACTCACCATGAGTGGTAGCAGCAACCACTGGATTGCATCCCCATTCACATTTGGAGGTCAGAAATCGCTGATGGCTGTGACATTTCTTGTTTATTAATATGGCAAGAGGTATTTTCGTTTCACAATGTAAATGGCTCGGAACCCGCCCCAGGACATAATAGTGCTCATAAATACTGAGATACTGAGGCCACAGTGTGTGAGTCACATGCGCCTCCAGGTATCTTAGCGTACTGTTGGCTGACCTCGCCTCATCTGGGCCTGACACCAGGAAATGCTATCGCAGGTGCAGGCGGAGCGAGTCTGTGGTGGGGAATCCCTGCCAGGGCTCTGAAGTGTTGCCTGGTGTCTCCTTGGTGGTGGGTATGGCGGGGCCACAAGCACAGAAACTCGGGGCAGGCATGGGGCGGCTCCAGGGCCCAGACCTCCATCCTCCTTAGTCCTCCAGCTGACCCAGGATTGACCCAGGACACAGAGACTGTAGGCAGGAGAGGACATAGGAGACTCCATGTAATGTCTCCTTCCCTGACACCCTCCATCGCCCTCCTCGCTTCACTTCCTCCATCTGCCATGTTGGATGTTCTCCGTGCATTATTTTCATTACCAGCCTCCCCATGAGAGTCTCAGCTCCAACAAGGTACCCCCAGCACCAGGAACTGTGTCTGCGTATGAGTTGCCCAGTGTTTGTTGAGTGAATAAATGACCGTCTACAACAGGAGGCCTAGCTGGTGAACATCCCAGGGGGGCTGGGGAGACAGAAGGTATTCAAATCACAAGTGGAATGGAGAGGAGGGTCTGCGGCGGAGGGAGAATCTGGGAGGCAGGAGAGCAAGAGGGAAAAGGCTACTGGCTGGAACGAGTGATAAAGTGGGGAGCCTTGACTTACCAGCTGAGGCCCCAAGGTCTCAGAGAAGTCCCCTTGAGGGATCACCAGCCTCAGTAAATACTGACCCAGAAGCTGCCATGCCCCCGCCAAGGAAGGACACCCACTGGCCTTGGCCAATATCCCTACCAGTAGGGAGGGGACCAGGCACCTGAAGACACCTCTCAAGGACCACTTGGAGGCTCAGAGGCCCAGGCCACCCCTACTTTCTTCTGACTACTACTGTCCTTTAACCAGGGCGGGGAAAACCAGAGTGACCACAGCCCCTGCTGTGCTGCTGACAGACATCACCAATCAATCCTGCCTCCGTCCTGCATGCTCCAGGAAGACCTTGATGCCTTGACTCTGAGTTCCAGGCTTCCACGTGACACCGGGCAGGGGGGCCTCGAAGGGAACTGCCCAGGATTCCTGGGGAGGCCAGGACAGATTCCCCTGTTCTCCTGACAGCAGACCCCTCCTCACAGGGAGGGGGAGCTGGGCTCACCTTCCCCCCCAGCCCCCAATAACCCACGGAACACTGGGGAGGACTTTGGGGGATGCCGCCTGCAGCAATCCCTTCAGGATTTGGGTTTAATCCCAAGCACGAGGGCGGGCAAGGAAAGGATTTTGTTTCATTCCTTCAGATGCCCAAGGCTTGGCCCAAGCCCCAGGGCGCAGGAGTGAAGGCGCGTGGCTGCCCAGCCTCTACCAACAAAGCCATCCTTTATTAAATAGACCGTGCTACATTCCATTCAGAGGAGGAAATCGGACAGGGTGAGGGATGTGTCCAGGTTGGCTCCCCGGCATCGTGTGGGGTGAGGAGGGGCCCGGGTCCTGCCCGCCCCACCCCAGGCCTGCGTGCAGAGCAGGGCGATCTCAGCCCCTGTTGTCTGAATGGCCAGGCCCAGCTGAAAACAGGCCTGGGCGTCCTGTGGCCCATCTGTGTTTGACTCTGGGAAGACAGTGACCCCATCCTCCCAGCAGGGGTGGAGGCAGGGCTCCCTGCAGCATAGGGCTCAGCCGGCAGGGAGGGAGGGGGACGAGGGCCCTAATCCATCTCAGGCAGATACAGGATGGAGTGGAAGACAGCCGGGGAGGCCCTGCCCGTCCTAACTCTGCTGCCCTGTGGGCACCTGGGATGGCAGGTCCACTAGGCCTTCGGTGGGGAGGCCATCTGGGAATGGGGTGAAGCATGGCCACTAGGGGGTGCTGGTGCCCAGGGCTTGCAAACTGGAAGGGTGAGGAAGATACCCTGGAGATGGGACCAGCAAGGCACCAGCAGGCAACAGCTCCTGGGATAGCAAGGGGGTGCTGGCTGCCCCAGGGGTCCCCTGCTAAGGGCTGAGCTCCCAGCTCCTTGGTCTTTGGTGCTTTCTTGGAAGTCTCCTGGTGGCTGTAGTACTACTGAGAAGGAGAGGAGGTCACCTCCTGAGGTCCTGTCCAGGGTTGGACATTTGGTGCTGGCTCAGTGCCGCCTCCGAGGCCTGGCCATTTGTTCCTCCATTCAGCCCCTGGCTCAGGACTGGCTCCAGGACCCCGTCTGTCAGTCTGTCTTGGGGCGGGTGTTATCTCCAGCTCAGAGCCGCCCTCCGGGCCTGGGCCATGCCCTAGGCCTCATGGGGGAAGAAGCCGAGCTTGGCCAGTGACATCTCCTTCCGCAGTCTCGTGATCTCCCAGAACATGGGCTCCGCTGTAGGTAAAGAGAGAAGGTGAACAGCTCAGTGACCCTCAGGGTCACCTCAGGCAGATGGCCTGGCCCTTCCCCCTGGTTTTGGGTATAGCAGCTGGCAGGCACCCCTAGGACTCCCCAGTCCTTCAGGACAGATGACCTCTGTGAGTGGTCGGACCTCTTAGAGGCTCCTCTCTGAGGTCCTGCAAACTGCTGAGTGCTGAACACCTGGGAGGCTTGAAGGTGACAACAGTCACTTTCATAGCCTGACTCGGACATGCACGCACACACTGTCACACACTCAGACAGGCTGCAAATGCTCTCCAGCCACCCTGAGCAGGGCCCATCCCCTGGCCTGGCAGAATGCGGGCAGGGGACACAACGGGTGGGCAGGGCACTTGTCGGACAAGGGGAGGGGAGGGACTACAGAGGGAGGTGGGGCGAGCCTGTGTTCAGCCACCACTTGGAGGCCACGCGGCGGGGAGCTGATTCACAGGGAAGGCCCCACCGTGTAGGGTCTCGGAAGCCAGGCCAGTAACAGGGATGCTGTTCGTTCAGGCCCCGGGGGTTGGGAGAGGTTTCTGGAAAGGACAAAGCAGCGGGATCCAGGTATGCAGGGGCCTCCAGCTGGTTTTCCTAGTGAGGCAACTCCCAGGAGGCTCCTTCCCGCTCTTCTTCTCTCCACAGGGCATAGCAAGAGACGCTTCGAGGAGCCCTTATGCTAATTCACTACCTTCCCCTCTCGCTGAGTCCTCCCTCCGAGGAGGGCAGCAAAGTGCTGGGGTTGGCCCCGGCCGCGGCTGACCCGCCCCGCCCCGCGCCGCCGCTCCCGGGCGCCACCCCGATCGGCCACTAGGGGGCGCTCACCGTCCTGCCGCACCAGGCCTTGCTGGATGTAGCGGATGTAGGTGAAGAAGTTGCACACGGCCGTGATCTACGGGCAGAACGCACAGGATGTGAACCTCTCGGTGCCCGCCACGAAAGCCAGGAAAGATCGGAGACCACACTGGGAAGTCCCACGTCCTGGCAGAGTCAGATTACCGCTGGGCTCTAACGTTACAGTTAACAGGAGCAGTATTATTCCTCCTAATAAAAAACGATGCCGGCAACTATAGTGTAATCAAGTGCGCGGATCCGAAGAGGCCGACGTGCCTACCATCCCCATTCCACACGTCGGGGGAGTGGAGGCTGCGAGAACGACCCGACAACAACTGTGGAGGCCACGGAGCTAAGAAGCGGCTGAGCTGGAAGATGAAACCCCGGCAGGCTGCCAAGAATCCAGGCTCCCTTGAGGGGCTTGCTAGGTCTGGATGCTGGAGGCCCCAGGGCATCTAGGCCTTAGGAGGTGCCATGCGTGATGCCAGGAAAGATGAGGAATCAGAAGCTGCCCACCTGGCTGCCCTGGATCCCGGCCTGAGACCCCCAGCTTTGCCTAAGGCTGCTCCATGCCAGGCCCTCTCTGGGGCACTGGGGACCCTGGGCTGGCTCAGATCTGATCCTGGTCACAAAGACTCAAACCCTGGAGAGGGTGCTGTTGGTGCCTCGCCCAGGCCCCCTCCCTCAGGCTGGGGTTCCATCTCCCCACAGCACCCCAGTACCCTCACAAACCTGGGCCAATGACTGGCGTGTGGAGTATAAAAGGACACGGCCTTGCCTCAGAGTAGAACCCACTCTGGGCTGCAGAGCGATGAAGGCAGACTCCAGGGGAGGCCTCACCTTTGCCTGTCCCCGCTTCTGCCTCCCTCCCTCACCTCCTGAGAATTGCACCCACTCTCCATCTTGGGCTCTGCTTCTAGGGAACCCAACCTAAGACAGGGTGGAAGACAGCTGGCAGTTGTGCTCACAACCGCCTCTACTGAATATCCAGTGCTTTGCGGGAGGGACATCAAGTCGGGGTGGGGGGTGCCCACCACCTGGGGAGTGGAGAAAGTTGTGGGAGTGGTGATGCTCCTGCTGGACCCTCAGACACACAAGAGCCCTTGGCAAGAGGACAGAGTCGGTGGTCTGGGTTGGTGGCCCTGGCAAAGGCAGGAGGTGGGAGAGAGGCCAGGTCAGGGGATTTAACCCAGGGTAGCCAAGGCGCTGTCTGGGAAGGCTGCACAGGATGGGGTGGGGCGGGCCACAGGAGCTTGAATCCCAGGCCGTGGAGTTCCCTAGTGACCAGTGGGCCCCACCAGTGGACCCCTGAGTAGGAAGGGGAGAACAGTGGTCCTCTCTCCCCAGGGCCGTGATTTGGAGACAGAACTCTCTTCTTCCTATGGATTCCACACTCCTTGGTCTCCTCAGGGTGGGGACCACATCCTAAAACTTCACACCCTTCTCTTTTCCCACTCCAGCTCTGGCCAACACAGCAGACACACAGGCCTGGGAGAACCGATATTCTAGACGTAATTTTGTAGGCCTGAGAGCATCTGGTATGGATCTCCTGGTTTGGGATCAGAAAGAACAAAGAGGGGACTTCCCTGATGGTCCAGTGGTTGAGACTTAGGGCTTCCACTGCAGGGGGCCTGGGTTCCATCCCTGGTTGGGGAACTAAGATCCTGCAAGCCACGGGGTGTGGCCAAAAAAGCACAGAGGGAGCCCACGGCCACTGAACAAGACTCTGGTCACAGATGCAGAGGGTGAAGGCTGCAGCAGAAAGAGACCGGATCCAGGATGGGGAGATCCGAGGTCTAGGCTGAGTGGCCCACTGCCCGTTGATGGCAAACAGCCTACTTTAGTCCCAGGAGGCACCTCTAGAAGGTCAAGGGGAGGAGATGGCTCCTCCAAGAGGGCCTTCCACACTGTGTCACCTTTACATCAAGCTTCAGAGTTTCCCATACTTTTGTTCTTCCCAGTCTTCCTCACTGTCTGGGGTCCACCCATCCCACCCTCATCCCAGCTCAGTGACCTCATCCTGGGTCACCCGGCAGGTGAGGGCAGAAGCTGGGATTCCTGGAGGCCCGTTGGTGCCCATGGCTGACTGTCAGACAAGCCTCAGAACCTTCTTTCTCCAAAGCCTGGGGCTAGAGCCAGGGGTCAGGAGCATGGAACTTTCACCTGAACTCTAGTGTCACTAGAGTGATTAATCATACTAACCACACTCCCTTAATTAGGTTACATTGAATGACAGAGGTGATGGGTATCACGCCCATGATTACTTTTCAAGAAGCAAGAAAATGGCTACCTCAGTCCTTCAACCACAAGGAACTGACTTTTGCCAACAGCATATGAACTCAGAAGAAGGCCAGGATCTCTAGAAAGGACGCAGCTGCTGACACCCTGCCTACAACCCATGAGACCCTGAGCAGAAGACCCTAAGCTGTGCCTGGATTCCTGACCCAGGGAGTCTGTGAGATAATAAACAGATACTCCACTAAGTTTATAGTAACTTGTTACACAGCAGCAGCAAACAAATATACCTGGCTTGGCTGTGTGGCCCAAGGCAGTCTCCCCACCTCTCTGAGCCTGTGCCCTGATCTGTAGATTGTAGGTTGTGCAGCCTGGGGTTCAGAGGCCCAGCCCAGGGAGCCCCTAAGGAAGCAGGACACTCTCCCACCGGATGACTCACCCTGGCCCGGGAAGATGGTGAGATGTAGTAGTGACCCTCAGAGTCCCCAAGCCGGATTCGGTGACGACAGGCGCAGGCCAGCCCACTCAGGGCACACGTTCTGTGAAAAAGCAGAGGGGGCTGTGGGGCTGGCTGGGGCTCGCCCACCCCGTCCACACAGGGAAGCAGCAGCAGCCAGAGAAGGTGCAGGGAGAGGGCGGGCAGACAGACATCAGAGTGGAGACTGGCATCCTCTCCCCTAGCCCCAGCTTCCCAAGGAGCCTGGAGCCCAGACAAGGAGGGGGGCAATCCCAGAAGTCCCTGGATGAGACTTTTAAGCCAAGCTGGACCCCATCTCTGGCCCCCTCACCTCACCCATGTTGGACAGGAGGGGTTAGTCAACCGCAGGCCAGGTATACCAAAGCTCCATCCTCTGCACCCCCTAAAAATGCACACCCCCCTCTTTCTTGGAGCCCTGAGACCCAGTCGCCCCTTCCTCCAACTAAGCAGGAGTCTTCTCTCTTTTCCACTTAGGTCACCAAGTCCTAGGTCCTGCCAGTAGGGCCTTTGGCCTGGATGCCTTCACTCATTCCAACAGCTCTCTGCCTCATCTCTACCCTTCTTCTCCATGTGACAGCCCAGGGCTACTCCCCAAACCCACATCTAGCCCCCTATCATTCTCTACTGCCCAGGAAATAGTTATGGAGAATCCCAAGTAAAGGGAGGTTAAATAGGCTCCTTGGCTGCTGGATTGCTGCCTCCAGGATCCAAACAGGGAATCCTCTTTTCAGGCAATGTTAATTGATGATCTGTGAAATGCTGGCTTTAGTGGGTTAAAGCCCAAACCTCATTTGAGGGCCTTCACACACTGGCCCCATATGCGCTCTGTGGCCTGAGCCCCGACTCTGTGACTATCCACCCAATGGTGTTTTCCATTAATATTCCGGCTTCTCATACCTTTACTCATTCTGTTACCTCTGTCTCAAAGACCCTTCCCTGCTTGCATGCGTACATGCTTAGTGCTCAGTCATATCTGATTCTTTGCAAACCCATGGATTGTAGCCTGCCAGGCTCCTCAGTCCACAAAATTCTCCAGGCAAGAATACTGGAGATGGGTAACCATCTCCTTCTCCTGGGGATCTTCATGACCCAGGGATTGAACCCACATCTCCTGCATTGCAGGCAGATTCTTTAACCCCCTTGAGTCATCAGGGAAGCTCGCTTCCCTGCTTGGCAAACTTATTCATCCTTCAAAACCCGGCTCAAGTGTTCCCTTCCATGACAAGGCTCCCACTGTGGGCCTCCCTCTCAGGCTCCAGTGCCTGCCCTCGCTCCATGCTGGCAGCTTAGCTCTGACGCTGCCCCTGCCCAATGCCAGCTAAGAAGCAAGGAGGACCAGATCCCAGGGCCCTTAGGTCATTGTCAGGAGGTGGAGTCAACAAATGACATCACTTACGTGTCAATCGGGGCCCGGAACCCACTGCGGGAGAGAGGGAGTGGAGAGGTAAGCAGGTCAGGCCAGTCAGGAGAGGGAGACCCCAGCCCCAGCACTAGAGGCGGCATCTCGGCCACAGATGCCTCCTCGCCTTGCATGGGGGCAGCCACTGTCCCGCTCTGGTCAGGTGGCCCTGCCCACCCTGGGGTCCTCCTGCAGGACCCAGCAGGCAGCCCTGAGGTTCAGCCCTCCCTGGCTACCCCCTTGATGGCAGCCCAAAGCTACGCGGGCCTTTCCCAGGGGGCAGGAAGGGTGCAGGGCACTAAGCTTACTTTGTGTGACTGCAGTCAACGGCGGCCACCTTCACCGTGGGCAGGGTTTGCGAAGCCACAGGCTCGATGGTGAGCGTGTTGTCCTCCACGGCTGCCCGGACTAGGGCCGAGAGCTGTGGCGGAGCAGGGAGGCAGAAGGAGGCGATGAGGGGCTGGCCTCCGGCCACGGGGCCGGGCCCTCCAGCAGGCCGCCCTCTGCCCGCCTCACCTCCTGCATGGTGAAGTCCAGGCAGGGGCCCACATCCTCCCGGTACACCCTTTCCAGGAACGGGGAGGTCTTGTCCAGGGTGGGTGATTCCCTCCAGGCCTGGAACTCTGCGAACAGGGTCGTGTCCACCTGTGGGGGCAGGGAGAGCCGGGTGGGGGTCAGGGCGCTGAGGGGGTGGCCAGCGTGGCAGAGGCAGGCAGGGCCCAAGGAGGTGGGGAGCCAGGGAGGATGAAGCTCAGGGCCCGCTGGGCCTGAGGCCAAGCAGGGGAGCCAAGTCCTAGAGAACTCTTCTCTTCCCTTTGCACTGCAGGATTGAGAATCGAACTCCCAAGTTTCACTTCCGGGTGTGTTTTTAGTTTCCTGGCACTAGAGAATTAGACGTGGGCCCAGGGTCTTGCGCTTCCCGTGTGGCTCAGCTGGTAAAGAATCCGCCTGTACTGTAGGAGACCTGGGTTCGATCCCTGGGTTGGGAAGATCCCCCTGGAGGGGTTGCAAAGAGTTGGACACAACTGAGCGACTTTCTCTCACTCTGGGGTCTCACCCCGAAGACCCTCGCTGCCTCCTTGAGGAGGGACAGTTGAAGAGTGACCCTGCAGGCACCCACCAGTACACGTGGGGACCAGCTGGGACCCACAGCACACACAGGTGTGTGCACACGGAGGGGACATGCACAACTTGCCGGCTGCCCCAGGGCACATGCAGAGTGAGACACTGGGAGGGGGTGGGGACGGGGCCGGCCCCTCTCCAGAGCCATTACCTGTCGGGAAAAGGAGAGGGAAGTAGCAGAGGTGAGGCCCATGGGCAGCTCCCCAGGCGGGAGCTGCCAGGCCGGCTCGTAGGTGAGGTGAGCCGCCTTGCTGGGGACCACGCAGAGGAGCAGGGAGAGGAGGGGAGGCAGCCCCGGCTGGGCCGGCAAGACAGACAGACAGACGGATGCAAGGAGAAAGACAGAGGAAGGAGACGTTAGAGGCCAGTCAGCAGCTGAGAGCTCAGAAGGGGGTGGAGAGGCTTGGCCTGGGCCTCCTCTCTAGAGGCCTGGGGCAGGACGGAGCTGGGGCCACCTAGGCTTCAGAGACCCCAGGAACCCGAATCCCACTTCAGTCCTCGTGGGCATGCAGGGCGTTTGCTGGGTGCAGCCCGGAACTGAGCTCCTGTGGCCCCAGGAATCTGCATTTACGCGAGGAGACTAAGGTGCCCAAAACCCACAACCAAGGACATCACAGCCACTGTCCTGCCTGGACAGGGACCCCCTATGCCCTCCTGAGGGTCAGACACCTCATACCACAAGGAACTCACTCGGCCCTCATGACCAGAGGACACAGAGGCCCAGAGAGGGCAGGACAGGCTCCTGGTCCCACAGTGGGGGGCAGGCGGGTCCCCACTTGGCACTGCTGTCTGCCTGACAGGGGGCGCTGGCTTCCTTTACCGCACCCACTGCCCGCCCAACGCCCCTCACCTCTTTGCCCTCCTTGTCCGGCGTGAGGATGTGCCCTGCAACGGGGCACACCGCGGGGCAGAGGGCGCTGCTGGTGCTCTTGTGGCGCAGGTGGCCCTTGCGAGGTCCGGCCTTGGTGGGGCTGAGCAGCTGCGGGTGGAGCTCACGGTTGGGAGAGGCTGGTGTGGACGTGATGACCAGTGTCTTCAAGGCTGTCACCTCTGCCTGCAGCATGTCAATCTGGCCAGGATGGGACGGCCGTAATGTTAGCCCAAGGCTGACACCATCCCGGCTGCCCTATCCCAGCTCAGAACTGTGACCCGCACCTAACCCCACCTGTGACCCTTGGAACAGCCTCTGAGGTAGGGGCTGAGATACCCATTTTACAGATAGAGAAAGTAAAGTGAAAGTGTTAGTCGCACAGTCGTATCTGAGTCTTCACGTCCCCAAGGACGGTAGCCTGCCAGGCTCCCCTGTCCATGAAATTCTCCAGGAAAGAATACTGGAGCGGGTTGCCATTTCCTTCTCAGGGCATCTTCCCGACCCAGGGACTGAACCCAGGTCTCCTGCATTGCAGGCAGATTCTCTACCATCGGGGCCACCACAGATGGGGAAACTGAGGCTCAAAGAGGAGATACAGCCTGGCGAAGGTCGTCCTCAAAACCAGGACTCTTGAGGTGCACAGGTCTGGGAGTCAGCTGGGCCTCCCACTGATGGGTCCCCAGGAGTCAGAAACAAGCCTGGCCCTTACACTTTTGCAGATGGGCAAACAGGTTCCAAGGGATAAAGCTACTTGTCCAGGCTCAAACAGCCAGACTGATGTTGCTGATGTTGCTGCTCTGTAAAGGGGGTATGGGAGGAGGGAGAGGAAATTACGGGCTAACAGGATCTTCCCAGCCCCTGAGAAGGTCTCCGTGGTCCACTGGAAGCTCAACTAGAGGCTCGGATCGCTGGGCTCCCATACCAGTTGGCACATTTCAGCAGGATTGTCTCAGACCTCTGCCCCTCCCTGCTGGGCCTCTGCTGGCCCATCCCTGCTGGCCCCCCAGGTCACGCCAGGGTCCGACTAGGTCTCAAAGGCCAGCGCGTGCAGGGCTGGGAGGTGGGCAGGAGGTCCGGGCTGAGGAGGCCTCACCTTGCCCCGGGCCTCCTTCAGCTGCTTTTCTGACGCTGCCTGCTTCATGTTGGCGTCCCGCACCATCCTGTGGGCCTCCTGGGAAGAGGGCAGGCTCTGCGTGAGTTGGGGGGCGCGATGGACGCCCAGCAGACCCACTCCCTACTGTGCCCTGGGCCCGCACCTCGAACAGACTGGCTGTCAGCTCCTCCAGCTCCTGCTCCAGCTGTTCCCGCACCTTGGACAGCCGCTCACACTCCTCATCCTTGAGCTTCAGCTCCTGGGGAAACGAGGCGCCGTGCCTAGGGGGCATCTCACACAGGCCTAGGGGCCCGAGCTTGCTTCCTCTTTGAACCCCAGCCGTCAGTTTGTTAGAGCTTGGGACCAGTTTTCAGGGATGTCAAGACTTATAAAAGTCATTTAAAAGTCACAGGAACTGCCCTGCCCTCACACCCAGCACAGGCCTGGCATGCAGGTGGCCTTGATAGGAGGGTGACATCTCTGGGTGTTGGGTGAGAGCCCGCGGCTCCCAGGCCAGACACTTGTCTCCCCCCACCCCACCCCACCCCACGCCCCTTGTTTGCCCCACCCCACCCCCACCTCATGTCTCGCCAGGCCCTCAGTGCCCACCTTCTGGGCTTTGTGCAGCTCCTCCTTCAGGAACTCCGAGCCCTTCTCTCGGATCTCCATGGAAGAGCTGCGCAGGCGTGACACGTCCAGCTGGGTGGCTGCAGGGCCCTCCTCGCCTTGGGCCTCCTCCCCTGCAGGGGTCTCCGGTAGGCCTCCCAGGGACTCCCTGTGGCTTTTGTAGGGGCCCACGCTCTTCCAGGGGACTGGGACAGCTTCAAGGGGCGACGGGTGGCCCTCCTCCGGGTGAGGCTGGCTGCAAGGCAAAGAGCAGATACAGGGCTGGGTCCTGAGGCCTGGAGAACTGAGCCCAGGGACCATGCACCTGCAACGCTGGGCCTCAGTCTCCCCATCTGTAAAATGGGCCATCATTGGGGTGATCACAAGGGCAGAATGACCAAGTATAGCGTCTCCTGGGGACAAGGACAGGACTCATTCACCTTTATCAACCACCTCCTCCAGCCCAGGACTACATAAGCGCTCAGCACATAGCAAGTACTTGTTTGCCCAGCAGACACTATAAATGCATCCATGTTGACAGCCTGAGTTTCTCCTACAAAACTGGGACAATCCCAATGGCCCTACCTCAAGGGCACTGAATGGATCAGTTCAGTTCAGTCGCTCAGTCCTGTCTGACTCTGTGACCCCGTGGATGACAGCACGCCAGGCTTCCCTGTCCATCACCAACTCTCAGAGCTTGCTCAAACTCCTGTCCATCGAGTTGGTGATGCCATCCAGCCACCTCATCCTCTGTCGTCCCCTTCTCCTCCTGCCTTCAATCTTTCCCAGCATAGGGGCTTTTCCAAGGAGTCAGTTCTTCGCATCAGGTGGCCAAAGTATTGGAGTTTCAGCTTCAGCATCAGTCCTTCCAGTGAATATTCAGGACTGATTTCCTTCAGGATGGACTGGTTGGATCTCCTTGAGTCTCCAAGGGACACTCTGAATGGATCCGCCTCAGCACACGAGACCTTTAAGTGGGAACTGCCTTCACTGCTAGCGCTCATACAAATTTTATGCAGATTCAGTCCCATTTAGAGTGGACCACAGACGAAGGACCCAGCCAGGGCAGGCAGGGCCAAGACAGGAAGATTGTGCAAACGGCTTGGGAATGGCAGCCCCACTTCCTGCCTTCTGGACGGTGTAGAGGGCACTCCCAGCTCTCCGCTTGGTCTGCCTTGTGACCTCAGGCAAACAGCCCCCTCCCTCTGCTCTCCCCCACCCCCACCCTCAGGACCCTCCTCTCCCTGAAGCTGAAGACCCTAGAGGCAGTGGGAGGTGGGGGCCACCAGGCTATGACCCCTGCAGCCCCCCTCCCCTCCCTTCCACGCTGCCCCTTCACAGCAGACCCTGAGGACGGAGGAAAGGAGAGGCCCCGACAGTGGCGGTTTGTGCCAAGACAGCACCTCCGGACTTGCTCACTCAGCACAAGCTGGCGGTGCCTGAGCCAGCAGCTTCTGAGCGGCCCTGACGGGCCTGGGGTGGGGGGCTGGGCTGCTGATAGCAGTGGGGAAGTGCAAGGGAAGGAGGCCAAGAGGGGCCCACACACAGGAGAGAGGAAGGCCCAGGGTCATAAAAATTCAGGACTGCAGAGAAGTAAGGCAAGGCTGGGGTCTGTCTCCTGGACCCTGGGACAGTTACTAGGCAGTCCCCAAGCCTCAGTTTCCCCTTAGGAACACCAGGCACCCAGGGACCCTAGCAATGAGCCCGTTCCCATCCCTCCACATGGCCTCCTCCAGCTGCCCAGCCTGGCCTGCCATATGCTGGAACTGGCCCCAAGGTTCCTGGCTCTGGGTCCTGCCTTCTAGGGACAGGGGGCTTTGATGAATAAAGTGGGAATGCACACCCGCCACTCCACCCACAGTGTTTATGCCAGATGGGGTCTCTCCTAGTACCCTTGTGTGTGTGTGGGGGGGTCCTCATTGGCAAGGGGGTCCAGGAAGCTTAAATGGGCTGTGGCAGTGCTATGGAGGCCCAGGCTGGGAGCTGTACCCAGGGGACTTATCAAGGGGTGCTCCATCCATGTTATCTTATTTAAAACTCTTGATAGCATTCGTTGTATTGTCCCCATTCTACACTTGTGGGACAGATGCTCAGAGAGATGATGGGACTTGCCCAGGGTCACACAGCTAGTCGGGGGCACTGTGGGACAGACAGCTAGGTCTTCAGCCCCGGCCCAAAGCTATCCAGCCACAGTGGACAGGAGGGTGGGGAGTGGGCGGCAGAAACATGTATCTGCTTGGGGATCAAGGGCCACTGGGCCCCCAGGCAGCCAGGAGACTCCACCTTGGCTGTGACAAAGAGAGCTGACTCATTTTTAGCTCAAACTGCCTCCCAGAAGGGAGTCCAGGACTTGGGGAGCTGTGGCTGAGTGCACAGGCTGGTTGGGCATGGCCGGGTCCACGCCAGGCTCCGACCTGGGGTCCGCACGAGCCCCTGGGAAAGTCACTGAAATTCTTTCAACCTGCTTCCTTGCCTGTGGGATGGGGATAAAACCTGCAGGGGCCTCACCGAGAATCTAGTGAAGAAGTCACTGGCCATGTTCCCAGGGAAACAGTGGGGCTGTCTGCACCCATGTTTGTCAGGCACCCCACCGCCCTCACCATCCCTGCCCAGGCTGTGTCCTGCACCTGAAACCCCAGACCTTGAGGATGCACCCATGGCGGGGAGCCTGGAGACCTTCCACTTCCTCGGTTGAGAGGATGGCCATAATCAGTCAGGCTTTCTGGGGACCCCACCTCAGGGCTGCCCACTACACTAGAATGAGCAAGAACGATAGGCCAAGGGCAGGGGGTGACTTGGAGGGACAGCACAGGGCACAGGGCATGATCTCAGCTCTCAAGACACCTAGCCCCACAGCAAGGATCACCCTGCCACGCCCATACCCCCTGCCTAGGGGACAAAGAGAAGGAAATGGCAACCCACTCCAGTATTCTTGCCTGGGAAATCAGAGGAGCCTGGTGGGCTATAAGCCATGGGGTCACAGAGTCAGAAAGAACTGAGAACGCACAATGGAGATGGAGGGGACACAGGCCGCCAGCCTCTCCCACGAGGCCTGAACTTCATCCACCGGTGTGGTCTGGGTCTCCGGCCACGGGCTGGGGATGTGTCCAGAAGTCCCCCTCCCCCAGCATTTTTCTAAAGAGTTCACTTGGCCTGCTCCTGGGGGGATGGGCCCTTATTTTGCAGCCAAAGGAAAGTGTCTCAGGGAGGCCTGAGACAGAGCATCTGTGATACCCACCCCACTCTCCCCAGTGGAAAAGCCCATGAGCAAATCCTCATGGCAGAAAGCGTAGGGATAGCAGGACCACGCCATGGCCACCAACTTCCCTGTGCCTGGGTCAGGGGTGCAGGAGCAACAGAAGAGGGGGGTCCACTCTGCACTGGAGTCTGCAGACTCTCCCCCTCACACTTGGGGCCGGGGCCAGCTCCTGTGACTCAAAATTCAGATGAAGGAGGGACCCCAAGCCCCTCAGGTCTACCCAAGCCGGAATCCGCTATCATCCATACACATCAGCACGGGAAGGCCAAAAACTCAGGTGCGAGCCCCTGTGGGGGTGGGGAGCTCACTCCTTGGACAGCACGGGTTACCACTTAAGCCCTTCCGCCCCGCCTCTCTGCCCCCAGTCCAGGTCCATGGCCTTCTCCTCAAACCTTCTCAGCCCCCATTCCTGCAGAAACAGAATTCAGTGTCCAGGACACGCCGCGAGGGCCACTGGGAAGGGGTCTGCTCCGGGGAGGGGGAGGGAGATAATGAGTCAAGGTCAGGGGTAGGTAGGGGCGGCCAACATCCCCCATCCCCAAGCCAGCTCTGCAGCCTAGAGGCCAGGGAGGTCTTACAGGAAAGGCCCCGCTGGGTCACTTCCCCAGGAAGCATACAGGCAATGGTGGCGGGAAAGGGGGAGCAGTAACTGCAATCCTCAGCCCCCAGGCCAGCCCTAGGGGGCCAGCAGGGCTTTCATCCCCAACCAGAAAAAAAAAAAGGCCAAATGAGGAGCAACCCTAGAGGCTATGGTCCCCAGTCACCCAGCAAGCCCCACCGGGCCAGCCTGCCATGCGGTCCTTCTGCCGTCCCCCTCTCTGCCCACCAGTGTCCAGGTCACCTCTGTGAGTTAAAAACTAACAGGGCACAGTGGGTTCATTTAAACAAGCAGTGGAGTCAGCGAGAGAAGCGCTGAAAACCAGGCGAGGGAGAGAGTTGGGACCCTTGCCTTCTGCCTGGGACCACCAAGCCCAGGATGCAGGGTGGCTGCAGCATCTCTGGTCCGCAGGAATCCCAACCCAGGGAAGAGCGACCCGGTTAGGAGGTCTGCTCTGAGGACACTAAGGCTGACAGCCAAGTGACTCCAGTCCAGGGGTCCAGGGGGTCCCGGGAAAGGTCTCACGTGTTGGCCAAGTCTTCAGCTCCAGACCCAGATCAGATTCCCAAGCTCCTGCTCACGTCCACGCCAGCCCACTACTCTGTGTCTCCACGTGTGAACTTACGATGCTGCCACAGCGAGAGGCTCTCCCCAGTTCGGGTGAACGACGAGGTACCCGAGGCTCAGAGAGGGACGGTGAGCTGGCTGGACACACACAGCAAGGAAGCGGCAACGGGAGTACTGAACCCAGAGCCCAGGCACCAATGCGTCATGTGACCTGTCACCCGGAAGAGTCAGGACGGGAGGAAAGGGGATGAATGGTGGTTTCGGAGAAGTGAGGCAGGATGCAGTCAGGTTTTGAGGAAGTTGGAGCCAGTGCCCGAGCGGTGCTGGAGATGGTGGTAGTGGTGGGGGGTTCCACCCAAGGCTGCTGTTCTAGCCAGGCAGGCTGCAGGCTAGGAGGGGACACGCAAAGGGGACACACAGAGACAAAAGACTTCTGGGCGGTGCGGAGGAAATCAGTGGAGGCCCAGGGGCTGGAGAGGGGGACCGAAAAAGTTAACAGTAATTAATATAATTAAACACCAAGGACGAGGTGAATGACAACAGTGGTGTCCGGGAAGGGAAAGAGGATCGGGGAGGGGGTCTTTCAGGGAAGGAAAAGGGGGAGCTGAGGCATTTGGGAAGTGGTGGCTGAGGGGCGGCACCAGCCCAGAGGAAGCAGCTGCAGCCCTGAGCCTGGATGAGGGGAGGAGTGGCAGAGGAGCTGAGGGCCAGGACAGAAGGGCTGCAGAAGGAATGAGAACACAGTCATAGACGGGAACAGAGGACTGCAGAGGACTGAGGCAAGAGGGACCCCTGGGGCAGGAGGGGGTGGGCCCGCACCACTCTGGGAAGGGGAAGCAGGTGTGTACTTGGTAGGGAGCAGGAGGGAGGAGGAGGAGGGCAGGGACAGCTTCGGGATGGTCAGCAGGGCGCTCAGAACACCTGAGGCAGGTGGGCCAGGCCAAGCCTCTCCCGGCCACAGCTCTAGGACTGCCCGCCCAGCCCAGCCTGGATGTCTCCACTGGGAGCTGGCAAAGGCCTGAGGGGATGGAGGGCTCCCTCAACGACTGGGGCAGAGCAGGGCACACAGCACGTGCCGCACACTTGCCTGTCCTGTCCTAGAGGAAACGGATACCCCAAGACCTCAGAGATGTGATGCATATATACGAGCACCTATTGTGTGCTGGGCACGCCACCAGCCCGCCCTCACGCAATCGGCACAGATTCTGGCAGCAACATCACCACACCCCCTTCTCATCACAGCTGAATTCATTTTGCTTCCCTTCCCCCACCCTGTTGGGCACAAATCCCTTGCAGATGTGAGGACAGTCTAGGACAAACAGGACTCTCTTGAGTGTCTGAGCCCCACGGACCAGTGTGGGCTGATTAATGGCAGGAAAGCTATCTCCACCTGTTGAAGGGGGAGGTAGGTAAATCATGGAGGGCTTCCAGGAGGAGGTGATAGAGACAGTTGTACCCTTTCCACCTGCTCTCGACCCTGGATCCCCTAGGCCATCCAGGCTTACTCCTGGATCCCCTGATGCCACTTCAGAGCCCGGAGCTCCCTGTGACACCTTAAAGCAGGACCTCACAGATCCAATCTCCTTAGGGTAGCCAAGCCCCAGAGCAGTTAGGTGACTTTCTCAAGATCACACAGCCCATCTGTAGGCCTGGAGCAAAAACACAGTCCCCCATCCCTGGGAGGCTGGGGTGGTCTCTCTCATCCCTGGGCAATGCATCAGAGCCTGTCCTCCCCCAGGGATGGGTATGATTACCCCCATCTGGCAGATGGGGAAATTGAGGGGCTACACCCATGTTAGTCGCAGGAAACTAGCCCAGAACCTGAACTCTGGCCTCTGATGACCAAGTCTCAAGTGCCTAGTGCTGTGTTAGCAGCAGAAGTGCCCCAGTCACCATCCTCACCCCACCACCTCGGAACTGGCTGGGCATCCAAGACTATAGGCATGGGACTCTGTGGGAGGGGGACAGCCGCTGTTTCGGGGAGCCACCTCTGAGTTCTGAGGTCAGGGCCCACACTCAAGGAGTCCTGAGGAAGAGGGTCCACTCGAGCTCCTGTAGAGTCCCGTCACTGCCACCCACCCTGGGGGAGCGGTCCTGGGTCCAGGGCCAAGAAGGTGAACTGGCACCATGACCTGGCCATTAACAGAGCAGTCACCCAAGACATGCATCTCAGTTATCTTCAAGACTGGGGAAACCAAGCCCCAGAGACATCAGTGGCTTAGCCAGAGTCATCGACTCCTCACCACCCCCCTAGTCTAGGAGGAAGGATCCCAGGTACTTGCCCAGAATTGTCACAGCAGCTCAGTTACCTGGGCAAGCATGGCCCGAGCAGTACCCCTCCCCACTGCTGCCGGGGTCTGTGATCTCCCAGCACAGCAGGCCCCCAGTGCTGGTAGCTTGGCTCCTGATCCTTCAGTCCTTGCCTCCAATGCCCGAGTGAAGAGTCCATGAGAAGGCAGTGCTCACGGTGACCCCTAAACTCTGCCTCTCGATCCCAAAACACATTCTGTCTCATGCTTTCCGTCTTCATCTATGAAGCACCTAGTATGTGCTCTGCTCCCAGCTAAGCCCTGGGGAATCCAAGTGAGCCACACTGAGCATCAAGTGAGGATCAGCTGGAAAAGCCTGGTCCATCCAGAGGGTCCTGGGACTCTGATTCTGTCTTTAAAATGAGCATCCATCTACTGAGAGGTCCCAGACTTGTTTGGCAGGCCCAGCCTGGATGCCTGCGGGAAAGGACACACACCTGGATTAGTCCCACCACACAACCTAGAGGCTCAGAGAAGTGAGGCCATATGCTCAGGATCACACAACTTGGTGGCTGTATGTGTGCCTGGGTGTACCCAACACAAGGGGTCATGAGCTCCCTCCACCCAAGCTCTTCAAACGTGGTTAAACCCCAGCAGGATCACTCTAACCTCTCCAGCTGTCACCAGCCCACCTCAACCTCCTTCTCCCTAAGCTCAGTCTCCTTCCCCCAGGGCACAATTCCAAAAGAATCCACGCTCTGCCTAATTCTCTCCCTTTAAGAGTTCTCATGCCTCCCCACACCTCACCCCTACTGGGAGCCCATTCTCTCCGAGCCCCTTGCTGGAAATGACTCCCCCCTCCCCTAGCATCTCAGCTCCAGCTTTGCTAGGTGCCACGAAGTAAAGTGGATCCGGCCTGCATCAGACTCCCAGCCCGCCAGCCTCTCCTCTGGGGCTTCCCTCACTCCCCAGCTGCAGCTGGGAGAAGCCCTGTCCTGGGACCACCCATCTGGCTGGTTCCACCCAGGAATACCACCCACCCACCCCCACCCCCATCTGGCCACATCTCGGCCAGGACCTGGTCTCTCCAGGCTCATGAGGAAGAAGAAGTGTTTACCCCACACGGTGAGAAGACAGCAGCCTTTCTGCACATACAGGGAAGGGATCCCACATCAAGTCGCCCAGGGACCCTGAAGCATCAGTGAACAGATATGGGTACCAGAGCCACTGCCTAGGGCCCAGAGTCCGTGCTGCCGGCTGCCAGCCTGCAGGTAGGTCCCACCCCACACCTCTGAGCCCAGCACGCTCTAGGAGCCCCAGACGGAGGTTCACCAGCTTGCAAGCCAACTTAACACAGACCCAGTCCCCCGCTTCCCAAATGTACTGTTTCAAGGGTTCACCCAGCCTGAGGGGGGCGTCCTTCCGAGGTCTTTTCCCAGGCTTCCTCCGGCGCGCATTCCACCGCCCACACCCTTCCCCCAGTCTCACTTGCGCTCCCGACCAGCTCTGAGGAGTGGATGCTGTCACTTCAGGACGGTCTGCAGCCCACCCTTCACACTCCCTGCCCCGCAGAGAAAGCCCCTGATCGCTCCGGGCCGGGTGTCCTTCCATCCCCAGTCGCGGGCAGGGATGGGGCGCAGAGCACCTCCCGGTCAGGGTGCACACACGGCAGGGACGCCTCCCCGCCCCCCCGGCACTGTCCCATCCCCGGAGGCAGCCGCGGCCCAACCCAGCGGGGACCTACCCGCTCCACATCCCGGCGCCTGGGGGCCCGCCGGGCGTCGGTTCCCTGCGCCGCCGCGGCGATCTTCCCGCTAGCTCCTCGCGCAGTCCCCGCCCGCCGCCGACTCCGCCCGGGGCCCGCCGGGCTGCCCCGCCGCCTGTCAGTCCTGCCCGCTGCCTGTGGGTCTGCGCGGCCCCGGCCCCGGGTCCCGCCGCGACCCTGCCCTCGGCGGTCACGTGGCCGAGGGGTGGCCCGAGGACACGTGCCCGGCCCCGCCCCTCTGGCGGCCGATGCGGAGAACTCGCGCGCGCTCCCGGCCCAGCCCGGCTCGGGCCGCCCGCCCCGGACTTACAGCACCCCGCGGCCCGCGCGGCTCTCGGATGCTCCCAACTGACTCCGCTCCGCCCAGCGCCCCGCAGCACCCTAGCAAGACCACCCTTTCTCAAGCACCTACCATGGCTCCAAGCTTTCAGCTCCCGGATTCTTAGAGGACGCCCTCCCACCCCCTCCCTCTCACCTGGCCCTCTGGCCATCTCTCCTTCCCTGGGCTACTGCTCTGCAGCAACATCCTTCCTGGTGAGAAAGGGGGCTCACCCCAAAACCAGTTTTCTCCCTCCTATTGAGTGCTTCTTCTGAGGGAGGCCTCACCTTTGATCCAAGTCCCCAACTACCTCCACACCCCACCCCACCCCCAAACTAGGGGCCCTCCTTTCTTGTTCTGAACAGATTCTACCCACCCCTGCCTTTGCCCACCACCTACTTTCTGGGGGACTCGCACCCACCCACCCGTCCCCCAACACATACACCTGTCAGGACCCACAGCTGCAAATTCCCTAAACACTGGTCTGTCCTGTCCCTCAACCCCTCTGTCCGTCTGTCACTTATCTGGAGCCCTGATCATCTGCCTCAACTCCAGCCTGGGGCTGATTCAGTGAGAGCATAACCCCACTTCTCCTGCCAGGGACTGTGGCTCCCACCCTCCTTGTCTAGAGGAGGCCTGGGAGACTGGGAGGAGCTATTTCTCTTTCATATTGCTAGAACTTGGGGCACTACCCTTAGACCTGGAGCTGGGGCCGGGGCCCCAGGCTTGAGTTTTGTTGGGTCTTCATCTGGGGACACACATGTTGTTCATGCATGCATTCAACTCATTGGACTCAGCGGAAAAGACCCTGATGCTGAGATAGATTGAGGGCAAGAGGAGAAGGGCACAACAGAGGATGAGATGGATGGCATCGAAACTCCGGGAGACAGTGAGGGACAGGGAAGCCTGGTGTGCGACAGTTCACAGAGTTGCAGAGATGGACACTACTTTGCGACTGAACGACGACAATGTGTTCAGCCACCTCTTCTGAACACAAACCATGGGCTGGGGATCCAAAAGGAAACTGCATAGACACAGGCTATGTCCTCCCGGGGCTCCAGTATTGTGGCAAGATAGATAGGGGGGACTGCAACGCCCAGGGCACACCTTGCAAAGTGGATAGTGTCTTACTTCAAAATAGAGAACAATGGACCACTGGAACAATGGCCCAGTGGTTAAGACTCTGCACTTCCACTGCAGGGGTCATGGGTTTCATCCCTGGTCCGGGAACTAGGATCCTGCATGTTGTCTGGCTGGGCCAAAATGAAAAAAAGAGAGAGAGCAGTCTTCCTTTCCTAGGTGGGCAGGACTAGGAAGGAACAGGAACAGGACTTGGTGAGTGGAGGGCAAGCCAGACTTGATGCCTTGCTCTCACGCCCCCTGGCACCTTGTGCAGTGAACCTGACGTGTGCAGTCCTCCATGACTTTCTTTTCATTCTGCCCAGATCTCTCTCCTTCATTCTGTAGCACATTTGTTTCCACAACTGTGGTTTCTCAAGGGCAGCGACCTCCTTGGGTCTGTGTTTCTCCACCCACTGCAGTCCAGCCCAGGGTCTCGCCCAAAGCAGTTGTCATGTTTGTTGACAAATCCTTCACCAAATAAGTCTTGAGCAACTGCTGTCTCCCTGGACCTTGCTCTGCTCACTCTTTGGGGGAGCGGGAAGAATAGCACAAAAGGAGCTCAGGACAGGGAGCTTACCCTCCAAGTCTTCACAAGCCCCAGCAGGAGATAAGACCTGGTCCAAGTCCTGGTAACCCAGACTGGTAGGAGATAACGGATGGAAGGGGTGTCAGCCCAGGGCTACAGCCCCAGGGGAAGAGTCTTCAGCCAGGGAGACCCTTGAGCGAGGTTTTGAAGGACAAGTGAGGAGTCACTGTCATGACCCTAATTACTAACCAAAAATATCCCATGATCTAAGCAGCTGCTTAGGACTCCCAAGGCCTCACTAGCTCCTCCCACAAATGCTCCTCGGTTGACAACCATGGGCTCAGAGAAGTTTAAGGAACCTTCTGGATGTCACATAGCCAGGGAAGGAAGGGCTGTGGCCCCTTATGCCAGTTTCCTGAAAAGACAGCCCAGAAACCAGAGGGCTCTCTGGAAGCAGCAGCTCCATGCTGTTGGGCAATAAGGGGAGCCCATTAGATGCCTGGCAGCTAGTGGAGAAGGAAAATAAAAGGTGTGTCCTCTGCCCCCCAAGTCACCACCTTCCCCAAACGCCCCCTCTCACCCCTGCCATCCCCAGCCTGGCAGCCCTGACCACAGACCCCATCTGGGAGAGACTTGCCAGCCTGGATGACCTAGGCCCTGGATCTAGACTTCAGTTCACTGTGTGACCAAAGATGAGTGTCTTGACCTCTCTGAGCCTCAGATGCTACATCTGTACAACCACCAAGTCGGAGGAGACAAATCAGGGCCCTCCCTGGTGGCTGACCTTGTAGAAGGCTCCTGAAGTTCTTCCTAGTTCTATGCTTCCCAGGTGGCAGTAGTGGTAAAGACCCCGCCTGCCAGTGTAAGAGACGGGGGTTCATTCCCCGGGTCGGGTCGGGAAGATCCCCTGGAGGAGGGCGTGGCAACCCACTCCGGTATTCTTGCCTGGAAAATCCCATGGACAGAGGAGCCTGGCGGGCTACAGTCTATAGGGTCGCGAAGAGTCAGACACAACTGAAGCGGCTTAGCAGCAGCCCCGGTCTGGAGCCCCGCCTCTCCCCCTCCCCCAAGGCCCCTGCCGAGTGGTGAGACTCCCCCTTCCCCAGGTCTCTAGCTCACCTGTCTGTGTCCCAGGGCTGCTCTCCTAAGTTCCCCTTGAGTGCAGGGCCCAGACCTGATGGAGCATAGCGGACAGTCCCTGAGCTCACTGCCAGGAACACAGGACATTTTCCTCGGGCTGGGCACTCAGCAGGCTTCTCTGCAGGGTCCATGGCTGGAGGGCCAGACCCAGGGTCCCTCTGGAGTCAGCCAGGCAGGGAGGTGGCAGGAGCCTTCTCCCCACCCCCAGGCTGAGGCTCACACTAACCTTTGCTATCTCTGAGGAGCAGCGGCCTGTGAGGGAGGCGTCTCTCTGACAGGCCTCTATCTCCTTAAACCCAGTAATTATTAACTCCCATGGCTCAGCGGGCAGCGGACGATGCCGGGCTCTCCTCCCAGGGAAGATGAGATACCTCAAAGGGGGGCGGGAGCCTTGCTCTAGCGTGCCCAAGGCCTCAGGCTTTTCCAAGGCCCATGGTTAGGGCAGTCTGTCCCCTCCCTGCCCAGGTTGGCAAGTTGGAAAGAGCTTGTCCAGCCCTGGCCCTGTCGCTGGCTGGCTCTATGGCCTCATGTAACACCACTGCCACCCTGGCCTCCCTGTGGTCCCTGCCCTCAATATCCCCTTAAAACTTTTGTGTGTTAGTCACTCAGTTGTGACCCCATGGACTGTTGCCACCAGGCTCCTCAGTCCATGGGATACTCCAGGCGAGAATACTGGAGTGGGTTGCCATTCCCTTCTCCAGGGGATCTTCCCAACCCAGAGATCAAACCCAGATTTACTGCATTCAGTTCAGTTCAGTTCATTTGCTCAGTCGTGTCCAGCTCTTTGCGACCCCATGGACTGCAGCATGCCAGACCTCCCTGTCCTTCACTATCTCCTGAAGCTTGTTCAAACTCATGTCCATCAAGTCGGTGATGCCATCCAACCATCTTATCCTCTGTCATCCCCTTCTCCTCCCACCTTCAATCTTTCCCAGCATCAGGGTCTTTTCCAGTGAGTCAGTTCTTCACATCAGGTGGCCAAAGTATTGGAGTTTCAGCTTCAGCATCGGTCCTTCCAATGAATATACAGGACTGATCTCCTTTAGGATTGACTGGTTGGATCTCCTTGCAGTCCAAGGGACTCTCAAGAGTCTTCTCCAACACCACAGTTCAAAAGCATCAATTCTTTGATGCTCAGCTTTCTTTATAGTCCAACTCTCACATCCATACATGACTATTGGAAAAACCATAGCCTTGACTACACGGACCTTAGTCAGCAAAGTAATGTCTCTGCTTTTGAATATGCTATCTAGGTTGGTCATAGCTTTTCTTCCAAGGAGCAAGCGTCTTTTCATTTCATGGCTGCAGTCACCATCTGCAGTGATTTTGGAGCCAAAAAAAAAATAAAGTCTGTCACTGTTTTCATTGTTTCCCCATCTATTTGCCATGAAGTAATGGGACCGGATGATGCCATGTTCTTCGTTTTTTGAATGTTGAGTTTTAAGCCAACTTTTTCACTCTCATCTTTCACTTTTGTCAAGAGGCTCTTTAGTTCTGCTTCACTTTCTGCCATAAGGGTGGTGTCATCTGCATTGTGGGCAGATTTAACTACCAACAAAAGGGACCAGTCAATGTAGCAGTTAGGAGGAAGACAGACCTAGAGTCAGACAGACGGGGTTCAACCACTTCCAGACGTTTGGGCACTGTAGGCTCACGGTGCCTCTGTTTCCCCAACTATGAAATGAACCATCACCCTCTAAGGCACACCAGGCCAGCTGCTATTGCCTAGACATGGCCCGTATGCCCCTCCTTCCCACTATCCTCACAGTATCCCCTTCTCTGCAGCCTCCACTCCATCACACCCCTCTCTGATAAACTTCTTTCTTTTGCTCATATCCCCTCCTCCAGGAAGCCTTCCCCTCTGGATTGCTTTTTCCTCTGCAGGCACTGGATTGAAGCCCTCAGTCACATGGTCCATCTGGTGTCCTGACGAGTGCCCCATAGCACCATCAGATGCCCCCACACGAGCTGAGTGACCCCATGGGCAGAGGCTGGGCTCCACTCATCACTAAATCCTCAGTGGCCTCTTGCCTGGTACACAGTCAGCCTCAATCCACCCGTGTGATGGTGTGAATGTTCCATCTTATCTCATTTGGCCTGAATTCTAATCTGGAGTTCTGCCATTCCCTGGCTGTGTGACCTTGGGCAAGTCACTTAACGTCTCTGGGACTCAGTTCTCATAGCTATAAAATGAGGACAATTCTCCCCTGTGAAGTTGTGAATATCAAATAAGATAACATTCAGATAACTTCCCTGGTGGTCCAGTGGCTAAGACATCAAGCTTCCACTACAGGGGGCGGGGGGCAGGGGGCGGTGGTGGTGGGTTCAATCCCTGGTGGGGGAACTAAGATACTGCATGCTGTATGGTGCAGCCAAGAAAATGAAGAAGATAACATTCATGAGATGTCAGCCACAGTGGAGACTGAGTTTCCTGTTGCCTTCTTCCTTGCTTCCCCTCTTCTTTCCTGTTAGCCCCTGAGTTCCTGCAGGGAGAAGCTGCCAGTTCCTGACTAGCAGTCACACCCCGCCCGCCCTGTGGATGGATAACAATATCTCCCACTCAAGCTCTGGGCTTCGAAGCTCTCTCAGCTTAATGCAAACCAGATGCTGGCCTTTCTTTCCTGGCAATGAATTTTCCATGGCCTGCTCCCAACCCCTTCCTGTTTTTGCTCCTCACTGATCCCCCTGCTAAATTCTCCTGTGCCTCCACCTTCCTCTGCAGGGCAACCTCTGGGCCCACCTGGAAACAATTAATGAAAAACAGGATGTGTGAAGGAAGGGGAGGGGGTTGCCTCTCCATCACCCTGACACGGCAGGGGACGAAGGGGCTGAGCCTGGCTGGTGACAGAGTATACAGGCGATGGTCCTGCTCTGCCATCCTCTCTGAGGGGAAACTGAGTCAGAGTTGTTCTGGGGATTGTCGAGAAAAGTCTTGCCACTTTCTGGACTTTTAGGCACAGCTGGCACTGCAGGGAGGAGCTATGAGGACTTTGTCCTTGGCTGTGACTTAGGAAAATCAGAGGCAGAAGAAGCCCAAAATCCTCTCCTGTTGGAAGTGAGGAAACTGAGGCTCGGAGACTCGTCCCGGGTCACTGGTGGGTCAGACCCACAAGGCAGCCAGGTCTGGGGCTGCTTGCCCGGAAAAGCTGTTGTCCAAAGTCAGCTCTCGGGCTGTTCTCTCGGTGTCATTACCGCCTGCCCTTCCCCCGGCCACCTCGCCAAGCCCAGTCACGAGGGGACGCTCACGAGGCTGCCAGCGCCCGCTGTCACCTCCCAGGGTGAGAGGGCCACACGCACCTGGACCCTCCCCACCAGGGGAAGACCATTGCCTGACTTCTTCTTTCCAGTGTAGCAGGAGGGCATGTTGGGGGCTCTTGATCCTCTTGGTCCTGGTGAACCCCCTTAAAACAACCCACGGGCTGGCCCTCCAAGTGAGAATGCAGCCATTTCCATGAAAACAACCGCCCAAGGGCTCCCTGAGAGCCGGGCTCTGGCCCCTCCCTCCGCCAGCTGTGCAGAGTGTTTGGACAACTGGATGGAATATTTGGCAGGGAGAGTCCTCCCCGGATCTCTGAGCTCAGATTTCAAGAGGAGGGGAAAGAGAGGATGCTGGCTCCAGAAAGAGGCTCAAGAGGTCATTTGTGGGCTTGGAGGCCCCTCGGCCAGGCCTAACCAATACCGCCGCCCGCCCAGCCCCCTGTTGTGGTGGTGAGCTGGAGTCAGGCCCCTGGGGGAAGGACAGGACAGAGGGTGGAGGGAGCAGAATGGTGTCAGAGGTTTGCTGGGGCCAGTTGGGTGAAGTCAGGCCCAGGGGACAGTCTGGGCTTAGGGAGTGGCCGGACCAGGACAGCGTTTTGATCCCCCACGATCAGTCCGTCTACCACCACTCCCACTTAACAGAGCAGTTGGGGCCCAACAGCAGAGGCACTCGTCCCAAGGGACTCAACATGCTGGGTATAGAACTGGGCTGGAACCCAGGGCTCCTGACCCTAAGCTTGCTCTTCTCACTGTCCAGATTATCCCCATCCTCACCCCCAACTCCCAGCACACACACACACCCCAGCCAGTGAATTGTCATCCTTGCTCTCCCCAAACAACACAGGCAAAATAACCTACTTGAGCACAGTCCTGTAGGTTCACGAAGAATACACAGAGCTCCCCATCAGCCGGGAGTGGCACTAACCCATTGTGATCAAGGGGTGGAGGGCTTGAGAACCAGGGTTCCTGGGCCACCTCCTGCCCTGGGGCTAGACCTCCCCCCAGGTCTCCCACTGCAGCCGGCCAGGCCTCCCAGAGCCCCTTGAGAAGACACACAAGTTCTAGACCCAACTGTCTGGAAGATAGTCTGAACCTCAGTTTGAAAGTGAAAGTGAAGTCGCTCAGTCGCTCAGTCGAGCCCGACTCTTTGTGACCCCATATATAGTAGCCTGCACCAAGCTCCTCCGTCCATGGGATTTTCAAGGCAAGAGTATTGGAGTGGGTTGCCATTTCCTTCTCCAGGGAATCTTCCCAACCCAGGGATCGAACCCAGGTCTCTCACATTGTAGACAGAGGCTTTACCGTCTGAGCTAGTTTACCCACCTTAAAATTGGGAGGATTGCCCTTGCTCTGCTTGACCCAGCATCATCTCAGGTGCTGATGGTGAGGGGCAGAGTGCACTGGAGTGGGGGGTCTCTTTCGAGACTTAAACATTTCCCAGGGATAAAACCACTAAAATTCACAAGTCCTACCAAAGTGCCTGGAGGCCTGAGCTGGATTACTTGAGGTGGAACCTGTTTGCCCACTCCATGCTCCAGAGCAGGAAAGCTCAGGCTACCTAATGGAATTAAAACCAGCCAAACCTTGAGGGCTTTCCCGCTGGCTCAGCGGTAAAGAATCCACATGCAATCAATGCAGGAGATGCTGGTTTGCAAGGGTCAGACATGACTTAGTGACTAAATCACCGCCACTACCACCAAACTTGATGGACAAATATGATTGAGAGAGAGTATGACCCCAGGGCAGCTGGTGACTCCTTTCTGAAATGGCTGCATGTAAGATGGGGACAAGCTGGTTTTAGAAAAGGCAGAGGAACCAGAGATCAAATTGCCAACATCCACTGGATCATGGAAAAAGCAAGAAAGTTCCAGAAAAACATCTATTTCTGCTTTATTGACTGCCAAAGCCTTTGACTGTGTGGATCACAACAAACTGTGGAAAATTCTGAAAGAGATGGGAATACCAGACCACCTGACCTGCCTCTTGAGAAATCTGTATGCAGGTCAGGAAGCAACAGTTAAAACTGGACATGGAACAACAGACTGGTTCCAAATTGGGAAAGAAGTACATCGAGGCTGTATATTGTCACCCTGCTTATTTAACTTATATGCAGATTACATCATGAGAAATGCTGGACTGGAAGAAACACAAGCTGGAATCAAGACTGCCGGGAGACATATCAATAACCTCAGATATGCAGATGACACCACCCTTATGGCAGAAAGTGAAGAAGAACTAAGGAGCCTCTTGATGAAAATGAAAGAAGAGTGAAAAAGTTGGCTTAAAGCTCAACATTCAGAAAATGAAGATCATGGCATCCGGCCCCATCGTAGAAGGGGAAACAGTGGAAACAGTGTCAGACTTTATTTTTTGGGGCTCCAAAATCACTGCAGATGGTGACTGCAGCCATGAAATTAAAAGACGCTTGCTCCTTGGAAGAAAAGTTATGACCAACCTAGATAGCATATTCAAAAGCAGAGACATTACTTTGCCAACTAAGGTCCGTCTAGTCAAGGCTATGGTTTTTCCTGTGGTCATGTATGGATGTAAGAGTTGGACTGTGAAGAAGGCTGAGTGCCAAAGAATTGATGCTTTTGAACTGTGGTGTTGGAGAAGACTCTTGAGAGTCCCTTGGACTGCAAGGAGATCCAACCAGTCCATTCTGAAGGAGATCAACCCTGAGATTTCTTTGGAAGGAATGATGCTAAAGCTGAAACTCCAGTACTTTGGCCACCTCATGCGAAGAGTTGACTCATTGGAAAAGACTTTGATGCTGGGAGGGATGGGGGGGCAGGAGAAGAAGGGGACAACAGAGGATGAGATGGCTGGATGGCATCACTGACTCGACGGACGTGGGTCTGAGTGAGCTCCGGGAGTTGGTGATGGACAGGGAGGCCCGGCGTGCTGCGATTCATGGGGTCACAAAGAGTCGGACTCGACTGAGCGACTGGACTGAGCTGAAGATGAGGACTATGCTTGGATCTTTGACTTCATGATATCAGACTTAGCTCATCCTGGCAGCCACCTTTGCAGTCCTTTCACTGCATTCTCTCTGCATTTTAAAGAGCACTCCCTGGTGGCTCAGATGGTAAAGAATCTTCCTGCAATGCTGGAGAGTCAGGTTTGATCCCTGGGTGGGGAAGAAGAAGATCCTAGAGAAGGAAATGGCAACCCACTCCAGCATTCTTGCCTGGAGATCCCACGGACAGAGGAGCCTGGTGGGCTACAGTCCATGGGGTTGCAAAGAGTTGCATGTGACTGAGCAACTTTCACATTTTAAAGATGAGGAACCAAGATCTGGAAAGGTTAAAGGGTTTGGCCATAGTGAACAAGGGGAGGAGCTAGGGTTTTCATCCCAATTTGTCTGGTTCCAAAAGCTCATGATCTGAGACTTCCCTGGTGGTCCTATGGTTAAGACTCTGAGCTCCCCACGTATTGGGCACAGGCTCGCTTGTCGGGGATCTAAGATCCCATATGCCTTGCAACCAAAAAACCAAACCAAAACAAAACAGAAAACAGAAGCAATATTGTAGCAAATTCCATAAAGACTTTAAAAACTGTCCACACTGTACAGCAACTAAGCCCATGTGTCACAACTGCTGAGTCTGCGTGACAACTCCTGAGACCCACGCACTCTAGAGGCTGTGCTCCGTAACAAGAGAAGCCGCCGCAATGAGAAGCCCCAGCACGGCAGCGAAGAGTAGCCCCCACTCGCTTCAACTGAGAAAGCTCGCACGAAGCAACGAAGACCCAGGGCAGCCAAAAATAAATAAATAAACTTTAAAATTTTAAAAACTGTCTACATCCAAGAAAAGTAAAGAAAAACACTGGGAACTTGGTAAATGTGTTCATTCACTTCAACAAATATTTAATAAGCACTTGTGGTGGACACTGGGGAGATATAAGTGGATGTATAAAGTTTCTGCACTCAAGCAGAGTATACAGTTTGGGGATGGTGTGTAGGGTGATTCACATATCTAAGTTTTTTAGACACTATGTGACGGGTACAAAGACGGAAAGTACATTGAAGAACTCCTAGACTTGGGGCTTGGGAAAGAGTTTGCAAATGGGAGTGAGGGCTATTAAAAGAGATGAATCTGGTAAGGGAGTCAGACGCCAGATCACACAGGGCCTTGTAAGCTGGGCAAGGAGTTCAAACTTTATGTGTTTTTTTTTTTTTTTTAATTGACCTCACCAAGGAGTTTGTGTTATTTTAGTTCCCTGACCAAGGATTGAACCCAGGCCCTGGCAGTGAAAGCACCGAGTCCTAATCACTAGACCACCAAGGAATTCCTAAGGAGTTCAAGCTTTATACTTCAGGAAAAAAGGGAGTCATCAAAGGGTTTAAGCAAGAGTGTGATGTGATCAGATCTACAAGTCCAAAAGATGGCTCCTATGGATGTGTGTGGAATGGATTGGAGGATTTCTGCTTCTTCTCATATGGTGGACTTAGAGCAGTGAGGAACTTTCTTGCTACAGAAGAATATTCTGCAAAGAGAGGCCATGATTCCTTGAGGCCCTGTTGTCTTCCATGATCTCCAAAATCCACTCCCTGACCCCAAAAGAAAGTTAAAGTAAGGAGGCTCGGGAGAGGCAGGGGAGCTGGATCCCAGACAAAGAGGACTGAAGTTGGTGGCACCCTCTGGCTCCTGGCAGAAGCAGACGCAAATCCCCTTCGGAGGAAAGTGTCCAGTTTTAAGTATGAAGGATCTATTGGTTAATATCAAGCAATGAGCTCAGGATCAGCGATCACCAGCACAGAAGGAGGCTAGTGCTAAGAGTGAGAATCAGAAGAAACAACGCAACAGAGTTAGATACTATGGAACTCCAGATATTGAGGTCTTACATACAGAATAGAAAGGTTGTGTATGAACCTCAGATAAACAAGAGATCATCAAAGAGAACTAAACAGATTTTTGAATGATGAGAGGAAGTCTAGATATGTATGCGTGCGTGCATACTAAGTCGCTTCAGTCATGTCTGACTGTTTGCAACCCTATGAGCTATAGCCCACCAGGCTCCTCTGTCCATGGGATTCTCCAGGCAAGAATACTAGAGTGGGTTGCCTTGCCCTCCTCCAGGGGATCTTCCCCACGCAGGAATCAAATCCACTTCTCTTAGTCTCCTGCATTGGCAGGTGGGTTTCTTTACCACTAACACCACCTGGGAAGCCCCCTAGCGTTGGTAGTAAAGGCTAAAACATGAAACTCTAGAACAAAGCTGATTGCGAAGCAATTAGGCGGCTGTATCCCCTCCCTTACTTCATGCCACTGGGCAAATTCTCCTTTCTACGTCTAGCTAAGACTGGAAATTTGTTTTCTAGAGATGATAAAACAGAGACACTGCATGAGTAACTGACTAACGGGATTAAGTGACTGCATAGAAGTTGAAAACTGATACCCCACCTCCCACTTCCCCAATCCTCCTCGCTTACCTGGCAGTCAGAACTGTGGCAGTCAGATTTTTACCCTCCAGGCAGCAGGTTGGATAAGCCTTCCCTTGGAACTCAGGCCAACCTAAAAGAGGACTAAAGACCCTAAGATTAGTGTTATCCATGAACTGCCCCATCAGAACACCATACTGGGAAGGTCAAAGTCAACATGCTTAGAGCTTCCCGTCAATTTTTAAGCTCTCATTCTTAATAATGAGCAGACAGCCAAGAACTCTTAGACAATGAAGGAGAACCTCCAACATGAAGGAAATCAAACCTAAAAAGCAAAAAGAAAGCACTTGTAAGAAACAGAGACTCTGAGAAGGAAAACAAAACAAACAAAAACACAGAAAGCAAAACCCTTCATTAATATCCCTCAGAGAAAGAAAAAGGTATTGCACTCATGAGACAAGAACACAAATTTATAGAAATGAACATTGAGAGAACAAAAAGAAATCTTGGAAATTAATAGTGTTTTAAAAATATGATGGCAGAAATTAAAAATTCTGAAGAGTTGAATAATAAAGAAGTTGAAAATATTAGAAAATTCAGGGAGAAATTTAGGAAGCTCAACATCTGCATTACGAGGATTCCAAAAAGACAGAAAAGAAGAAAATGGAGATAAAGAATGAAATGAATAATTTAAAATCATTTCCCAAACTGAAGTATATGATTTTTCAAAAAGGCCCACACTGTGCCTAGTAGAGTCAATGAAAATACTAAGATACATCAGTGTACATTTTCAGGAAACTGAGGACAAAAAGAAAATCCTACAAATTTCCAGAAACACAAAAATAATCCCAACAAAGAACCTAGACTCAGAATGGATTTTGACTTCTCAATGGCAATACCAGAAGCGAGGGAACAAGGGAGAAAAATGCCTTCAAAAGTCTATGCGTGCTTAGTCGCTCAGTCGTGTCTGGCTCTTTGCAACCCTATGGACTGTAGCCTGCCAGGTTCCTCTGTCCATGGGGACTCTCCAGGCACGGATATTGGAATGGATTGCCATTCCCTCCTCCAGGGGATCTTCCCAACCCAGGAATCGAACCCAGGTCTCCACATTGCAGGCCGATTCTTTATCATCTGAGCCAGCAGGGAAGCCCTCAAAAGTCTGAAGGAATATTACTTCCAACTTAGAATTCTATGCCAACTAAATTATCATTCTGCATATACAAGGTCTTAAAAAATTTAACTTTCACGTACTCTTTCTCAAGAACCCCTGAAGGGGACTTCCCTGGTGGTCCAGTGGCTAACACTCCACAGTCCCAGGTTCAATCCCTGATCAGGGAACTGAGCCCACATACTGCAAGAAGGGTTGAACATCTTGTGTGCTGACGACCTGGCACAGCCAAATAAGCATTTTTTAAAAAAGAAAAAACCACTGAAGGATGCACTCCAATAAAATGAGGGGAAAACCAAGAAAAAAATCCTATAGGTCAGGAGACTGGAAAGCCAGCACAGGGCTGAAGGGAAGAGAATCTTCAGGTGATCTTGAGGACAGATGCCGGGATCTTGTGAAAGCAAAGATGGCAATCAGACCAAACTGGAAGAAAGAAGATCCCAAACTGGTATGTTAAAAGTAGTCATTGCATGCCTTCTGCCACTGTCCCACCACTTTGAACTCAAGAACTCTTACAGGGTATGTGGCGTTAAAACAGAAGAGTAAAGCCATAAGAAAGAAATACAGAGGATACAGGAAAACAAGGACTCCAACCAGGAGAATGCGTGAGACTATTCCAAGGACAACAGCAAGATCCCAGGACAACGGCTATGGGCCAATATGGAGAGTAACCAGCCTAGGAAGAGGTGAAAAACGGTCACTAGGAATAATGTCTCCAGGCAAAAATCACTGGAATGGATAGATTAACTGATGTGATTGAAAATAGTGAAAGGTGTAGGAAGAATTAGCAATAGCTACAAAGAAATCTGAAAAAAATTTTTAAATGACAACTACTAACTTTAGGGAAAACTAACAGCACTAAATATAATTGTGTTAGTGCTCAGCTCTGAATAATATTTGAGTAGGCATAAAAATATTAATGCCAAATCTTCATCTAAATGCTATTTTTTTTAACCCATGGTGATATCAAAGAATTAAATTCTTCTCTGTTAAATAAGGGGGCTTCCCAGGTGGCTTAGTGGTAAAGAATCCGCCAGCCAACATAGGAGATGCCGGAGATGTGGTTTCCATCCTGGGTCGGGAAGATCCCCTGGAAGAGGAAATGTCAGCCTACTTCAGTGTTCTTTCCTGGAGAATCCCATGGACAGAGCAGCCTGGCGGGCTACAGTCCACGGGGCTGCAAAGAGTCAGACACGGCTGAGCAGGCACACACCAAGCACTATTAAATAAGAAGTCAAAAGATTGATTAAACAATCAATAAAAAGCTGTCAGGATACACATGTTATTTAGCAATATGAAAATATGTAAATTCCAGAAGTAACAGCTAGCGAAAAGACAATACATAAAATCATTTCTTAGAAAAATAAGAAAGACATGAACGTGCCTTTCAAGGAAGAGGTACAAATGGCCAATAAGACTTTGAAAAGATACTCAAGCCAAATCATCAGTAATCAGGGAAATTCAAACAAAATCACAATGAAGCACTACCTTATACTCAATAGGATTGGTAACAATGAAGAAATCTAATTCTACCAAATGATGAACAAATGTGAATCCACAGAAACTATAGTGTTGATAGGAGTGTAAACTGGTACAACTCAAACACATTTGCACCAGGAAACATGTATCAGTACAAGACTGTTCATAATAGCAATCCAAATGCCCAATGAGCAGAGACTGGATAAACGCATTGTGTTATCATATTAGCATCCTATAGCAACTATAACAAGCTCCAGAGGCTTAAAATAACAGAAATTTGTTCTTCCACCATTCTGAATGCAGGAAGCCCAAAATTAGTATCTCTGGACCAAAATCAAGGTGGCAGTAGGTCTGTGCTTCCTCTGGAGGTTGTAGGGGAGAACTTGCTCCTTGCTTCTTCTGGCTTCTGGCTGTTGTTGTTCAGTTGCTCAGTCGTGTCCAACTCTTTGCGACCTCATGGACTGCAGCACCCCAGGCTCCTCTGTCCTTCACTATCTCCTGGAGTTTGCTCAGACTCATGTCCATTGAGCCGGTGATGCCATCCAACCATCTCATCCTCTGTTGCCCTCTTTTCCTCCTGCCCTCCATCTTTCCCAGCATCAAGGTCTTTTCCAATGAGTCTGCTCTTTGCATGACGTTGCCAAAGTATTGGAGTTTTAGTCCTTCCGATGAATATTCGGTGTTGATTTCCTTTGGGATTGACTGGTTTGATCTCCTTGCTGTCCAAGGGACTCACAAGAGTTTTCTCCAGCTCCACAGTTTGAAAGTTTATGGGCGTGGCTGGCATTTCTTCTCTTGTGACCTCACCATTTCTCCATCATCTTCTCGTTGCCTTCTCTTGTCTGTGTCAAGCCTCCTTCTTCCTCCCTCTTTTGACACACGTGATTGCATTTAGAGTTCACCTTGATAACCCAAGATAATCTTCACCTCTCAAGATCCTTAACTGAATCACATTTGTAAAGACTCGTTATATGTTACTTCACATAATGTAACACTAATAAGTTTCAGGAATTAGAATCTTTGGGGAAAGGGAGGCATTTATGACTCTTGCAGAATCTGCCCTCTGGCCCCCAAAGTTCTTGTTTTACACAAGCAAAATACATTTACCCCATCTCAACATCTTCAAAAGTCTTAACCCATCAAAATATCAACTCAAGTCCAAATTCTAGATATATAATCAGTTCAAAATCCCTAATCTCATCATCTAAACCAGGCACAGGTGAGTCTCTGGGTATGATCTATTGTGGGGAGAAAATTCCTCTCCATCTCTGAAAATATGAAACTAAGAAATAAGTTGTCTGTTCCCAAAGTACAGTAGTGGGACAGGCACAGTATAACAGCTATAGGCATTCCTATTCCAAAAGAGAGGAAATGGAAGAGACAAAGGGCAAATTTCATTCGTTTTTCCCAAAGCTTAGGACATCCTTGGCTCAGATTTCTCAGCCTGAGGCTCTTGTTTTTGAGTCATTCTTCCTTTTTCTTAATGGTAAGTGCATGCCTGAAGCTGATAGGTCCTGTAAACCTATTTCCTGCCAGTAGAATTTGGGGAGTACAACAGCCTTCCTTTAATTTCATTGTTCCTTTCAGTTCAAGCTGGCAGCATTTCTGCTGGTATAACATTCTTCAAGGACTCGTATGTCTCCTTTGTATGTCACAGAGACTCACATCATTAAATAAGGGTCCCCCACAGATCTTTCCTGGAAAATATCATCTCTTATTTCTGACTTCTGCTGAGATTATTGAGAGGATACATGGGTCATAAACCTAATATTCTCAACACTAGCAGAAAGCTGTCCAACCATCTCTATGGCCTGCTCTCTAGAGCAGTTTTCTAACAGTAAATCACCTAATTTTAGCATTTTTTGTAACCTGGATAGGCTCCAAGTTTCCGAAAATCATGATGTACTGGTTCCTTTTTGCATAACAGTTCTCTTCTCAATATCTTTTCCTTGTCACATTTTACTATAACCAGCAAAAAGAAACCAGGCCACATCTTTAAAGTTTTGCTTCAAGATGGCCTCAGCTAAAATTCAAGTTCATCACTTAAAAGTGCTGCTTTCCACCACTGCAAGACACAATTCATCTAGACTTTTGCTACTCTATAGCAGAGATCACCTCTCCTTCAGCTGGCAGTTACATTTCCCTCATTTTGTAAAGAATCCGCCTGCCAATTCAGGAGACATAAGAAACATGGGTTCAATCCCTGGGTCGGGAAGATCCCCTGGAGGAGAGCATGGAAACCTACTCCAGTATTTTTGCCTGGAGAATCCCCATGGACAGAGGAGCCTGGGGGGCTACAGTCCTTGGGGTGCCAAAGAGCTGGACATGAGTGAAGTGACTTAGCATGCACTGGCAGAGCCTCCAACATTCATCCTTCTACCAACAGTCTGTTCAAGGCAATACAGGCTCTGTTCTATCCTGCTTCTCAAAATTCTCCCAGTCTCTACCCATTATCCAATTCCAAGGCCATCTCCACATGTTTAGTTGTCTGTTACAGCAGGCAGCACCCCACTCTCAGTTCCAGAAATCTGTATTAGTTTCTATGGTAACTGTAACAAATTACCACAAACTAGGTGGTTTTAAGCAACAGAAATTTATTTTTCACCATTTTGGAGGCCGAAATTCCAAAATTAGCATGAGTGGGCCAAAATCAAAATGTTGCTAGGTCTGTGTTTCTCTGGAGGGTCTAGAGGAGAATCTGTTCCTTATTTCTTGCAACTTCTGGAAGTGGCTGCAGGCACTTGTTGGCTTCACTCCAATTTCTGCCCCCATTATCACATTGCCTTTTCCTCTTCTGCACAAGTCAAATTCCCCCATACTCCCTCTTTATTTATTTGGCTGGGTTGGGTGTTAGTTGCATCAAATGAGGTTTCTTTAGTTGCCCCAAGGCAGATGGGATCCTAGACTCCCAACCAGGGATCAAACCCACATCCCCTGCATTGCAAGGTCGATTCTTAGCCACTGGACCACCAGGGAAGTCCCTCTTCCTCCCTCTTAGAAGGACACATTTGATTGCATTTAAGGCCCACTCCGATAATCCTGATAACCTCCACATACCAAAATCCTTACCTTAATCATATCTGCAAAGACATTCCATATAAGATAACATTCTGGAATTAGGACTCAATATCTCTGGAGGGATATTTTTCATCCTATCAAAGTTATATTCTTATGCTGGAATATTATACAGCAGTAAAAAGGAATGGATATTTATGTGACTCCCATTTCTCTACCTTCTAGAATGTAAACTCCTTAAAGCCAGAGTCTTGTTTTATTCATTGCTATATACTCAGTCTCTGTAGAGTGACCATCAGGTCTATGGTATCCAATAAATATTTGCTAAATGAACTATTAAAATGGATAATATGAAGAATATGCAGGCAAATAAAAATGCTTGTTGTATAATATTAAGTGAAAAATGCAAAGTTTATATATGAAATAATTATTATGTTAAAAAATTCTGTGTTTAAAAAAATAAAAATCTGAGGATGTCAGTGAAATTGGAGTAGGGAACTCCAAGAGTCCATTCCTTCACAAAAACAGCTAATACACTGGCAAAACTGTCAGAATCAGTTTTATCTGAACTCTGGAAATAAACTGTTTGGAGTTTATCATAATAGGGGTTAATTGAGTTTCTTGGATGTGTAGATTTTATCTTGCATTGAACTGAGATTTTCATCCATTTTTTCCTTCAAATATTCTTTTCCCCAATTTCTCTTCTACCTCTCCTTCTATTCTTGGTGATGTTTCACAGATTAGGCTCTATTCATGGTAAAAGGCCCAAACCAAAAAGAGAATCCTTAAAGCAGCAATAGAAAAGTGACTGATCACATGCAAGGGAATCTCCATAGGACTCATATTTTTCATCAGGAACCTTAGAGGTCAGAAGGTAGTGGGATAAGTTTTGAAAGGAGGGGTGAAAAGGTTAATGAGGAATTCTGTATTTTGTGAAACTATCCTTCAGGAATTAAGAACACATTCCCAGGACTTCCCTAGTGGTTCAATGGTTAAGAATCCACCTATCAATGCAAAGGACATGAGTTCGATCCTTACTCCAGGAAGATCACAAATACCTTGGGGGCAAGTAAGCCTGTGTGCCTTAACTACCGAGCCCATGCTCCACAAATACTAAAGCCTGTGCAACCAAGCCTGGGTTCCACAACAAGAGAAGCCACTGAAATGAGAAACCCATGCATAGCAAAGAAGAGTAGCCCTGTTCATCACAACTAGAGAAAGGCCACACAGCTTTCTGCTGGTCCAGTGGATAGGACTTTGTGCTTTCACTACTGAGGGTCCGCGTTCAATCCCTGGTCAGGGAACTGAAATCCCACAAGCTGTGTGGTATGGCCAAATAAATTAATTAATTAAATAAAAACACATATAATCTAACAATATGCTGTCTATAAGACTTTCTTTAGCTCAAGTAGGTTGAAAGTGAAATGAAGGAAAATATATTCCAGAGACTAACAACAACAACAAAAAAAGAGATGAAGTGACTGTAATAGAAAAAATAGACTTTAAGGCCAAAATTATTATGAGAGGCATCATATAAAGAAAGAAGGCTCAATCTACCAAAAAATGTAATAATTATAAACATATATTCATTTAATTTCAGAGTCCCAAAATATCTGAGGCAAAACTTGACAGAATTAAAGGGAGAAATAGTTCGACAATAGTAAAGACTTCAGTATTTCACTTTCAATAATGGGTAGGACTACAGTTGATCCATAAACAATATGGGTTTGTAGTGCATGGGTCCACTGTGTGTGGACTTTTTAAAATAAATGCATACTATGGTACTACACAACATATGTTGGTTTTATCGGTGGATACAATTGTTGTGGTTCAATTGGAAGTCATGTCCAACTCTTTGCAACCCCATGGACCACAGCACACCAGGCTTCCCTATCCTTCACTATCTCCCAGAGTTTGCTCAAACTCATGTCCATGGAGTCATTGATGCCATCCAACCATCTCATCTTCTGTCGCCGCCTTCTCCTCCTGCCTTCAATCTTTCCCAACACAGGGACTTTTCTAATGAGTCTGCTCTCAGCATCAGGCGGCCAAATATTGGAGTTTCAGCTTCAGTATCAGTCCTTCCAGTGAATATTCAGGGTTGATCTCCTTGCAGTTCCAGGGACTCTCAAGAGTCTTCTCCAGCACCACAGTTCAAAAGCCTCAGTCCTCAGAGCTGGTGCTGACCTTCTTTATGGTCCAGCTCTTACACCTATACATGACTGCCGGCAAAACTACAGCTTTGTCTGTATGGACCTTCATTGGCAAAGTGATGTTTCTGCTTTTACAGAGGCCCAACTATATATTTACAAACTGCATGGAGAATTGGTGCCCCAACCCTAGCATTGTCCAAGGGTCAGCTGTACTATACAAAAGATAAACAAGAAAATAGAAGATTTGAACAATGCTACAAAGCAAATAGACCTAACTCTACCCCAGACAGCAGAATACACATTCTTTTCAAGAGCACAAGAAACATTCCCTCAAAGAGACCATATTTATTAAACAAAACAAGTCTCAGTAAATTTAAAAATACTGAACTCATATGAAGTATTTTCTCTGACCAGCATGAAATTAAACTAGAAATTAATAAGAAGGAAAATGGAAACTTTTGTGGAATATATGTGGAAATTATTGTTAATATCTTTTGCAACCCTGGCGGTCCAGCGGTTAAGACTTCACACTTTCACAGCGGGGGGTATGGGTTCAATCCCTGATCGAAGGTCTCATGTGCTGCACAGCACAGAAAAAAAAAACAAACTAGAAAACCTTTCTTAAATGCCCAATGGATAAAAATGAAATCACAAGGGAAATTATATGGGATAAATGAAAACTCAGCATACCAAAACTTACAAGAACTGCAGTAAAAGCAGTTCTCAGAGGAAAGTTATAGCTCCAAATAAACATCTATATTAAAAAGAAGAAGATTTCAGATCAATGATCTGAACTTCCAACATTTTTTTATGAGCACAAGGAATATTTACTGAATCATGTAACTGAATGTCTGGCAACAGAACTTGCTTCAGACGTGGAGGATTCAGGGGCTAAGCGCTGTCCTTAAGATCTAGTGTCTTTCTTGTCCGCATCCTGGCTTGACTATATTCTCAGATTGGTGCTCCTTCTTGGCAGCAAGATGGCTATGGAGTCTCCAAACTCATATCTCTTACTCAAGTCCAGCCCTAAATTTCCAAGTTAAGGAACTAGAAAGGGAAGAACAAAACAACACCAAAGTGAGCAAAAGGAAAGTGAAAGTCACTCAGTCGTGTCCGACTCTTTGCGACCCCCATGCACTGAATTCTCTAAGCTGGAATACTGGAGTGGGTAGCCTTTCCCTTCTCCAGGGGATCTTCCCAACCCAGGAATCAAACCCAGGTCTCCTGCACAGCAGGCGGATTCTTTCCCAGCTGAGTCACAAGGGAAGCCCAAGAATACTGGAGTGAGTAGCTTATCCCTTCTCCAGCAGATCTTTCTGACCCAGAAATTGAATTGGGGTCTCCTGCATTGCAGGTGGATTCTTTACCAGCTGAACTACCAGGGAAGAAAATAATAAAGATTAGAGTGGAAAGAAAGGAAATACAGAATAGAAAAGCAGCAGAGAGAACCAGTGAAAACAGAAGCACTTCTTTGAAAAGAGCAACAAAATTGATGAAACTTTTGTTAGAGCAAGGGAAAAAAAACTCAAATCACTAAGATCAGAAATAAACAGAGGTACATTACTATCACCCTTATGGATGATAGTAAAAGGATAGTAAAAGTATAAAAAGGATTATAACAGAATACTATGAATAATCATTTATCAACAAATCAGATTACCTAGATGAAAAGGACAAATTCCTAGGTACAAACAAACTACTAATACTGACTCAAGAAGAAATAAAAAATCGGAAGAAGCCTATAAGAAGAGATTAAATCAGTAACCAAAAAAAGAAAGTCCAATAAAGAAAAGGATAGGATCAGACTCCTTTATTGGTGAATTCTCTCAAACATTTAAAAAAGAATTAATACCAATCCTTCTCAAACTCTTCCAAAAAAATAAAGGAGTGTGTTTCCTAGTTTATGCCAGTATTACTTTGATACTAAAGCCAAAGACCTCATAAGGAAAGAAATTTATAAGCCAATATCCCTTATGAATATAGATTTAAAACTCCTCAACAAAATACTAGAAAAAAATTTTCCCTCTTTTTTTTTTAAATTAAACAAAAGATTCCTTAAATTCTAAAGTGTGTTACAGTTTTCAAAACTTTCCCACTAATGGTTTCTTATAATTCCACAATACCTCCTTTTTTCCCATAGCCCCATATTGCCCCAAATAACCAACTGATACTAATCCCAGGAAAACAAGTGTGGTTCAACATATGAAAATTAATCAATGTAATATACCATATTAATAAGATGAAGAAATTAATTAATTCGGCTGTGTCAGGCCTTACTTGTGGTACAGGGGGTCTTTCTTTTTCTTATTTTTTTAAATCATATTTTTCTTTTTTGAAAAAAATTTATTTATTTTTGGTTGCACTGCATCTTCACTGCAGTATGCAGGCTCTTTCATTTGCAGTGCCTGGGCTTGTCTCTAGTTGTGCTGCAGGAGTTCCATAGTGCCTGGGCTCGGTAGTTGCAGCACTGGGACACCAGGGAAGTCCTTTGAATTAATTTTTGGCCGAACCATGAGGCATGCGGGATGCGGGATTGCAGCTTTTTTCCCCAGCCAGGGGTTGAACCCTTACCCTCTGCAGTGGATGCATGAAGTCTTAACTACTGGACTGCCAGGAAAGTCCCTAAGGGTAAATTTTTATAATCTTGGATTTAGCAATGGTTTCTTAGACACGACACCAAGCACACAAGCAACAAAAGAAAAAATAGGTAAACTAGACTTCCCCATGGAGAAGGCAATGACACCCCACTCCAGTACTCTTGCCTGGAAAATCCCATGGACAGAGGAGCCTGGTAGGCTTCAGTCCATGGGGTCACCACTAGTCAGACACGACTGAGTGACTTCACTTTCACTTTTCACTTTCATGCATTGGAGAAGGAAATGGCAACCCACTCCAGTGTTCTTGCCTGGAGAATCCCAGGGACGGGGGAGCCTGGTGGGCTGCCGTCTATGGGGTCGCACAGAGTCAGACACGACTGAAACGACTTAGCAGCAGCAGCAGACTTCCCCAGGTCGGTAGGTGCCCAATATGCTGCTGGAGATCAGTGGAGAAATAACTCCAAAAAGACTGAAGAGACGGAGCCAAAGCAAAAACAACACCCAGTTGTGGATGTGACTGGTGATGGAAACAAAGTCCGATGCTATAAACAGCAATATTGCATAGGAACCTGGAACGTTAGATCCATGAATCAAGGCAAATTGGAAGTGGTCAAACAGGAGATGGCAAGAGTGAACATCGACATTTTAGGAATAAGTGAACTAAAATGGACCAGAATGGGTGAATTTAACTCAGATGACCATTATATCTGCTACTGTGTTCACGAATCCCTTAGAAGAAACGGAGTAGCCATCATAGTCAACCAAAGAGCCCAAAATGCAGTACTTGGATGCAATCTCAGAAGCAACAGAATGATCTCTGTTCATTTCCAAGGCAAACCATTCAATATCACAGTAATTCAAGTCTATGCCCCAACCAGTAATGCTGAAGAAGCTGAAGTTGAATGGTTCTATGAAGACCTACAAGACCTTCTAGAACTAACACCCAAAAAAGATGTCCTTTTCATTATAGGGGACTGGAATGCAAAAGTAGGAAGTCAAGAAATAACCTGGAGTAACAGGCAAATTTGGCCTTGGAGTACGGAATGAAGCAGGGAAGAGTCTAACAGTTTTGCAAAGAAAATGCACTGGTCATAGCAAACACCCTCTTCCAACAACACAAGAGAAGTCTCTACACATGGACATCATAAGATGGTCAATACTGAAATCAGATTGATTATATTCTTTGCTGCCAAAGATGGAGAAGCTCTATACAGTCAGCAAAAACAAGACCAGGGGCTGACTGTGGCTCAGATCATGAATTCCTTATTGCCAAATTCAGACTTAAATTGAAGAAAGTAGGGAAAACCACTAGACCACTCAGGTATGACCTAAATCAAATCCCTTATGATTATACAGTGGAAGTGAGAAATAGATTTAAGGGACTAGATCTGATAGACAGACCGCCTGATGAGCTATGGATGGAGGTTCGTGACATTGTGCAGGAGACAGGGATCAAGACCATCCCCAAGAAAAAGAAATGCAAAAACGCAAAATGGTTGTCTGAGGAGGCCTTACAAATAGCTGTGAAAAGAAGAGAAGTGAAAGGCAAAGGACAAAAGGAAAGATATAGCCATCTGAATGCAGAGTTCCAAAGAATAGCAAGGAGAGATAAGAAAGCCTTCCTCAGTGATCAATGCAAAGAAATAGAGGAAAACAATAGAATGGGAAAGACCAGAAATCTCTTCAAGAAAATTAGAGATACCAAGGGAACATTTCATGCAAACATGGGCTCGATAAAGGACAGAAATGGTCTGGACCTAACAGAAGCAGAAGATATTAAGAAGAGGTGGCAAGAATACACAGAAGAACTGTACAAAAAAGATCATCATAACCCAGATAATCACGATGGTATGATCACTCACCTAGAGCCAGACATCCTGGAATGTGAAGTCAAGTAGGCGTTAAGAAGCATCACTATGAACAAAGCTAGTAAAGGTGATGGAATTCCAGTTGAGCTATTTCAAATCCTAAAGGATGACGCTGTGAAAGAGTGCTTTACTCAATATGCCAGCAAATTTGAAAAACTCAGCAATGGCCACAGGACTGGAAAAGGTCAATTTTTATTCCAATCCCAAAGAAAGGCAATGCCAAAGAATGCTCAAACTACCACACAGTTACACTCATCTCACATGCTAGCAAAGTAGTGCTCAAAATTCTCCAAGCCAGGCTTCAACAGTATGTGAACCGTGAACTTCCAGATGTTCAAGCTGTTTTTAGAAAAGGCAGAGGAACCAGAGATCAAATTGCCAACATCAGCTGGATCATCGAAAAGACAAGAGAGTTCCAGAAAAACATCTATTTCTGTTTTATTGACTATGCCACAGCCTTTGACTGTGTGGATCACAACAAACTGTGGAAAATTCTGAAAGAGATGGGAATACCAGACCACCTGACCTGCCTCTTGAGAAATCTGTATGCAGGCCAGGAAGCAACAGTTAGAACTGGACATGGAACAACAGACTGGTTCCAAATCGGGAAAGGAGTACGTCAAGGCTGTATATTGTCACTCTCTTATTTAACTTCTATGCAGAGTACATCATGTGAAATGCTGGGCTGGATGAAGCACAAGCTGGAATCAAGATTTCCAGGAGAAATATCAATAACCTCAGATATGCAGATGACACCACCCTTATGGCAGAAAGTGAAGAAGAACTAAAGAGCCTCTTGATGAAAATGAAAGAAGAGTGAAAAAGTTGGCTTAAAGCTCAACATTCAGAAAACTAAGATCATGACATCTGGTGCCATCACTTCATGGGAAATAGATGGGGAAACAGTGGAAACAGTGACAGACTTTATTTTGGGGGTGTCCAAAATCACTGCAGATGGTGATTGCAGCGATGAAATGAAAAGATGCTTGCTCTTTGGAAGAAAAGTTATGACTAACCTAGACAGCATATTAGAAACCAGAGGCATTACTTTGCCAACAAAGGTCCATCTAGTCAAAGCTATGGTTTTTTCAGTAGCCATTTATAGCTGTGAGAGTTGGACTATAAAGCTGAGCACCAAAGAACTGATGCTTCTGAACTGTAGTGTTGGAGAAGGCTCTTGAGAGTCCCTTGGACAGCAAGGAGATCTAACCAGTCCATCCTAAAGGAGATCAGTCCTGAATATTCATTGGAAGGACTGATGCTGAAGCTGAAACTCCAATACTTTGGCCACCTGGTGTGAAGAATTGACTCATTTGAAAAGACCCTGATGCTGGGAGAGATTGAAGGCAGGAGGAGAAGGGGATGACAGAGGATGAGATGGTTGAATGGCATCACCAACTCAACGGACATGAGTTTGAGTAAACACTGGGAGTTGGTATTGGACAGGGAGGCCTGGTGTGCTGCAGTCCATGGGGTCACAAAGAGTCAGACACGACTGAGGAACTGAACTGAACTGAGACTTGCTCAAAATTTTAAAAATTTTGTGCATCAGAGGAAGCTCTCATGAAGGTTAAAAGACAACCAAGAGTGAGAGAATGAGATGTTCAATGTCATTTGTCATTAAAGAAGTGTGAACGAAAACCACAGTAAGGTACCGCTGCACACCCACTAGTATATATACATTTCTTCTAAAGTAGTCAGTAGTCTGGTAGCCATGTACAGATGTGAGAGTTGGACCATCAAGAAGGTTGAGCACTGAAGAATTGATGCTTTTGAATTTTGGTGCTGGAAAAGACTCTTGAGAGTCCCTTGGACAGCAAGGAGATGAAATCAATTAATCCTAAAGGAAATCAGTCCTGAATATTCATTGGAAGGACTGATGCTGGATCTGAAGTTTCAATACTTTGGCTACCTGATGTGAAGAGTAAACTCTTTGGAAAAGACTCTGATGCTAGGAAAGATGGAAGGCAAAAGGAGAATGCAGACAAAGGATGAGATGGTTAGATAGTATCACCGACTTCTCAACATGAATCTGAGAAAACTCCAGGAGACAGTGAAGGACAGGGGAGCCTTGGCATACTGCAGTCCATGGGGTCACAAAAAATCGGACACAACTTAGCGACCAAACAACAACAACAAAAAATAAAGTGTTGGAGAGGATGTGGGGAAGTTAGAATCCTCATGCAGTGCTGGTAGGAGTGTAAAATGGCATAGTCACTATGGAAAACAGTTTGGTAGTTCCTTGAAAAGGTAACCATGGAATTGCCATATGACCCATCAGTTTCACTCTTGGGTCCATAGAAGACAGAAGTAAAAAGAAAAAGCTTGTATATGAATATGCATAATAGACAAAGAATCAGAACCATTCAAATATCCATCAAGTGATGAATGAGTAAAAAAAACTGTGGAACATCCATACAGTTAAATATCACTCAACCCAAAAAGGGCTGTACTGATCCATGCAACAAAATGGATGAGTCTTGAAAACATTATACCAAGTGAAAGAAAAGTGAGAGTGAAAAGTGAAAAGTGAAGTTGTGTCTGACTCTCTGCGACTCTGTGGACTGTAGCCCACCAGGATCCTCCATCCATGGGATTCTCCAGGCAAGAGTACTGGCGTGGGTTGCCATTTCCTTCTCCAGGGATCTTCCCACCGCAGGGACTGAACCCAGGTCTCCCGCATTGCAGGCAGACGCTTTACCCTCTGAGCCACCAGGGTAAGTGAAAGAAGCCAAACATAAAAGAACAAGCGCTATATGATTCCATTTATATAAAATGTCAAGAATAGGCAAATCCACAGAGATAGAAAGCAGATTAATGGTTGGTAGGGATTGGTTGCTAATGAATGGGAAGTGACTGTGTAATGAGAATAACTTTCCATTAGGGATGACAGAAATGTTCTGGAATTAGATACTAGTAATGGTTGAATCAACTAAAAGCTGCTGAAAAGACTCGAATGAAATACATCAAAATGATACCTTTGGCGATTTTTGTGTTTTTGCTGCTCTATATTTTCCTGTTTACAATAAGCATGTAGTACAGTAATAAATCTCCCTTATCTCTCTTGTCGTTGTCCAAAGCTAGCCTCTCACACTTTCATGTCCACACAGATCTCCTGTGACCCTGTTCAAATACTGATTCGAATTGAATAGGTCTAGGATGGGGCCTGGGAGTTTGCATTTCTGAAAAAAGCTTCCAGGGATTCCCTAGTGGCTCAGTGGTAAAGAATCGGTCTGCCAATGCAAGAGACGCAGGTTTGATTCCCGATCTGGGAAGATCCCACATGCCATGGAGCAACGAAGCCCGTGTGCCACAACTATTGAGCTTGCACTCTAGAGCCTGGGAACTGAGACCCCTGAAGCCCACAAGCCCTAGATCATGTGCTCCACAAGTGAAGTCACTGCAATGAGAAGCCCGTGCACCACAACCAGAGAATAGCTGCTGCTCCCTGTAATAAGGGGCTTCCCTGATAACTCAGTTGGTAAAGAATCCGCCTGCAATGCAGGTGAGACCCTGGTTCGATTCCTGGGTCTGGAAGATCTGCTGGAGAAGGGACAGGCTACCCACTTGAGTATTCTTGGGCTTCCCTTGTGGATAATAATAATAACTCCCTGTAATAAGAGAAAAACCCACACAGCAGCAAAGAATCAGCACAGCCAAAAATAAATAAAAGTTAATCTCATCTAGAAAAATATCTTCAAAAAAATAATAAAACTTCTAAATGATATTGTTACACCTGGACTGCAGACAACCCCTCCTTCCTTTGAGGAGCCAGGCTCCAGAAGTCAACAGTAGGAAGGAGGGGGCGACGGATGGAGCAATTCACTGCAGCTAGATGCTAACATAGAAAGGGCCATTGCTTCCAGATGCCTTCCCCCAGGACATATTTACACTAAAAAGTTATTCACTGTTTATCTAAAATTCATATGCCACTGACTGTCCTGTAGTTTTACTTGCTGACTCTGGAGCCCTGGCCTGCGTTGGAGAGGGAATGGACCTGGGGTTACCAGGCAACCTGTGTCTGAGGCCGGTCAAGGCTACTCAAGGCAGCTCGCTTAGTGGTCCTGATGGTCCCCATGGCTTACTCTTACCTGCCCTTGTGTCATCCACTCCCACTGCTCTTGGGTCTGGCCACCTCCTGAGGAAGGCTTGCCTCAAAGCCTTACACAGACTCAGAGCAGGCTGGTCCAAATAGGAGGCAGCTTACACAGGCATTACTGCAAGGGCTTGGGACCAGCCAGGCTGGGGTTTGAATGGAGACAGGCAGGTTACTTACCTTCTCTCTGGGCTTGACATCCACCTGTCACAGGTGGACAATGCTTCCTATTCCCCAGTTCTGATGATGAGCTGAGATCATTGCTAAAAAGTGTTTAGTGCACTGACTGGGAAGATCCCCCTGGAGCAGGGCATGGCAACCCATTCCAGTGTTCTTGCCTAGAGAATCCCATGGACAAAGGAGCCTGGTAAGGCTTCATACAGTCCATGGGGTCACAAAGGGTTGGACACAACTGAGGGGACAGCGCACACACACACTGCCTGGCACCCAGTAAGTGCTGAAGACGCGGAAGAAACCATCGTGACCTATTCTTTTTTCCTCCTACAATGCCCATAACAACACCAATTTCAGCCAACAGTTAGTGCTTGCTTGCGGAGCTGAACCTCAGGAATCTGCTGGAACAGTGGAGACACACTTCTCTGACCTGCCCATACATCTCAGCTCTGACTCTAATTCTCTATGACTCAAGGCAAGTCAGTTTCTGCCTCTACACTTTGGTTTCTTCGTCTACAGCCTGTGAAACTGTTTACATGCCCATTTGACAGATGAGAAAACTGAGGCTCCTGACTCGTGGGGAATGCCTAACAGCACCTTGTGCTCTCACACCCAGTGCAGTCCCCCTGCGAGGTTCCTCTTCCCCCTCCCCTGCCAATTAGCCTCAATCCTGAGCTGGTGGGTTGAGGAGTGTGGATGGGGTCTGTGCCTCAGCTGGCTGACCTCAGGGGGACAGAGTCCATGGGGATGGGGTACCTTGGAGATCCCAGGGTTCTCCCCAAGGCTGTGATGAGTCCTCTCGATTTACATCAGTAGTTGAGCCGGCTCTGGCCTGTTCCACACTATTCCATTGTCATTGGCAGGACTGGGCTTGGTAAAGCTGGATCTGAGTGTGTCCCAGCCTCTCTGCCTCTCCTGGTCCCTGTTGTCTTCCTGCAGTAGCCAGAGCTCATGTGTTCATATCTGTGACTGTGGAGTCTGTTTGACCCTTCAGGGATCAAGGCTGCTGGCTCCAGGGTAGAGGTGTTGTCAACTGTCTTGCTTCCAGGCCCCGGGCTGGCAGGATCCCTCCGCTCCCCTGTCCAGCTGTGTCTCCTCTTCTTTGTTGGCTTCTGCCCTGTTCGTACAGTGATTGGCCCAAGAGAGGGGTATGGGCTGGCAGGTGCCCTACACAGAGCCTGGAGGCAGCATCCAGGCCTGGCTGACCCACCTCAGGGCCCCCTGCCAGTGCCCCCAGCCAAGCTGGGTCCCCTCCTTCCTGCCCAGCTGAGACAGGGCCTGGAAGGGCACAGTGGCAGGCCCTCTGTGATGCTCCTGTTGCCATGGTGATCCTAGATGAGAAAGCCATGGCATTCCACCTCTGGAATCTCCATGCATCTGCCCAGCTCTGCTACGTCTGCCCCCAGAGATGGCTCTCTGCTGGGGGGATTCGAAGGCATGATCTCTATTGCAGTTAGAGTCCCCCTCTGTGTGCCCCTCTGTGCATCCCCCATCCCTCAGACCTCTTTTCAACCCCACTACCCTAACCAGTGAGACCTCACCGCTCAGAAACCAACCTCCACTGGAAAGATGACAACAGGTTGGTGGAAAAGGCACAGGATTTAAAATCAGAAGACCCAGTTTCCAATCCCAGCCTAGCTCTTTATAACCATGCTACCTTGGACAAAGCAGGCTTTGAACTTCAGTGTCCTTTTCTGTGTACAAGTTGGATAACGATGCCTTACTTAACTATTCTCAGTAATGCCTCTGTGACTTTTCATGGGCTGTTCCCCTGATATGTAATGCATTTTCATTCTTCTCAACTCAGACAAGCCCCTACTCATACTTCAAGACCCAGCTCAAATGCTCTCATCTCTGTAAAACTTTCTCTGAGCTCCATGAACACGGCATAGATATTAGGCCTTGTCCCTCTGTGTTAGAGCTATTTAAGCATTATCCTGGTTTTTATTAACCGTGAATTTTTTTAAAAATCATTTGTTTATTTTTGGCTGTGCTGGGTCTTCATTGCTGCATGCAGGCTTTCTCTAGTTGCTGGAGCGGGGGCTACTCTTTGTCATGGTGCACGGGTTTCTTATTGCGGTGGCTTCTCTTGTTGCAGAGCATGGGCTCTAGGTTGTGTGGGCTCAGTGGTTGTGGCACTCAGGCTTAGTTGCCCCGTGGCATGGGGAATCTTCCTGGACCAGGGATTGAACTCATACCCCTTGCATTGGCTGGTGAATTCTTAACCACTGGGCCACCAGGGAAGTCCAGTCATGAATTCCTGAAGGCAGGAATTGGATTAGGCTCAGTTCTGGCTCCAGAAGTGGTTTGTTGGCTGATTGTGGAAAGGAAAGCAGAAGAGACTGCCACAGATGCGTTTGGGCCCCATCCTTGCCGGGGCCGATCCTGGGACCTTCGTCGAGGATGGCTTGGGTCAGTCACTGCTCATGGTGGCCTTTCTGTGTGCCCAAGCCATGTCTGCCTGGCTGGGGACATTTACATGACTGGGACCCGGTGGGAAAGACCATGACTTATGCCTGGGGTGTGCCTGTCTTAGGAGTGGGGTGTGACCAAGAGCAGCTGCTCATGGGGTGTCTCTCGGGGTGTCCTGGGGCAACTCAGTCAACTGGTCCTGCTGGGATCTGGGACACACTGCCAACGAACCCGAGATTCAGGGAAAGGAAGGGAGGACTCCAGTGTCTCCCGACTGCCTCTCCTGGCTCTGTGGCTGCTGGTCAGGGTCAAGGAGATGAAAGTGTCATCCAGCGCGAGTTTCACCATCCACACAGACCAGTGAACCAGCCTTCCCGGGCCAAAGCCAGCTGGTCAAGGGCGCCCTCCAGTGGCCACCACAGTTAGAGGCAGGAACCTGATTGCACAAAGGCAAAATGGTCCATTTATTCCAGCACCGAGAGAGCGTCCTCAGGCCAAGTGTGGAGGCAGGCGTATGTTTCTATTTTACTTTTAAATGTTTATTAATCATGTGCTGAATGGAAAGCTCTCCCTCTTGAGTGTTGTCATGTGTTGGTGGGAGAAGAGGGAATACAAGGAAGGAAAAAAATTATCTCAAAGCAGTGATCCTCAACCCACAGCAAACACTAGACTCACCTGGGGAACTTGGAAAATACCACCCACTGGACCCCGCCCAGACCAGCTGACTCTGGAGGGCGGGGCAGAGGCGCCAGAGATTTGTGGATGTTTCCCAGGGAGAGTTAACAGACACAAGGACTCTCTTTCACATCCAACATTCTCTCACCTGGCTGCTGAGGTTGGCATTATTGTCCCACTTCACAGGTGAGGAGATTGAGGCTCAGGTAAACCTGCCCCTTTCCCCAGTTCAGTTAAGGACAGCGATGGGAAAGATGTCTCCCACAGCACAGGCAGCAGAGATGCAGCAAATACTCCTGGAAGAGGGTCCCTGATCTCTGAAGAGACTCCCTTATAATAGTAATGGCACGATTGTTTGCTGTGATTAGAAGAGCACCCAAGGTCGCTGTGGAATTGTTTCTTTTTCCAAGCAGAGAATTATAAAGGCCAGAATGCCGTGCACAAAAATCACCTGCAGTCTCAGCAGCGTTAACACTGGGGCGGGGTGTGGGGGTGGGGAGGGAAGGGGAAAGTGAAGGAGAGAGGGAGGGGGCAGGAAGGAGTGGGTTTATTTCAAGGCTCAAGGTCACATTGTAAATCAGGGCTTCGGAATGTGTGGTTGGAAGCCCACTGGCATGATAATTCCCCCAGTGCTTGTTAGACACACAGCATCCCTCAGGTCTCAGAATCAGGCTCTGGAGAAAGATCCTGAGAAGCCACATATTTAACAAACATTCCAGATTATTCTTACAGCCACCGAAGACCAAGAGCCACTGCTGCTTCAAGCGTTCACTTAATACAAGAGGAGATACCTCCTAGACCCCATCACTTCCAGCGGCTTAGAGTTCCCACGTATGGATTGGTGTATTAAAATGCGCAGAACCAGCTGTTGAGATATTAACCAGCCTTCCTTGGGGACCTGGGCACCACTCCCCTATTGCACTGGCTGGCTGGGAGCCAACAGCATGAGCACTGCTGTGTCATCCCGCACCAGGCCCTGTCCCCACACAGCAGCCCCCTTGCCCCGCCTTCTCCTACCATGGTTCCAAAGCAACCTACCAACTGGGCCCTGCCAGCCAATCACAGCCCGAATAATCTATGATGTCACCAGCAGCCAATCAGAGCTCCTCATGAGTATATGCAGAATTTTGTCATCTCCCTGAGGGACTGGAGTTCTAAAGCAACGCCATCCTTTTCAGAGAGGGACACTGAGGCCTAGGGAGGAGCAGAGGGCCACCCAGGGTCACCTCCTCAGGTGGCAGAGCCAGGGCTAGAAGCCAGAACTTCTGACTGGTCCAGCGTTCTTTCTGGTACCCAAAGTGCTGCACAAGCCCACAGGGCCTGGGCAAAGTCTCCCCTCTCTTGACGGCTCCTGGCATTGGAGATAAGGCCCAAGGCCTCCTCTTCCCAACATCTTGCTCTCCCCGTAAGACCTCAAGGATCAGAAACAGACCCCTCAATTTAGGGCCCAGAAGAAATGGCAGGATCATCAGGGCCCAAGGTGGAAGGGGTTGCCCTCAATTCCAGCCCTGGTCTCAACCCAACCCCCACCCCGCATCCTCCGGAAGGAATTAGAGAGGACCTGGCTGGACTGTGATGCCTGCTGTTTAAGGGGAGATTACGAGGAGGGGGCCAAGACAAGGGCTCCTTTGTGGAGGGCCTCTGGCTTAGGGAGTCAAGTGACCATATAACACACACGTGGGCAGTGCCAACCCCTAAGTGTGGGCAGGGGCACTGGCCCTAGGAACCCAGAGAGTCCCAACAGTCCTGTGGCCAGACCTTTTGTGGGATCGCCTGACCAGCCAGGAGCCGCAACTGTAAGTAAGGGGTTATCCCAGCAGGCTGGGCTGGGGCTCTGGGGGCCACCGGGGTGGCTGACCCTGCACATGTGCACCTGTGTGTCTGTGCAAAGGCCCTGAGGTGGGAGTAACTAGCTTAGGGAACACCAGGCACAGGGACAGCCAGTGCGGCTGCACCATAACAGGTAAGGGGATGGTGGCCAATCATTGCTTCAGAAAATTTTTTTTGAGCACCAACTATGAGAACTTCCATTCCCAGGAGAGAATAAGCAGTAAACATGCAGATAGCCTGCAAAATATAACTGCGAGTGTAACCAATAAGTGTTATGTAGAAAAATCGAGCAAGGTGAGGAGAAGAGAGGGCTGGGGGTACTAGGGTGTTATTTCCAGGTAGGGTGGCTGGGGACATCCTTTCTGAGGAAATGATCTAAAGTGGGAGTGGGCTGTACAGTTAGATTAGGAAGAGCATCCCCCAGGAACGAGGATCAGCAGGTGGAAAGGCCCTGGGGTCACCATTCAGTGATGTCTCTACCATCCAAGCTCTGTTCTGGGCATTGGGGACAGGGTGGTGGCCAAGGCTGACCATGCCCCTTACCAGTTCTCACTCCAGGGTGGCTGGCAGAGCTTGGGGGGGGTGGGCACTGAACATGATGGGCTTAGAACACAGGAAGGAGCCCACACTTAGGTTTTTGGACACTTGTTTTGCTGCCTTTGTAGCACAATTAAAGGGTACAGACTTCCGTGTGTCCTCCATGCCAAGGCTAAGGACAGCGCCTGAGCTCAATTCCCTAGCTTCTTGGAGGGTACTTCCCAGAGTCCAGATGAGAAAACTGAGGCCCAGAGCAGGGAAGGGTCACTCATGAGTCCTGGACAGACTCTGAAGAGGTCCCTGCTCCCTCCTGCCCACCCCCACCAGCATCCCGCCCTGTCTGTCCACCAGGACCCAAGCCCACCTGCTGCAGCCCAGTGCCTGGCCATGACTGTCACCTACTCGAGCCAAGTGGCCAACGCCCGTTTAGGCTCCTTCTCCCGCCTGCTGCTGTGCTGGCGAGGCAGCATCTACAAACTGCTCTACGGCGAGTTTCTCATCTTTTTGCTCTGCTACTACACCATCCGCTTCATTTACAGGTTCGGAGGAACAGGGGGGACAGCTCCAAGGCTTGGAGCTCTGAGGGCCTCGGTGATCTAGGAGGCCAATGCACAGACACCTATAAGGCTGCATTAAGCTTGTGGAAAAGCCCTAGAGCCAGGGGCTGGGGACCTGAGGGCTGGGGAGAAGAAAGGAGACAGCCTGGGAGGGGAATGCAGTACAGATCGGAGCGTCTCAGAAACCCTTTCCTCCATCCCAGGGAGGGCCCTTCTCTGGTCCCATCCAGTTAGCCTGTTCTCCTGAACCCCACATGGTTTCTCTCACAGACCATGCTGTTTGTTTTCCCCAATACAAACGTTTATTTAAGCAATATAGCAATATATTCTGTGGTCAATAAAACTACAGAATATATAATAGCATTTTTAATGAAAATGCATTAATGATGACAATGAATTGAAAAATATCAAATACATAAATTTCTCGAGTTCATAAGGATTATACTAATAACAGAGCACATTTGTTTTCTTTGGTTGTTACTAGGGCACCAATATACTTTAGAAAATTAGGCTTTATTTTTTAGAGCAGTTTTACGATAGTAGCAAGACTGAGCAGAAGGTACAGAGAATTCACATGTACCCCACCCCCTCCTGCCACACACACAGCCTTCCGCACTATCAACATCCTACCAGAGAGTGGGATGTCTGTGATAATAGAGGAACTCACACTGACACCTCATTATCACCCAAAGTCCATAGTTTACGTTAGGGTTCCTCCTTGGTGATATACACTCTATGGGTTTGGACAAATGTGTAATGACTTGCATCCACCATTACAGTGTTGTACAGAATAATTTCATTGCCCTAAACCCCAAAACCCCCTCTGTGTTCTACTGATTCATCCCCTCACCAGACATTTTTTTAAAAGACAAAACACTTTATTTCAACATTTTTTAATATATTATTTTTATTCATTTGGCTGCACTGGGCCTTAGTTGTGGCATGCTATATCTTTAGTTGTGGCATGTGGGATCTAGCTCCCTGACCAGGGATCGAACCCCGGCCCCTGTATTGGGAGTGGAAGTCTTAGCCACTGGACCACCAGGGAAGTCTCTCAACCTGCTTTCAAACAACTGTCTTTTGGATCCTTTAAAAGGGTTGGCAGTGCCTAAAACGGACTCCTTCAGCAGGACCTGCCTTCCTTGACCTCACAGAAAACCCCCTGAGGGTTTCTCCTCCAGGCATGGAGTAGAGGCCCCTTTGGGGTTTGGGGGCTGTGGGAGAAAGAAGAGGGACCTGGCTCAGGCCAGAGGAGGGGCCCCAGGCAGGCCAATGAGAGACAGGGAGGAAATGAGGCTATCACGGGACTGGCTGGACCTGGGACAGGTCTCAGCCATCTCCTCCTAGTGTCTACACATCTTTACCCCAACCCCTCCCTCCCCCAGGATGGCCCTCACGGAAGAACAGCAGGTCATTTTTGAGAAGCTGACTCTGTATTGCGATAGCTACATCCAGCTCATCCCCATCTCCTTCGTGCTGGGTGAGCCCCCCTTTCTGCGCGTGGGGGTCCCGGTGGCTTCTCCAGGCTCCAGACAGGCAGATCACGAGGAGCTCCTGGGAAGGCCAGTTGCACGTCAGTGCCTCTCGGTGGTTCAGGGAAATGGAGAGCCTGCAGCCAGAGGGACTGACATTAGGCATTAGGAAGGATGTCCGGCTAAGAGCACTTGAGATCCCACTTTCTGAGGGTAGTGCTGACATTATAGTAGTCTCTGGAGCCTTACGCAGGAGGGGAGGGATCTGGTGGATTTCCGGGAAAGCCAGTGGGGCCACAGAGAGAACTCCTGGCTCTCGTGCTTTCACACAAGGCTCTGATGGTCTCTCCTTCCCGAGTGCCTTCCAGCAGGGTTGGGGCTGGGTTCAGCCAATTAGAAGGATGGAGAAACCAAGGCATCGCCCTCGCTGGGCTTCGGCCGCAGCGTGGGCCTTCGCCCCTCGCCCCCCACACCCCTCTGCCCAGGCTTCTACGTGACGCTAGTCGTGACCCGCTGGTGGAACCAGTATGAGAACCTACCGTGGCCCGACCGCCTCATGAACCTGGTGTCGTCCTTCGTTGAGGGCAAGGACGAGCAAGGCCGGATGCTGCGGCGCACGCTCATGCGCTATGTCAACCTAGGAAACGTGCTCATCCTGCGCAGCGTCAGCGCTGCGGTCTACAAACGCTTTCCCAGCCCGCAGCACCTAGTGAAAGCAGGTGGGCGGGGCCAAAGGGTGATAGGGGCGGAGCCGCAGCTGAAGATGGGTGGAATCAGAGGTCCCTGGGCTCAGGATTGGGTGGGACCAGGGGTGGGATGGGGTCGAGATCTGGTAGGCGGGGACCTGAATTGGGCGGGGCGGACTCAGGGGTCTGAAAGTGGGTACAGGCCAGGAACCCGACTCTCAGAGGACAGGGGTTTGAGACAGGGCTAAGGACTCATGGAGGGATGAAGCTTCGAAGAGTGAGGGTTGAGGGCCCCAGCGGGGCTTCGGGAACTAGTGAGGAAGCAGAGTCTACCTCCGTCTGCTCTTTGGCTTACTGGTGTCCAGCGTCCAGCCTGTATGTCAGCAACCTCTGTCTCTGGCTTGCCTGACCAGATCCTGATTAATAAGACAGATCCCTCTCACGTCTTCAGCCCAGAGTATCACAGAGTAGAATTCAGTGATTATTTGTTGAGAGAGAATGGCAAAGAAGCTCTGAGGTCCCTGTGGGCTCAGCAGGGACTTGGTCTTGAACTCTGGACCCCACCAGGCAGGGCCTGGCCAGCCACCCCTTCTGCAGCTTCTCCTACCCACTGTCTTCTCCACTCTCTCCTGCAGGCTTCATGACACCCTTGGAACACAAACACTTGCAAAAACTGAGCTTGCCACACAACTCGTTCTGGATGCCCTGGGTGTGGTTTGCCAACTTGTCAACAAAGGCATGGATTGGAGGTCGAATTCGGGACCCTATCCTGCTTCAGAGCCTGCTCAACGTGAGCCCATTACATTGATGGGGCTGCTGCAGAGCGGGCAGGGTCCTGCCCCATGAGGAACAGGTTTCCTACAAAGAGAAGGCTTGAGCCCCTGAGGGTCTTCCCAGAGCCTGCCTTGGGACTGTAAGCTCTCTTCCAACAGGATTCCATAGCCCAAGGTGGCCCTTTTCAATTTCCCCTCCCATCCCTCTCTAAAGTGGACCTCCAAGATCCTGGCTCCTTTTTGATAGTTGAGGAGGCTGAGACATAGAGAGGTTAAGTGAGCTGTCCATGACCACACAGCCAGGGTCTGAGGTCCATGCCCTGGTATCTGGGGACGAGCTGGGGGCTGAGCCTGGAGAGCAGGTGGTGGTCAAGACTCCAACCCTTCTTCCTGCTCCCCTAGGAAATGAACACCTTGCGTACTCAGTGTGGACAGCTGTATGCCTACGACTGGATCAGTATCCCACTGGTGTACACTCAGGTGAGGACTGGACTGGTGAAGCTGCCCCTTTGGGAAACTGAGAAGACTCAGGGAGCAGCCTATGATGGGAAGGGCTCACTTAGAGCCTGAAGAAGAAGCTTCCTCTGGGAGTCACGCATGGACTCTGCAGGGTCTTTTTAGCACCAAGTTCAAAGAGTTCGGGCCCCTGCCTGGTCCAGGCAATGGAGGCAACGTGATTACCCCCATTTGATTTAATTAACTAAAAAAAATTTTTTTGACTGTGCCGAGAGGACTGTGGGATATTAGTTCCCTGTCCAGGAATGAACCCAGCAGCAGTAAGAACCTGGAATCCTAACCACTGGACTGCCAGGGAATCCCCTCCCCATTTTAAAGAGGAGATCACGGAGACCCAAAATCACAGGAGTGTGCACATCAGGGCAAGGCCTGTCCTCCCAGCCTAGGGAGCCGCCTGATCCCACAGTCCCCACCCAGCCCATATCTGCCGCTCCCTCCCTTCCCTCCCAGGTGGTGACCGTGGCGGTATACAGCTTCTTCCTGGCTTGCCTGATTGGGCGGCAGTTTCTGAACCCAGCCAAGGCCTACCCTGGCCACGAGATGGACCTTGTTGTACCCCTCTTCACGTTCCTGCAGTTCTTCTTTTATGCCGGCTGGTTGAAAGTGAGCCTCCCTGGGACAAAGCTGGCTGTGGCCCAAGGGTCATAGCCAACTAGGAGAGGAGGGTCCCTACATTGTGGCTTTGGAGACAGTAGCCAGGCAGGAAGGACATCATGGAGGGGACGGAGGGGTGGAAATGGCAGGAGCCCCCGTTTAGGGTGGGAGCAAGGGAGCAAGGCAGCAGGGGGTTCTACCTGAGGATTTCCGGAACCTCATTTACCCTTGAGGTGGCAGAGCAGCTCATCAACCCATTCGGAGAGGATGACGATGACTTTGAGACCAACTGGATTGTCGACAGGAGCTTGCAGGTATGAGGGGAGGAAGAGAACCTGTCCCCTGGACCCAGAGAGGGGGCCCCACAGTTCTGTGAATTGCCCTCCAACCATTCACTCCCAGGATTCTCAGTCTAACTTTTGAGGCTATAGGTAGCATCAGTCTCTTCATTTCAGAAGAAGGGCATCTGAGGCCCAAAGAGAGAGAAGTGACCCCTCCAAACTGTTAGTTGCTCACTTGTGTCTGACTCTGCAACCCCAAGGACTGTAGCCCGCCAGGCTCCTCTGTCCATGGAATTCTCCAGGCAAGAATACTGGAGTGGATTGCCATTCCCTTCTCCAGGGGATCGTCCCAACCCAGGGATCAAACCTGGGTCTCCCACATTGCAGGCAGATTCTTTACCATCTGAGCCACCAGTGACCTCTCCGGGTCACCTGGCAAATTCATGGTCAGTTAGGGCTTACCTTTCGGTTGCACTTCTTCTGTCCCTCATGACCAGGTGTCCCTGTTGGCTGTAGACGAGATGCACCAGGACTTGCCGCCGATGGAGAGAGATATGTACTGGAATGAGCCAGAACCGCATCCCCCCTACACAGCTGCTTCTGCCCAGTCTCGTCGACCCTCCTTTTTTGGCTCCACTTTCAACATCAGGTGGGAAGTGCCAGGGAGCCACTTCAGTGGGTGTAAAACCCCACATGCAAGTGTCTGCTTAATTTAGAACTTTCAGTTAATACACGTGCATGCTCAGTTGCTCAGTCATGCCCAACTCTTTGTGATCCCATGGACTGTGGCCCGTCAAGCTCCTCTGTCCATGGCATTTTCCAGGCAAGAATACTGGAGTGGATTGCCATTTCCTCCTCCAGGGGGATCTTCCAGACCCAGGGATTGAACCCATGTCTCCTGCACTGGCTCTTTGCCACTGAGCCACCAGGGAAGCCACTTAATGCATATTGGGTGTCTTACAAAGTGCTGGGCATTGTACTATGCTCTTTATATATATAAGCTATTTGGTGGTGTTCCACTAACCTTGGTTTGTTATCTCTAGTTTTTAGATGATTAAGTCCAGGTTCAGAGAGTTTAAATCAGTTGCCCAACCCAAGGTCACATAGCTAGCAAGCAGCACCGGTGAGCCAGCTATGTCTGGTTCCAACTCCATACCCTTAACACTTATCTTGTGCTGTGTAAGGACTCTTAAAGCTATAAGGGCCCTTAGGTACCTCCAATCAAACCCCTCTGTGTCCCGAGTTGGAAACTGAGGCTCAGAGAGAGAAGAGACTTACTCAAGGGCAGTCAGTGGTTAGTGATGCAGCTATGTCAGGGCCTGGTTCCTGAGTCTGGCTTAGAACTCTTGTTTTCTAATAAGCTGGGGTGGAATGAAGAGTGGGAGTGGGGTTCCCTGTGCAAGGGAGCAAGCAGGAGGTTGGGTCATCACAGGCACCGTCTGAGTAGACTTCTTGCTACAGAATATAGGCCTCATGTCATCCACAGCAGCCACACTTCATCCTGCATGGGTCCTGTTTCCCTGATTTGGTTAGAACCTCTAGAGTTGTACCTGGGCCACAGTGGGCCAAGGGGCCACCCCAGACAGCTGTCTCCCCAGAATGACAGAGTGTGTGTGTCGGGGGGGTGGGGCACTTTGGAGAGTGTTTGCTGCATCTCAGGGTCCATCCCATCAAGGTTTTCTGCCACAGGATTAAAAGCACTGTTCTCTAAGAACCGAATATCCTATTAAGCTGTCATTAGAATTAGCTAGAGTCCAGTTTGTGTAAGGAAGGTTTGGATAAGTGATCAAATGATTAAGGATGGAGGCTTGCTTAGGTCAGAAATGTTGCTGGAGGTTGCCTCTGAGTTCTCCATGGACTGTACTCCAGCAGCTGGGGAAGGTGGATAACAGACTAATAACACATAGACTTGCCTACAAGAAGCAGTTTAGTGAGGGAGCTCAAATCCAGGGTCCAGTCTCTGATACAAGGTACAAAGTACTGGCTGCCTGGATAAGGGATAGAGTGTAGAACAGAGATCACCTTTGGCCACCTGAGAGGTGGCCTCCAGCTGGACTAGGAGCTGGACCCTGAAGCATGGGGAGAATCTGGACATGGGCCAGGGCAGCCACATTCTGGGGTAGGTAGGTTTTCCCTTGCAGAGTAAAGGCTTTGGGTTCCCAGGAAGTCAGGTTTTTACCCATACCTGGCGACTGGCAGTTGATTGCCTGGAGTAATGGGTTTTAAAAGGAAAATGTGGGTGCTGAAGAGGAAGTCCTTAAATTCCTGGCTGGGAAGTTTGGATGTTAACAGGGACAAGAGGTGAGCTCAGCCAGGAGGGATTGAGAGGCACAAGATGAATCAGCAGAGAGGCGAGTCTAAGGTGAGGTGAGGAAGACCGTATTCTGGGCCTGGGGCCAGGAGGGAGATGGGAAGTTAAAGAAGTCACATCAGGCTTCAGGCCATTGACCCTCCACTAACTCCTGAGTCTTCTGCTTCTTTCCAGTCTGGATAAGGAAGACATGGAGTTTCAGCCAGATCTAGAAGAGCAAGAGGGTGCTCACACTGGCATCATTGGCCGCTTCCTAGGGCTGCAATCCCACGACCGCCAGTCCCCTAGGACAAACTCAAAGACCAAACTACTGTGGCCCAAGAAAGAAGTCCTTTCACATGAAAGCCAGCCCAAGAACCTTGGAGGGGCCGGGCAGAACACTAGTGACCAGGAAGACAGCAAGGCCTGGAAGGGGGAAGATGTTTTCAAGTCCGTGGTGCTCTACGGAAGGTCAGGCTACCACAGTGCCCCACAGACACCCCTCAGCCACACCCCTATGGTCTTTCCACCTGGACAGTCAGCACCCTCAAGTCTTCGCAGAATCTCAGGCATAGATGACCCTGTCAAAGATCAAAGCCTTCAGCCTGCAACCCCCAGGTCCAAGAAGAGTTTTGAATTGCTCCCAGAGAATGCTGGGGCCTCGACGGAGCACCCAGAAGTTATTCACATGAGAAGGAAAACTGTCGAGTTTAACCTGATGGACATGTCAGAGGCCCCTGAACATCTCAGAGAACCACATTTGGGACAATCGACAAGCAACATACACACTATACTCAAAGATCATGGAGATCCTTATTGGGACTTGGAAAACAGGTCTGTCCTCTACTCAAACCAGCGTCACTAACCCCCCACTCCCCAGGGGTGACCCTCACCAGCTTCCCTTGCTCTGAATCCCACCTTTTGTTCACAATTCTCTTGTGGTCCTGTGGTGGCCAGGGCATGCTGGCCCTATGCCCAGCACTGGCTTGGGATACACACCTAGCTGCCACAGCAGGCCCATGGAAAAGTGTTGGGCAACTTTTGGTTACTTTACCCAAGAGGTTGGCATCACCAGGACTTCTCTGAGGCCCAGGTATAGGAAGGTGAGGTGGTACTGACAGGAATGATGTCAAAGGGCCATGAGGCCAGGTTTAGACAGGTAGATGCTACCAGTGGACCCAACTCACTTTAAGCAGAGGTGGCAAACACGCACATGGGGCAGAATTCAGGACTCTGAGCTGTAGCCCAAGAATTCAACTTACTGCCCAGGCTTAGCTGGGAAGTCACATGAGCTCTGCCCCCTAACCATTAACAGGGGTCCTGAAGCACTTCTGAGTATACCATCCACAACCCTGGGAAATGGCAGATAAAGTGGGGGCATCTTATGCTTTGGGGACCTCACTAAAGACTTCTGAACTTAGATGAGCTCTTCCTGTTTTGAGGTCAACCTTAAGCTGTTGCAATACCACCAGAGGTTTCCCTTTATTCCAGATTTCCTGGACATCCACTCACCCAGTTAGATCCACACTACCCCACCCCCAATCACCATGTGAGAGGAAGTGTAACTTCCCATTTCTGGATTCTCAAAGCAGTTCTTCTGTGGTCATAATACATAGCTTTGAGAACATTTAACAAATCACTGCAGCTGGTTGAGAGGATAATAGAGCTGGATAGGAAGGACTCTGCTGTCTTCCAACACTATTCACTGGTGAATATTTAAGATGTCTCAATGTTTGCCCTATTGCAGCTACTATCGTACTGAAATGAAGGTATCTTTCTATACTCATGTAAACTTTCTCAAATTCTCACTAGGGATGAAGCACATTCCTAGCCTGCTTCCTCCAAAGGGGATGCTCCACCAGCCTGGTCCTACCTGCGTGTACACCAGCAGGACACTGATCCAGTCATAGGCATACAGCTGTCCACACCGAAGAGTATGTTTCTATGACAGCCTGAAATAAATGGTTAGCTTCATGGATAACAAAAATCAGTAGTTGCAATTCTACTTTAAGCCTTAAAATGCCTTTTGTACATATAAATTGTTAAAGCTAGAGGTGCTGGAAACATATAACACCTAATTCAGAATCAGGAGTCCTTAAGTTCTGTGTGAATTCAATACACTCAAGCCTTGGCATCTTTCCCAAACTAAGGAATTTAATAAATACAAATCCTCCTTGGTGTTCCATTTTGATTAGCATGATTAAACCATGGTGGTACTTACACATTCAATTAAGATGACCTAGATACTTTTCCACCCCATCCCAAAAACTCAGGAGACAACAGCTGGGTACCAAATTACTTTATTTGAAGGAATGGTACTAAAGAAAGAACTTAAGTAGATGTTTTGTTACAACTTATAGAAAAGATGAAGGTAACCCAAATATGCATGCACTGCCTTGGTGACCAGGGAAGTCACCCGTGTGGCTGTGGGAAGCCAGCCTGAGGCTTAGCTCTCACTGTGTCCCAGGGTGTGCTTGTCAAAGAGGTACTCTGCCATGCCCGATCCAGGCGCCCCCATCTTGCGCAGGTTGGTTATGTGGTCACCCAATTCTTTGATGGCTTCCACCTGCTCATTCAGGTAATGAGTCTCAATGAAATCACACAGCTAAAAAAGAGAACAGGCAAGAAAGTTATTGGTAAGCCTCCCCAGCCCCTCAGGCAATTATTTCCTCCATCTACTCCCAGGTGTCAGTGTACTCACATGGGGATCATTTTTTTCAGTGGCCAGTTTGTGCAGTTCCAGTAGTGATTGATTCACACTTCTTTCCAAGCACAGCGCACATTCCATTGCATTCAGCCCATTCTCCCAGTCATCGCGGTCTGGTTTCTGAACGAGAGGAGCTTAGGTCAGTGCACCTGCAACCTCTACATAAGAACGCCAAGCCAGCAAGCATCTAGTGTGTAACAAACAACTGCGACTGGCAGAACGAAGAGCGCCGAGGTCCCCCTGACAATGGTTTCCAATTTAATATCCTGGCCCTCTTTAGCTTAAATGCTAAGCTTGAAAAAGCACAAAGAACTAAAGCCCAATGTCTCATCTAACAATGACAACTGCTGGCATCAGGGATTTCTGATACGTGAGGATTGCCAAGACAACCCAAGGATCTTTCGTTTACCTTGATATCCTGAAGGAAGATTCGGCCGCCTCGCTGGTTCTGCAGCTTCATCAGTCTCTCAGCATGTTCCCTCTCCTCATGAGATTGGTGAAGAAAGTATTTGGCAAAGTTCTTCAAAGCCACATCATCACGGTCAAAATAGTACGACTGAAAGTAGAACATGAACATGTTAGACAGTCCCCAAAGAAGGCAGTCTGTCAGCTGGTTTCTGAAAACCCAGCAAGGGTCTGAGCCTAAGGAGACTGGAGGAGGGTGTGTTCCCGGATTGAACAATAATTCATTTTTACTCTGCCACACAAAAATCAAACTTGGTCCTTGAAACTGGAAGTTTGCTTCCTGTAGAATATCATGGGAACTGTCTCTACCATGGAACTCTTTAAACATTTCTGTTTGTGCAAAGTAAAGTTTTTACAACCAGTGTCAAATTTGCTCAAAGAGACGTTGGAGTATTTACCCTGCACTATTAGTGCCTTTTCTTTGAACAATCCTTGTTCAAACTTGAGCTGTCAGCTTACAGCAGGCTGATGGATTTCTAAAATTATCCCACGTAGGCAAGGTAACAGTTACCGAAACCGCTACTGCACATTTAATGCTAAATATATTACCAGTAGAAAACAAAAATTTGATTCCGTTTTACATCCTTGCTGTATTCAGGTGTTCCTAAAATGGAATGACAGTCACAGAGATCCAGGTCTGTTCCAAACCCATCTGCAACATGTCTATTCTTGGATGATTTGCACAACGCTGGCGGTCAAGACAATTCTAAAACTCCTATCACACTGCCTAAAACAAGGATTTTGGAAAACCGATTCCACGCATTACTGCATGGAAAAATATCTGGCCCCGTAACTGTTGGTGGACTTTATCCAAGAACTAAGGGTTCAATTACGCCACAACCCTTACACACAAAAAAGGTAAATTAACTAGCCGGGCGCAAGGACGGGTGACTTAGCACCAGTGTCGGCAGAAGGGGAGATTTCTAGATATGCTTCCATTTAAGTGGGACTTAAGAGATAAGCAGAGAAGAGAGGTGCGGCCAGTTCTTCGGCCCAAGAGATAAACCACTTCGCGCCAACCCCCAGAGCTGGCTGGACACCATTACCCAGAAGGCTCCGCCGCGCTCAGAAGGGTGGGAGCTTAACCTCCTAACGCCACCCAACCCACCCCTCCTCCCCTGATCACGTGGCCGGAGGCACAAGAAGGGATGGAAATGCTAAAGTCCACTTTCCAAACTGCAGGATCGTACTGGTGGCAGGCGTAGCAACCCCGTAAGGAAACTCAGCTCCCTTTAAACAAAAAACGGTGCGCAGAAGCTACCTTGGCCTATGAGGAGCACTCCCAGGAGACAACTGCTCAGAATTTCTGCGCAGAAGTCCTCGGGGATTTGAAGCAACCTCCATTTTCCAGGAAGGGCGCAAGGAGGCGGGAGACTGGAGGCGGGAAGCTAGCTGGAGACGCGAGGGCCCGCCCGGGAGCCGGAGCCACACCCCCACCCCCACCCCGCCCCGCCGCCCGGGGAGGCCGCGCCCGCCGGCCAGCCAGCGCTCACCATGGACAGGTAGACATAGGAGGCGTAGAGCTCCAGGTTGATCTGGCGGTTGATGGCGGCCTCCGAGTCCTGGTGGTAGTTCTGGCGCACCTGCGAGGGGGATGCGGTCGTCATGGTGGGCGGCTGAAAAGGGGCGGTGGTGGTGGCGGCGGCGACGGCTGAGCGGCGGCGGGGACGTTGGGCCGGTCGGAGGGCGCTGTCAAGTGGTGACGAGGGCTGGCTCTGAGTGGCCGGCCGGGGTAGGGGGGAGGACGAGCAGCCGGGTTCCGTTCAAGCACTGTTGAAGCAGGAAACCGCGGCGACTCTCCGCGAAGACTGTGGCGCAGGTGGCCGTCGCCCGCCTCTTATAGCCGGAGCGGGCGTCAGCCCCGCCGCGGCCAATCACGCTGCCCGCCCGCCGAGCCCCGCCCCTTCCGGTGCAAGCGCGGCTCCGACCAGCTGGGATGTTGGGCTGGGGGAGGGGAGGGACAGAGGCGGGGTGGGGGGGGCGATGGGGGGGCCTGGGGACCCTGAAGGGAGCTGCTTGTTGTTTGCAGCGTTGGGCACGTTTCAAGGGGTTGGAGAAGACCTAAGTGGGGCGGGGGGCAGGAAGCCCAGCTCGGAGCCCTGACTCCGATGGCGTCCTGGGGTCTAGGAAACGACGGGAAACTGCCACTGATCCCAGGGGCGTCGGGGCGAATCCGAGGTCCCAAAGGGCTCCCCGAGACTCTTGGCCAAGGGCATTGAAAATTCCGAGCCCTAGAGCCGCAGTTGCCACCCCCACAGCCCAAGGTGGTTACCTTTTAATGCGAATAGGGAACCTGGCAGGGTGACCGTGGGCCCGGGGAGGCCGAGTGAGTGGGGCTCGCTTTCTCTTCCTCAAAGCCTAGAAAGGCGCCGAATGCAGGCGGGGTGGGGGTCCAACGCCCTTCGCAGGTCGGCCCCCCACCCCCCGCCCGCTTTCGGCTCCGGCGACCCTGTCCGCCTTTTGCGCAAAGCAAACATGGCTCCTCGTGCATTTGATACAACAAAGACTGGGCGGGCTGTGTTTCCTGAGAGACGGCGGAGACCGCCTTCCCGAGAGAACGGTGGGGCTAAGCCACTGTTGTTCAGTTTTTAAGTTGTGTCCGACCCTGTGACCCCGTGCACTGGTCTGTGGGAAAATCTCCGGTAACTTAAAACACAGAGGCCGGGGTTAGAAAAAAGGGACGAAGCCACTTGGATCTTGAAAGGATACCTCGAGGCCATTTTGAAATGGCCTGTTTTATCGGCCCCAGTCCCAGGAGCCTCCGGCTGAGGAGGCCTTACAGGGAGCCACCCCCGGCTTGTCCTTGGAGAGAAGCTGATGGCACTGCGTGACAGATGCCAGGGACCCTGGGGGAGGGGGCAGTGGGTGTGGCTTGCAGCTGTGCATGGAGTGGGTGTGAGTTCGTGGATGGCAGAAATGGAGCCCCACCAAGCCCCTGCTCCCAGTCGGCTACCCTCCGGGTTCTGAAACACAGGGTTGGAGGACCTACCCAAGAACATTTTGCAGGATATTAACAAACGTGCAACTAGAAGTTTAACCTCCAAACTTTTTTTAAAAATCCTTAAAAAATTTTTTTAAATTAAAAAGACAAAAAAATAAAAAAGATATATCTCTGTAACTGAATCACTTTGCTATGCAGCAGAGATTAGCACAAACTGTTTCCATCATAGTGTTTTTTAAAGAAGTTTACTAAAATACTAAGTTGCTGATTAAATTATAAGGGTTTCTCTTGAGTATTCATTTCAAAATGAACACATGTTCAGTTCAATTCAGTCAGTCGTGTCTGACTCTACGACTCCGTGAACCGCAGCATGCCAGGCCTCCCTGTCCATCACCAACTCCCGGAATTCACTCAAACTCACGTCCATTGATCAAGTCGGTGATGCCATCCAGCCATCTCATCCTCTGTCATCCCTTTTCCTCCTGCCCCCAATCCCTCCCAGCATCAGAGTCTTTTCCAATGAGTCAAGTCTTCGCATGAGGTGGCCAAAGTACTGGAGTTTCAGCTTTACCATCATTCGCTAGTTTCAGGGAAAAAGTTTTCAATGGGACAAGAGCCCGGTACAAGTAAGCAGAAGGATAGTAGGAGATTACAGACGAGGGGGGCTTTACCCAGTCTGGGATAAGAAGTCAGGGAAAGCTTCCTTAAGAAAGTGACACGGGAGCAAAGTCTGAAGGAAAGGTAAAGAGGGAGGTGGGGAGAGAATTCCAAGCAGTTGTTGAGTTGCTGAGCTGTGACCAACTCTTTTGAGACCCCATGGACTGACTGTAGCTTGCCAGGCTCCTCTATGAGATTTCCCAGGCAAGAATACTGGAGTGGGTTGCCATTTCCTTTTCCAGAGCATCTTCCCAATCCAGATGCTTCCCAAACCAGAATATCCTTTGTTGGCAGGCGAATTTCTTTACCTTTTTTTTCTTTACCTTTTCTTTAGCCACCTGGGAAGCCTCTATATATTCAAGGGTATAAGGTGTGGAAATACATGGCCTGTCCAAGAGTGTTGGAGAAGGCTGGAAGGGTAGGATAGGGGCCAAGTTAGGAAAGGTGGTGTGCTGTAAAAAGGGGTTCAATTTTATCCTGAAGAACATGGAGACACTAAAGGATTTCTGTCCAGAGAAATAATGTGTTAATTTTAAGAAAACTTATACTGAATTAACAGAAAAACTAGTAGGATAAGAGTATGGTTAAGTCACCAGATGGAGTTTTCCTATGTAACAGTCACCACCAGTTAGAAAACATAATGAAGGAAAAGCATTGCTTTCATTTATAGTGGCAACAAAAGCTCAAAGTACCTAGGAATAAAATTATCAAATATGTGAAGAAAACTATGTATGTTTACTGCTGGACAGAAGATAAAACTTCATAAATGAAGAGACACCATGTTTCTAGATAGCCAACCTAAGTTTTGCAAAGCTGTCAATTCTCCCCCAAATAAACCTATAAATTCAGGGCCAGTTTCTGTAAAACTCAGGGGCTTCCCTGGTGGCTCAGAGGTTAAAGCGTCTGCCTCCAATGCGGGAGACCCGAGAAGCCTGGTAAGCTACAGTCCACGGGGTTGGACACGACTGAGCGACTACACTTCACTTCACTTCTGTAAAACTCAGTAGTCTTTTGGAACCTTGACAAAATGATTCTAAAGTTCATTCGGAAGAGTGTATAGAAAAGCTGACAAGCATTTTAGGGGGGAAATGTGACAAGGTTAGATTTGCCCTCCCTGATATATAAAAAAAGTAGTATAATATACTATAAACGAGTTGGTACTGGAGCAGGAAGAGATGCGTAGATCAACACTACTAAACGGTCCTACCTCATAGGAATGGGAATTGATGGCACCCCACTCCAGTACTCTTGCCTGGAAAATCCCATGGACGGAGGAGCCTGGTGGGCTGCAGTCCATGGGGTCGCTGAGTCAGACAGGACTGAGCGACTTCACTTTCACTTTTCACTTTCATGCATTGGAGAAGGAAATGGCAACCCACCCCAGTGTTCTTGCCTGGAGAATCCCAGGAATAGCGAAGCCTGGTGGGCTGCCGTCTATGGGGTCGCACAGAGTCAGACACGGCTGAAGCGACTTAGCAGCAAAGTGGCATTTCAATTGGGAGGGAGGGCAAGAATGGGTTCAAATGATGTTGAAACAATTGATAGTCATGTGGGGGAAAATGACTCAGTATTTCAAAATATGTTCTAGATTGATTAGAGATCCAAGCCTTAAACAAAACAAAACAAACCCTATAACGTTACCAGAAGACTATATAGAGGATTATCATTTAGAACTTGGGCGTAGGGAGTGTTCTGAGGCTGTCATAAAAAAGAAGCCAGTTGGCAGATTTGACTACTTAAAAATGAAAATCTGGGCGGCTGGCTGGTTTGGTGACGTGGATGGTGGGATATTCTAGGCTATAGGGGGGCCGAGGTCACCCCCACTCTCACCGCACCTCACCCCAGCCTCCACAGAGAGGCGATGACGATGACAGAGGAAGAAGGACCAACTATTGAACCCAAAGCAAAAAGACCAAGTTTTCGGAAAAGAAAGAATCTGCCAAACTAGAGAAAGCAATGACACTCAAGTTCCCAAAAGAGCTTCAAATAGTAACAGGGTTGCAAAGCAGAAGGTTACAAGAATGCCTTGGTTATCAGGTGCATTTAATTACAGGAAAGAGATTAATTCAGATCCAAATTGGCCTCTGCAAGCAAGAGTGAAGGGGAAAGAAGCAATTCCAAATTTTCTGGGACTTGTAGTATTTAAGATAGATCTCTGTTTTTCAATTAGTAAAAAATAAAATCAAGAAATACTTTGAGTAACAAAGGCTGATTAAGATGAATCCTCCTGGCAGTGACCAAATCAAGGTCATGGCTGTCACATAGTTTGGTAAAATGTCTTGAACGGATTAAGGTAGCTGCAAGGAAGTTCTTTCAGTTGGACCAAGCACCCAGGGAAAGAGAACAAAGGGTGTGATCCCACCAAAGCCTGATGAATTCAAAATATGTGGAGTTATATCTTTGAGGAGGCATACCTAGAAAAATATTCTGAATCTAGGAATATGAAGCTGACTGGTACCAAGCAGGTAGCCAACAAAATTCTTTTCTTTGCAAAAATGAGTGATTTTTCATTTTTAAAAAATTAAGGTATAATTAACATAAATAAAATGCAGAATCTTAGCTGTTTCATTAAATGTGTTTTGACATTTGAATACAGCTGAAACAAGATGCAGAGCATTTTCATTATCCCAGAAATTCCCTTTGAACCCCTTTTGGGTAGATTTCCTCCACTTCCCTCAAAACCACCACTCTTCTATTTTCCAATATTGATTAATTAACTTTGCATGTTCTAGAATTTCACTTAAATGAAATCATACGATTATAAAAATGAAAAGCTATAAGACAAAAGATGCCATGTTGTTGTTTAGTCACTAAGTCATGTCAGACCCAGGGGCCTGCAGCTCACCTGGCTCCTCTGTCCATGGGATTTCCTAGGCAAGAATATTGGAGTGGGTTGCCATTTCCTTCTCCAGGAGATCTTCCAGACCCAGGGATTGAACCCATGTCTCCTGCACTGGCAGGCAGATTCTTTATCACTGAGCCACCAGGAAAGCCCAAAGATGCCATAAACAAAATGCAAATATAAATTAAGTTGATACTTGTAGCTTGTTAAATAGTGAAGATTAACAACCATACTATGAAATATATATTCGTATGTTTAACTGTATATTGTAGACAGGTAGATCATTTTTGGATCGTCTTCCCTGTTAACTATATACTGTAAGCTCCTGGAAGGCAGGCGTTGGTCCTGTCTTCTCCATCCTACACTTCAGGCATTTTGCAAGATGCTTGGAACTTGGTCCTCAGTATGCACTGAATGGATGGATACATGCACGATTGAAGATGGAGGATGGATTAAAGTCAGACAAGAGGGCTGAGTACCTATTTGCAGGTAACAGCCCTAGCTCTCAGTGAGCAGAGGAGACAGAAAGCAGAGTTGAGAGATATGGAGCAGATAGAACAGACAGGATGAGGTGGCTGATTCGATAGTGTCTCCGGGGTGGTAAGGGGTGGGAGTGGACACGAGAGCCCCCAGCTTTCTGGCCTGGGGAGCTGGATTACTGCTGCCATTTACTGAGGATGGAGCACAGAAGGAAATGCAGTTTTTGCGGAAGGCTGTTGAAGAAGGCCAGCATGGTTTTGTACTAGCTGTGTCAAGTTTCAGGGCCTCTAGGACATCCAGGTGGACACAGCCAACGTTAAGTTGGACCTACCAGAAGTTGTTCCAGTGCAAAACAGAGGTTTCTTGGCTCTGTGCTTGCTTAAACACATGCAGCTACAGTGACCATCACGGCAAAACAGAATCAGCTTGGAAAATGTAGAAGGTCCCGCTGGGGGAGGCTGGCTGGGAAAAATGAAAGGGGACTCTTGTGCTGGTGTGTGTGTGTGTGTGTTGTGTGTGTGTGTGTGTGTCTGCGGGTGGTGCAGGTGTGTGTGTGTGTGTGTGTGTTTGCTTGGGCCTGTTCCACACTTTCTGGGAGCCCTGGGGTGTCAGAACTGCCATCTCCAAGCTTCTAGAGTCTTCCGAAGCACTGGCCTGATCTTTGGACCTTTGTTGACCAGGTTTCCCCTACTCCCTCTCCTCCAGTTCCTCGTGACTCTGTGGAGGAGGGGAGTTTGGCAGGCCTCCTGGGACAGCCGCCTAGGCGGGAGGAGGCTCAGAGGAGGGAAGAGCCAGGCCTGTAGTTTCTGGAGAACAACCGCTCATCGGCTAATCCGGGAACTGGAGGGGAGCGAGGGAGGGAGCGGTGGGGAGCGGGGGAGGGAGCGGGGGAGTGGGGGGGGCGGGGTAGAGAGCTGCTGTCCCACCATGACTCAGCACTCTGCTGGGCTGGAGGGGTTGGGCTTGGGCTCCAAAAGTGCTTTGTCATGGAGGGAAGGAGCCCGCTGGAGGATTTTATTGTAGGGTGAGCCATATTTCTTAGTGTGGCTAGGTGTCCAGGCTGGAAGGAAAAAAGGGGTCTAGTTCACCCAGCCAGGCCTCAGATGGTGTTTCTGCAGGAAAGGGGAGGTGTCACTTTTTGTTTGTTTTTCTTCTTTTTAAAGAATTTTTTCCCTTTTTTTTTTTTTTTGGCCTCACTGCGTGGCTTGCAGATCTTGTTGAATCCAGAACCTCCACAGTGAAAACTCGGAATCCTAACCACCGACCACCAGGGAATTCTCTTTTCTTTTTTTTTTTTTTTGTACCCATTTTCTTTCTCAGTGCTTTTCTGCCTCACACTGAGTTCTCAACAGATATTAGAGCTCTCTCCTTTCTAGGGATTGTTGCTATGAGGCTATGATTCCACAGCGGGGAAATCATAGACCTCGGAATATTAAGGCTTAGAAAGGACCTTAGAGTTTCCAGATCAGGCTATTTTACAGAAAAAGAAGTGAGAGGCCCATAAAACGCTGGGGCTTGCCTAAAGCCATTATCACTGGCAGAAACATAATCTGAAAATGAAGGACAAGACACTTGAGGGTGTGGTCATTAAAATGGCACTTAATGGTCATTAAAATGGATAAATGTGTTGCTGGAAAGTGTATATGAAACAATGTTATGTGAAAAAGCAGAGCCCAACATAGTTTGTGCAAAGCTGAGGACCATGAAGAGGATCACCCGGATCTGAAGCATGGCTGAGGATTGGGCGAGAATGGGTTAAATGATGTTTTCACTGACCAGCCGGTGTTTTAAGTATCTAGGATTTTCCCTGGAGTTAGTAAAGTGAAGTGTGAGGAAATCAGAGTTCAGAAATTGGAAACCATGATACTGAATCAGATTCTGGTACATTTCTGGATGTTGCAACCATGAATCAGAGGGTTTGTCCTTAAACTGTTTCTTGAAAATCCATCAGGCAATGTAGACTTAGTCTAGGCACTCAGGTTTCCCCTTTCTCAGGAGATTAAGGTCAAGAGCCAAGACCTGGGGTGTTAGAGGATAACTTGAAAATGCAAGACTTTTTTTTTTTAAGTCTTTACTGAATTTGTTACAACATTGCTTCTGTTCTATGTTTTGGTTTTTGGGGGTGTGTGGGATCCTAGCTCCCCAGTGGGCGATAGAACCCTCACCCCCCTGCACTGGAAGGCGAATGGACTGCCAAGGAAGTCCTAGAAGGCTCACTTTTAAAGGCAACTCAGGCCTTATGGCGTCTATGGGAGCTCCCTCTGGAAGAGTCCACAACCGCACTTGTTGCAGAGACCTTATCCCACGGGCCCTGGCTGTCATTCCCACTGGACTTTGGGCTCCATCTTAACGGGTATCCCCAGGACCCTAGCACAGTCCAGGGGCCCTTCCAGTTCTGATAGATTTCAGCCCTAGGGCCCTTCTCTGAAATCATCAGGCCCAGTGGAATACCCAGTCTCTGCCTGGTCTCTTCCTATATCCTTCCAAAGGACCTGCTGGGTATGTGCCCACATTCTGAAAGGGTCAGTGAAGTCACCTGGCCTTTCTGAACGTTTTTTGTTTGGCCACACCACATGGCAAGTGGGATCTTGGTTCCCAGACCAGGGATCAAACCCTCCAGTGAAAGCTGGGAGTCTTAACAGCTGAACCACCAGGAAGTCTCCCTTTCTCAACTTTGATGCTTGTATTTATTTACAGTCTCTGGAGTCAACCCTCCCCCATGCTACCCTGGGTGCCCACCCCTACACACACACACTTTGGGTGCTCTTGTCACCATGATTCATGTTGCACCCCATGAGCTTATACCCAGCCACATGGCATACCCATGTCACACAGTCCAGGCTGAGTCATGCCCACCTTGGCCAAATCAGCAGAGGCCTGGTTCCACAAAAGGCAGCCTTGGACAGGGGGCAAGAGTAGTGTGGTGCACTTGTCTTAGCAAGGCTGGGCAGGCAGAGGCTGGGATTGCTTCCTTGTGGAAGTGGAGGCTGGTGTCTACCTTGCCTCTCATGCCGTGGACACTCATTTCACCCACACCCAGAGAGGCTGTACAAGCACACTGCTCTGTCTGCTGGGGGAGGTTGAGGCAGAAGCTTGAGTTTCAGGCTGCACTGAGTAGGGGGTGGGACAGGGACAGGACACAGAAGCTTGTTAGGAATCCTGTAGCCTGCAGTCTTGTAGCCTGGGGCAGAGGGGAGGCTGAAGTATAAAGAACAGCCCAGGGCTAACTAGGCTGGAAGTCAGTAGAATGTGGAAGGGTGATTCATTGACTTTCTGGGAAGGGCAGTAGGGGCAGTCCAGGCAAGCTGGTTTTTCTGGCTGAGCCAGCAGATGGGGCCTCAGTGATCAGCAGAGGGGAGTCCTACATGTCCCAGGAAGAGGGGCAGGACCCAGAAGACCTCATCGTTATGATGGAGAAGGCCCTAGTCAACCTGGGTGGCTACCAGTGCCCCTGGCTCCTCTTTCCTGCCTGTACTATGGTTTGCAGCCCCACCCCTTTCTAACTACCAGCATCCCCAGAACCCTTGGGGGTACCAAAATCCAAAGATGCCCGGTTCAGTTCAGTCTCTCAGTAGTGTCCGACTCTTTGTAACCCCATGAACCACAACACGCCAGGCCTCCCTGTCCATCACCAACTCCCGGACTTTACTCAAACTCATGTCCATTGAGTCAGTGATGCTATCCAACCATCTCATCCTCTGTTGTCCCCTTCTCCTCTCACCTTCAATCTTTCCCAAGTCCCTTATATTAAATGATGTAGTATTGGGACTTCCCTCCGGTCCAGTGGTTAAGACTCTGCACTTCCACTGCAAGGCACAGGTTCCATCCTTCATGGGGGAACTAAGATCCCACATGCTGTGTGGCACTGCCAAAAAATAAAATGAAAGAAAATAAAGTGGTAAGGTATTTGCATATAACCTATGCACATCTTCCTGTGTACTTTAAATTGTCTCTAGGTTACTTATGATACCTAATGCAATGTAAATGTTATGTAAATATGCCAGGCACATGGCAATTTCATGTTTTGCGTCTTGGAACTTTCTAGAATTTTCTTCAAAAATATTCTTGATCCGTTGGTTGAATCTGTGGCCGAGGAAGCCACAGATATGGATGATTGTAATCTCTTTTCTGCCTTTCTCAGCTTTGTGAAATGCAAAGGTAAGCACTTTACTCCTCTGCTTATAACACCTGCCAGGCTCTACTCTGCCCTCGGGATAAAAGTCCAGGTCTACTGTGGAGGGAGAGGCCCTGCCCATCTGCCACCCACTCTCCCCCCGGGTCCTCCTCTTCAGCTATTCCCTGCTGCCCAGGAGCAGTCCCCTACACCTTGGGGCTCCTGACAGCTGGTACCTCTGTCCAAGCTGTGTGCTGCCCTGACTTTTCTGTCTGAAGACACCCCAGCCTTTGACACCCAGCTCACATAGCTTCCATGACGCTTCCCTACACCCCTGCAGAGCTGAGAATTTCCATTCTTTGTGCCCTCCTGTGCTCTGGACGTTTCTCCAGGGCCATAGGCAGTGACCTGTTCTGTACCTACCTCCTGCAGCAGAAGAGGAGCTCCTGCCCTGTTCACCTGGGCAGTGCCACCCATTCCCCCCTACAAGACCCTTAAAGTGCCAGGCTCCCAGGCCACCAAGAACTGAGTGTTGGATTCATTTAAAAGAGGCCAGCTCTTACTCACCTGTCCTGTTATTGAAGGATAGACCTCCCACCTCTTGCCTCGTAGGTTTGCTTTTTCCGTCTTAAGTAAGACCAGCTCTTCCTACTCTCCACGAGGAAGATGCAGAGAGTACGTGAGCTTCTGTGGGGTCTGAGGATTATTTCCTGGCAGAGACTTGAGAACACTGCAGGGCGGAGTGGTCTGTGACCACCTGGACCATGGGGACACTGACAGCATGTGGGATCAGAGGCTCCCTGCTCTGTGGACCTGTTCCCTTTGCCTGTGATGGTGGCCACAGAGAGTTTCCTTGACTGGAGGAATTTGTGGGAAGTCACTAGGGGCCAGGAAGGAAAACTAGAAGGATGGATTCTCTCTGCGTGGAATCCCCTGACAGTCCAGTGGTTAAGATCTGGAGCTTTCACTGCTGAGGCATGCATGCATGTGTGTTCAGCTGTGTCTGACTCTTTGCAACCCCTTGGACTATAGCCTACCAGGTTCTTCTGTTCATAAGATTCTCCAGCCAAGAATACTGGAGTAGGTTGCCATTTCCTTCTTCAGGGGATCTTCCCAACCCAGGGATTGAACCTGTGTCTCCTGCATAGGTGGATTCTTTACCAGCTGCACCATCTAGGAATCAGCCTCACTGCTGGGGACCAAGGTTTAATCCCTGGTTAGGAAACTAAGATGCAGCAAGCTGCATGGTGCAGCCAAAAAAAAAAAAAAAAAAGCCACGTGCTTCCTGGAGATGAGATTAGAGCATTCTCAGAATTGTTATATTCTACAAACATAACATGCCCAGAGAGTTTACATAAAGTAAGTTGACACCTTATTATTGCTGAAACCAACTGCACCTCTTGAGGAGGAGGTGGGGCAGGTTGTGGCACTAGAAGCAGTCTCTGCTTTTCGGAGGAGGAAACTGACGGTCAGAGTGGTTTGGTTCAGTGACTGCTGGGCTGGACGTCGCACAGCTGGGTAAGAGGCAAGGCTGTGTGACTGGAACTCAGTCTAATTGTGGGATAATTTTCCAGATCTGCGACCCTGATTGTTGTTTAGTTGCTAAGTCATATCCGACTCTTTGCAGCTCCATGGTCTGCAGCATGTCAGGCTTCTCTGTCCTTCACTGTCTCTTGAGCTCACTCAAATTTATGTCAATTGAGTTGGTGATGCTATCTAACTATCTCATCTTCTGACATCCCCTTCTCCTTTTGCCATCAATCTTTCCCAGCATCAGGGTCTTTTTCAATGAATTGGCTCTTTGAATCAGGTGGCCAAAGTATTAGAGCTTCAGCTTCAGCATCGGTCCTTCTAATGAATATTCAGAGTTGATTTCCTTGAGGATTGACAGGTTTGATCTCCTTGCTGTCCAAAGGACTCTCAAGAGTATTCTCCAGAATCACAGTTCAAAAGCATCAGTTCTTCGGCCCTCAGCCTTCTTTATGGTCCAACTGTCACATTCATACATGACTACTGAAAAAACTGTAGCTTTGACTGTATGGACCTTTGTCGGCAAAATGAAGTCTCTGCTTTTTAATATGCTGTCTAACTTTGTCATAGCTTTTCTTCTAAGGAGCAAGTACATAGTACAATTCTCATGGTCCATGACCCTGGACCATGAAGCACAGAGAAAGAAAACCTTTGAGATTCCAGTTGCCTGGAGACTGAAATAGGCTTGTAGGTAGAGAGCAGTTCCTCAGCTCCAAATCCAGACAAAGGTAAGCCAGCCTCCATTTTTGACCAGCTTTAAGATGCCCCAGTTGGCAGTTGACACTTGGTACTTTCAAAGCTGCAATTCCACTAGCAGCTATAACAGGCAGTTTTTAAAACCAGTAAGCTGGTTTGGTTAGTAACCAGAGACTGCTTGATGGGAGTTTTGTGATGCTTTAGAAGGCATCGTTGGGGACCCCACGACAAGGTTCAGGCTGTGCACTTGGTCTTGAGTTATCTCCCAAGCTTGGTGCTCGTGGCTGGCAGGCCTACGAGGTGACTAGAAGGCCTGGGGACCCTTGGCTATTCCATGGCATCCCTGAGTGGGGCAGCTGGATCCAGACCCACTCCTGAGCCTTGAGAGTACTCCAGGCGTGTTGCTTTTTAGTTGCTAAGTCATATCCGACTCTTTGCAACCCTGTGCACTGTAGCCTGCCAGGCTCCTCTGTCCACAGGATTTCCCAGGCAAGAATATTGGAGTGGGTTGCCATTTCCTTCTCCCAGGGATCTTCCCGACCCAGGGATCAAACTCACATCTCCTCCTAGAATATACTGTTCGCAGGGACCAAGGCTGGCCCCCCACATGCCTGTGCTCCCCATGGGCCTGAGGCCTGTCTGTAAGCAGAGGTGGAGACACCAAGGTTGGGGAGCTGTCAGTAATGCCTGTTTCCAGGGTTTGCAGCCCTCATTCCTGGGGGGATCTGAGGATCGTGTGGACTTTCCCAAAAAAGTCTGGGTCCCTGCCACTGAGGCTGCCTACACATCAGGGCATGTAGGAACTGCTTCCCAACTGGGGCAATGCCAGTCCCTCAACAGGGCCTCAGCCCACCCTTGGCCTTCTCAGCAGAGGATTCGCCCACCATTCAGATGGAGCTCGTGGTCTAGGGCAGATGCCTGTGCCAGACCCAGGGGAACCTTCCCAAGGGAGGGTACAATGCGCTCTTTCCCTTCCCTTCTTTTAGTTCTCGCTGCACGGATGACATTCCAATCCCCTTTCACACATCCCTGCCTTTTGTAATTCTTTGGAGTCAGTGGAATTCAGCAGCTCTCTCTATTTTTTTTTTCATACTTGCTCACATGTCCAGCTGTCCTTCCAGTACTGTGGGTGTGTATGTGGTGGTAGTGGCAGCAATCCAGATATTTTGCTGTTTCTGAAATTGATGATTTCCCCAAGATCCACACCTACTTCCCCACATCCACCCCAACTTCTGGGTACTGGATCCAAATTTCCCTTTAGGGAGGCATTCTGCCACCTGCCCCCACCCCCATTCCAGTCCCTGCCCTGTGATTAGAATGGCCTCTGTCCCCACATTTGGAGAGAGACACATTATCTGTCACTTGCAACACATTTTCCAGTCAATTTTCTTTTTTTCACATATTCTTTTTTTTTTAATTTATTTTATTTGACCATGGTCAAATAAAATATACTGTTCACAGGGACCAAGGAGAAGGAAATGGCAACCCACTCCAATATTCTTGCCTGGGAAATCCTGTGGGCAGCAGGCAGAATCTTAGTTCTCCAACCAGGAATCTCACCTGTGTTCTCTCCATTGAGAGCTCAGAGTCTTAACCACTCGACTGCTGGGGAATTGCCCAACTTACTTTTTAAATCACCTAAAGGGCAACTAATTCCTTCATGAGTCACAGCATTTTCAAGCCAGGAAGTTCATTTATAGACTGTCTAATCTAATATAGTCATTCAGTCAACATTTTAAATGCTGGTTTGGGGCCAGGCCTTAGATAAAGAAACTGAGGCCCACCGAGAGGAGGGGCCTGATTCAAGGCTTCACAGAAGGTGTGTCATCGAGCCAATGACCAGGACCTAGGCTTCCTGACCCTCAAGCCAGCATTTTCTCATTATGTTTGTCTGCTTCCTGAGATTAAATCCCAATGCAGTGTGTGCAGATGGATATGCGAGCGTGAGAAAGATGGAGGACTAGATGCTAAACAGTGAGCATTGCTTCCTGGGCAAAGCAGACAAAGTGGTAAAGGCAGCAGAGAAAGGGACAGAGAAAAAGGAGAAAACACAGAGCTGTCCACTATCAAAACCGCATTTATGAAAAACTCAGCACACGCACCCACATACACACCCCTTGCCCTGTAGGGAAAAACTAAAGAGGCAATCAGACAATTCAGTTATGCAGTCAGTACTGGGTTGAGCCGTGGAGATGCAGTGACAAGTGAGTTCCAGTAGTGTCTGACCACAATCCCTTCGAGCGTCTGTAATGACTACCTTGCTGGCCATACCTGCTGGCTACAAGGGCTGCATTGAGCCCTGAAGTCAGCCCCCCATGGGCCCTGGGGCAAGTGAGCAGCAGTTAGCAACTGAGAGTGGGGCCTGTGGAAACACTGCCCAGAACTGGCCAGAACAGATTCCAGATGCTCTGTGCTTCTCTCCAGGAGTCAGAGGGAAACTGGAGCTGGAATCAAACCAATTGTCCACCTGTGGTGGGACCGTCAAGGATCCTCACTCTGCTGCCCCCCTCAAACCCCCACCCTTGTCTTTTTTTTCCTTTTCTTGGGGCTACACTGCACGGCCCATGGGATCTTATTCCCTGACCAGAGATTGAACTTACACCGGCCTGCAGTGGAAGCGCAGGGTCTTAACCACTGGACTTCAAGGGAAGTTGCTCACTCTTGTCTTTCTGAACTTCACTGACCTTTCACCGCATTTGCTACCAGCAGCCGCCCTGGAGTGCCAGGCACAGTTGTCTGACAGGTGGCCGAGCCAGCTGGGGCTACAGGAGGCCTCAGTCCTCCTGGTGTCTCCCCTGGCGTCCCACCTCACCCACTCCTGTCCTGACTGTGTCCAACAGGCCCATGTGGGCCCCACCTCTGTGCCTTGTCTTATGCCTTTCCTCCCCAGAGCCATGGCCTTCAGCCTATCAAAAACCTGCCCTTCTTTCCAGCTCCCCTGGTCTGGATCCTCCTTCTGCTGAGGAGTCTTCCAGGATTCAGAGCTAATGTCTTTCTTCCCCTGATGTTGGTCCCTTCAGCCTTTATTGAATGACAGTGGGCACTTCTGTCATTCCATCACTATCGCTCCGTGGCCTCGAGACTGAGGGCTCAGTGGACTCAGGAACCTTGTTTTCCTCTCTGCTCCCGGTACATGAAGCCTGAACCTTGGCACACGGCAGGTGCTCAGTGCAAACTCTGGTTGCATGTAATTGAATTGCTGTGAAAAGGAGGAATCTTTGTCCCAAGAAGGTCCTTCCTTCCCTCCAACATGGTTCTTTGCACTTAACTAAGAATTAGAGAGGACCCCTCCTGCATTTCTGCATAAAAGCCCAGAATGAGAACCTCAGAGGCAAAATTGGAATTGGTCTCATAGGATCTTAGTTCCCCAGGGATCAAATCCGTGCCCCTTGCAGTGGAAGCATGGAGTCCTAATCACTGGACTTTCAGGGACGTCCCTGCCTAAAGCCCTTTAGCTGAAAATTCCTGTTTTCCAAGATCAGGGGTCCACAGGCCCAAGCTCTGCCCAGCTGGGTGGGTTAAAGTCAATTCTCTTTCCTAAAAATGAATGCAATAATAATAAAATTAATGCTTAATAATAAAAACAAATAATAATAAAAGCAAATACTTACAAGATACATCAAACATTTGCCAGATAAGAAGACTGAGGCACCGAATTACAAAGTAACTTGTCCAAGGACACCTGCACTTCAGATCCAAAGCCCACACGCTTTTTTGTTTAATTTTTATTTTTTGCCACACAGCTTGTAGGGTCCTAGTTCCTCGATCAGGGATTGAACCCAAGCCCCAGCAGTGAAAGCTCAGAGTCCTAACCACTGGACCACAAGGGAATTTCTAGACCCCACACTCTAACCCCTCCTAGTCCCCCTCCCATTGCCCAGGTTACTCAGCCCTCTGCTACAGCCTGTCATCTGCTCACTGCTCCTCTCTCTTTGCCTAGGACCCATCATGGGGTGTCTTACAGTGGCGTAGTAAGTGCTTATGCAATGGATGAGTGGGGTTTCGGCATTCTGTCTGCTTACCCAGCTTATTGCTAGGAGGGCGTGGAGGGCATGAGAAGGAGGAACAAAAATGCCGGGCCGAGCAGCACAGACACTCCTACCCCAAGCCCAGCTTCTGGGACACCCTGATCCTCTTGGCCACGTCTAGGAAAAGGAATGTTTCTGTAAAGCTCTCGGATTTCAGGTTGGCTCTGTCACAGTGAGAGTAAGGTCAGAGGGCCTGAGTGCAGTTGCCTCTTGGCCAACCGCCAAGAAAGTACTCGAGGGGAAGACTCCTGAGGTTGTGCCCGAGGAGGAAGTGAGGCAGGAGACAGGTGGGCCCCCGGGGCTGGACAGCTGGAGTTTGTCAAGCGGAGTAAAACTGAAGCTTTGTTCTCACCCGGACACTCCAAGGACAAAGCTAGTGGCAGAAGCTAAGCTCTGTTCAGGTAGAGATACAGTGATCCCTCCTGAGGTCAAGGAAAGCTTCCCTGTCTGCACACATGCAGAAAGTCTTCTTGGGGATCAAAAAGAGAGGGACTCCACCCCATAAGTGTGAGCATGCATCTACAAGCCTCTGAGGTGAGATCCATCTTAGCAAAAAGTTGAGCACCTATGTTGGGGAGGGTCCTAGGACAGGTCAAGTGTGAAAAAAGAAACAAGTTGGGACTCCCCTGGTGGTCCAGTGGCTAAGACTCTGCGTCTCCAATGCAGGAACCCCAGGTTCCATCCCTGGTCAGGGAACTAGGTCCCACACACTGCACGAACACTCGACAAAGCCAAATAAATAAATAAATATTTACAATTTTTAAAACAAACAAAAGATAATCTGCCAAAGGTAAAGACACAGAAGGACTGCCCCATGTAAGTGATTCATATCTCCTCTTTATGGCACTTCTCTTTCAGGACGCCTGCTCTCCTCTCTGGGTATGTATTTCTGCCTAACTTCTGACTTAAGTAAATAAATTATTTCCCTGCGTGCTCTCCTAAATGTTGCACTATGTCTTAATAATAAATTTTGTACCCGTTTTTGCAGTTTTTGCTTCCTAGAAACATTCTTGCTTTCAAACAGGGGAAAGAGCCAGGACCATTTTTCTTCTAGCCTCTAGCCCCTGGTGGTCTAGTTGTGAGGATGCCTGGTTTTAACCCAATCTACCCAGGTTTGATTCCTGGGCAGGGAGCTAAGATCTCTCTTCTGGATTGCTTGCTGCTTTCTCTCCTGGATCAGAGGAATGAGTGAGCTGGGAGGGCTACCTCAGTCAGGATGGTTTTGATTTCAGGCCACAAAACTCAACCTATACTAGCGGAGCAACAATGGGGATTTGTTGGCTCTTGTAGCTGAGAAATCAAGTGGGCTTCAGGCATGGTTCCATCAGGGCTCTGCTTCTATCTCTCTGTGATTCTCTCTGGGATCTGCTCCCATTCATGAAGCTTCTCCCTCAGGCTATCTTTTAGCAGCCTCCAGGGTTGCAGTTCTTCTTCCAGAGGTAACGTTAGGTGTATCACTCTCACCCCTTCATTTCCCAAGCATTATCTTATCAGTCCTGGAGAAGGAAATGGCAACCCATTCCAGTATTCTTGCCTGGAGAATCTCAGAGACGGGGGAGCCTGGTGGGCTGCCATCTATGGGGTCGCACAGAGTCAGACACGACTGAAGCGACTTAGCAGCAGCAGCAGCAACTGCCTCTCAGAGTGTCTGATTTTAAATGACTGCTTAAGTAAACCTAGAAGATGGAGCTGATGAGTGATTCGAAGTGGCATTTGGGCCCCAGGGCTCATTGGAGACAGGAGGAGTTTCTGCCAAGTGCTCTCTTGTCCGGCTTGCTGGTATCCTTTTACCAAATAATACATTTATCTCAGAGGCAGAACATTGGAGCTGGGGCGCCCAGACCTGTGCCTTACAGAGTTCTACTACCAAATGTCTGTCTGAAGACCTCTGAGGAGCCCAGCACTCTGATTTTGGAGGTGCCACTGCGCATCACAGCAAATACATTAAAATGTAGGTACACACCTCATTCAACTTAATGGAAAAGTAACTAAAAATAGTTGAGCTCAATTGCAGTTGAATAGGTGACAGTGTCACCGTTTATAAACACACGCTTAAAATTTTTTTTTAATTTTTTTTTTTGTCCGGGCCACGTGACTGGCAGGATCTTAGTTCTCTCCACAGGGATTGAACCCAGCCCCTCGGCAGTGGAAGTGCAGAGTCCTAACCACTGGACCACCGGGAAATTCTCAATATTTACTTTTACGCTTTTATTGTTTTTCTTTCTTCGTCGTTTTTTAATTTACTTCCCTGGTGGCTCAGACGGTAAAGCGTCTGCCCACAATGCGGGAGACCCGGGTTTGATTCCTGGGTTGGGAAGATCCCCTGGAGAAGGCCCTGGAGAAGGAAATGGCAATCCACTCCAGCACTCTTGCCTGGAAAATCCTATGGATGGAGGAGCCTGATAGGCTACAGTCCATGGGACCCACAAAGAGTTGGACACGACTGAGCGACTTTACTACATTACTACATCACATCACCCCTTTGTTTTTGGCAGTCACATACCTCACCCATCCCCAACCTTTCTTCCTCCTGGTTTCTTTTTAAAAATTAAAAAAATATATTATTTTGGTTGCACTGGGTTTTCATTGCTGCACTTGGCCTTCTCTAGTTGCAGCGAGCGGGGCCCACTCTTTTTTGCGGAGTCCAGGTTCTAGGCACACAGGTGTCAGTAGTTACATCACGCAGGCTCAGTAGTGTGGCTCACGGGCTTTGTTGCTCGGCAACATGTGGGATCTTCCAGGACCAGGGTCCAACCCATCACCTGCATTGCCAGGCAGATGCCTAGCCTCTACCTCCAAGGAAGTCCTGCTATTCTCTTTTTGAATTTAGGGACCAACACGTTTTCTTGGGCCTTGGCAAAGCTCGTGAGCACTAGGCCCAGGGCCCGCGGTGCTTCTTATGGGGAACTGACTGGGTGGAGGCTAGTAACGGTGATGTGTGTGCGTGCGCCTGATCCGACACCAGGCCTGAAGCCAGACCTGCGGAAGTTGGTCCCTACTCTGCTGCTAGCTAACTAAGTGGACTTGGGTAAGTTGCCAGTCTCTCTGGGCCTCCATGTGGTCAGTCATCAATTGGAGATAACGACGCTTGCACTTCTTCCCTGTGTACCTCCTGGAGGAGCATTCCTTCCAGCTGGCATTGCAAAGAGGATTAACTGGAAGTTACTTTCAGTTCAGTTCAGTCACTCAGTCGTGTCCGACTCTTTGCGACCTCATGAATCGCAGCACACCAGGCCTCCCTGTCCATCACCAACTCCCGGAGTTCACTCAGACTCATGTCTATCGAGTCAGTGATGCCACCCAGCCATCTCATCCTTGGTCGCCCCCTTATCCTCCTGCCCCCAATCCCTCCCAGCATCAGAGTCTTTTCCAATGAGTCAACTCTTCGCATGAGGTGGACAAAGTACTGGAGTTTCAGCTTCAGCATCAGTCCTTCCAAAGAAATCCCAGGGCTGATCTCCTTCACAATGGACTGGTTGGATCTCCTTGCAGTCCAAGGGACTCTCAAGAGTCTTCTCCAACAAACAGTTCAAAAGCGTCAATTCTTCGGCGCTCAGCCTTCTTCACAGCCCAACTCTCACATCCATACATGACCACAGGAAACACCATAGCCTTGACTAGACAGACCTTAGTCAGCAAAGTAATGTCTCTGCTTTTGAATATACTCTCTAGGTTGGTCATGACTTTTCTTCCAAGGAGTAAGCGTCTTTTAATTTTATGGCTGTAGTCACCATCTGCAGTGATTTTGGAGCCCCCCAAAATAAAGTCTGACACTGTTTCCACTGTTTCCGCATCTATTTCCCATGAAGTGATGGGACCAGATGCCATGATCTTCGTTTTCTGAATGTTGAGCTTTAGGCCAGCTTTTTCACTCTCCCTTTCAGTTTCATCAAGAGGTTTTTTAGTTCCTCTTCACTTTCTGCCATAAGGGTGGTGTCATCTGCATATCTGAGGTTATTGATATGTCTCCCAGCAGTCTTGATTCCAGCTTGTGTTTCTTCCAGTCCAGCATTTCTCATGATGTACTCTGCATATAAGTTAAATAAGCAGGGTGACAATATACAGCCTTGACGTACTCCTTTTCCTATTTGGAACCACTCTGTTGTTCCATGTCCAGTTCTAACTGCTGCTTCCTGACCTGCATACAGATTTCTCAAGAGGCAGGTCAGGTGGTCTGGTATTCCAATCTCTTGAAGAATTTTCCACAGTTTATTGTGATCCACACAGTCAAAGGCTTTGGCATGTCAATAAAGCAGAAATAGATGTTTTTCTGGAACTCTCTTGCTTTTTCCATGATCCAGTGGATGTTGGCAATTTGATCTCTGGTTCCTCTGCCTTTTCTAAAACCAGCTTGAACATCAGGAAGTTCATGGTTCACGTATTGCTGAAGCCTGGCTTGGAGAATTTTGAGCATTACTTTACTAGCATGTGAGATGAGTGCAATTGTGCGGTAGTTAGAGCATTCTTTGGCATTGCCTTTCTTTGGGATTGGAATGAAAACGGACCTTTTCCAGTCCTGTAGCCACTGCTGAGTTTTCCAAATTTGCTGGCATATTGAGTGCAGCACTTTCACAGCATCATTTTTCAGGATTTGAAACAGCTCAACTGGAATTCCATCACCTCCACTAGCTTTGTTCGTAGTGATGCTTTCTAAGGCCCAGTTGACTTCACATTCCAAGATGTCTGGCTCTAGATGAGTGATCACACCATCGTGATTGTCTGGGTTGTGAAGCTCTTTTTTGTACAGTTCTTCTGTGTATTCTTGCCACCTCTTCTTAATATCTTCAGCTTCTGTTAGGTCCAGACCATTTCTGTCCTTTATAGAGCCCATCTTTGCATGAAATGTTCCCTTGGTATCTCTAATTTTCTTGAAGAGATCTCTAGTCTTTCCCATTCTGTTGTTTTCCTCTATTTCTTTGCATTGATTGCTGAAGAAGGCTTTCTTATCTCTTCTTGCTATTCTCTGGAACTCTGCATTCAGATGCTTATATCTTTCCTTTTCTCCTTTGCTTTTCGCCTCTCTTCTTTTCACAGCTATTTGTAAGGCCTCCCCAGACAGCCATTTTGCTTTTTTGCATTTCTTTTCCATGGGGATGGTCTTGCTCCCTGTCTCCTGTACAATGTCACGAACCTCATTCCATAGTTCATCAGGCACTCTATCTATCAGATCTAGGCCCTTAAATCTATTTCTCACTTCTACTGTATAATGATAAGGGATTTGATTTAGGTCATACCTGAATGGTCTAGCGGTTTTCCCTACTCTCTTTGATTTGAGTCTGAATTTGGTAATAAGGAGTTCATGATCTGAGCCACAGTCAGCTCCTGGTCTTGTTTTTGTTGACTGTATAGAGCTTCTCCATCTTTGGCTGCAAAGAATATAATCAATCTGATTTTGGTGTTGACCATCTGGTGATGTCCGTGTGTAGAGTCTTCTCTTGTGTTGTTGGAAGAGGGTGAGCCATGTAAACTCAATTTCTTTGGGATCCATTTAACAGGGCTACCCTGGTGGCTCAGACCATAAAGAATCTGCCTGCAAGGCAGGAGACCCAGGTACGATCCCTGGGTGGGGAAGTTCCCCTGGAGAATGGAATGGCTACCCACTCCAGTTACTAGCCTGGAGAATTCCCATAGACAGAGAGGCCTGGTGGACTACAGTCCATGGGGTCACAGAGTCGGACATGACTGAAGCGACTAAGCACAGCACAGCATAAGTGGAATCATGCAGTAATTTTCCTTCGGTGACTGGCTTGTTTCACTTAGTATGAAGTTCATCCACATTGTGCAGATGAGAGGGTTTTCTGCCTTTTTAAAGGCTGAATAATATTGCACTGTGTGTTTATGCCCCATTGTCTTCATCCATTCATCTATTGATAGGCATTTGTGTTGCTTCTACTTTGGGGCTATTTTGAATTAGGCTGCAGTGAGCATGGGAGCCCAGATGTCTCTCGGAGATCCTATATTTCAGTTGCCTAATGTCCTCAGTTTCATCCATGTAGCATATTGCAGATTTTCCTTTGTTTTGAAGGCTGAATAATGTTCCACTGTGTGTATAGATGACATTTTCCCTACCCATTCATCCATCAGTGGACACTTAGGTCCCTTCCATGTTTTAACTACTGTGAGTAATGCTGCTGTGAACATAGCGTCTCTTGGAGACCCTGAGTTCAATTCTTTTTAGTATATACCAAGAAGTGAAATTGCTAGGTCAGATGGTAATTCTATTTTCAACTTTTTGAGGAAGATTCCTCATTCCTTTGATGGCTCCAAAGTACTCCATTGTGTGGATGTACTATTGTTTATTATGCTTGTTGATGGGCACTTGGCATTTTTTCCAGGCTTAGGCTATTACAAATAAGGCTGCAATAAGCAGCCTTGCCCCTGTGTCTTTTTGTATTGTTTGTGGTGACTCTTTAAGATAGATTCCTAGAAGTGGGATCACAAGATCAAAGGGCCAATACCCAAGCAGGTATTGCCAAATTCCCTTTCAACGGGACGATTCCATTCCCACTAGCAAAGCGTGAGAATGTCTGTCTTCTCACAGCCTGGACAAGAGAGTGTTTTGTTAAACTTTTGGATTTTTGCCAGTCTGATCAGCAAGAATTAGTTCCTTGGAGCAATTTCCATTTCTTTAACTACAAGCTTGGTTGAGCATCTTTTTAGGTAGTTTTGAAATATTTATTTGCTTTTCTTTTTCTGTAAACTGTATTTTTAGTGCATCTTTCTCACAGTTGGTTGGCATTTCAATTTATATTAGAAGCACTTTATATTTATTCTAAGAATGTTAACTGTTTTGTGATGCAGTTGTAAATCTTTTTTTTTTTTTTAAACCAGTCTGTCTTTTGTCTTTTAAGATTTTATTTATTTAAGTTAATTTTGGGGCCATGACAAAAACTTCAGTTAAATGAAACTTATTGATGTTTCCCTTTATTGCTTCTGGATGTTGAGTCAAAATTAGGAAAGATTTCCCTGGTCCAAGATTATAGAAGGATTTGTTCATGTTTCCCTTTAGTGCCAGGATGGTTTCCTTTTGTTGTTGTTGTTGTTTTAAATGTGGACCATTTTAAAAGACTTCATTGAATTTTTTTACAATATTGCGTCTATTTTATGCTTTGATTTCTTGTCCCCAAGGCTTGGGGGATCTTAACTCCCCAACCAAGGATCGAACCCCCACCCCCTGCATTGGAAGGCAAAGTCTTAACCAATGGACCATCAGGGAAGTCCCAGGATGGTTTTGTTTGTTACACCCCATCTCCAGTTTCTTTGGAATGTATCCTGGAATACAAAAGGAACGCCTCCAGGTGTTTCTGATTCCACAGGGCTCTCTGGTTATCCCAACACTAAGTGTTACATCAGCTATTCTTTCCCCACAATTTGTGATGCTGCCTTCTCTGGTGGCTCAGACGGTAAAGAATCTGCCTGCAATGCAGAAGACCTGGGTTCGATCCCTGGGTTGGGAAGATCCCCTGGAGTAGGAAATGGCAACCCGCTCCAGTATTCTTGCCTGGAGAGTTGCATGGATGGAGGAGCCTGGTGGGCTACAGTCCACGGGGTCATATGACTCGTATGCTCGGTCCATACCGAGCGACTGAAAGTTTCGGTTCCTTTGTCATGTATAAGCTCTCCATTGGCCATGGCAGCTGTTTCTGGATTTTGTACTCTGTTGTCCTGGGGACTCACTTCATCTCATTCAGCACTGCTCAGGACCCCGCTCTCCAAGAGCATCCCTGAGGACGGCCCCGCCTGACCACAAGGCCCTTTCCTCCAGGCTCAGAGGTCAAGCTCTGCGAGGTCAAGCTCCTTTGGAGAGGGAGACCTGTGGGAGCCAAATTCACACCCACCCAGACTCTGCAGATGAGGAGGTGTTTCTGGAGAATGACCTTCAGAGAGGAGGGCTCTCTACCAGTAGGAGCACCTGTTCTGTCCCCAGGAAGGGATCAGTTCAGTTCAGTTCAGTCGCTCAGTCGTATCTGACTCTTCACAACCGCAGGGACTGCAGCACGCCAGGCTTCCCTGTCCATCACCAGCTTCCAGAGCCTACTCAAACTCGTGTCCATTGCATCAGCGATGCCATCCAACCATCTCATCCTCTGCCATCCCCTTCTCCTTCCGCCCTCATTCTTTCCCAGCATCAGGGTCTTTTCCAATGAGTCAGTTCTTTGCAAAGGTGGCCAAAGTATTGGAGTTTCAGCTTCAGCATCAGTCCTTCCAATGAATATTCAGGACTGATTTCCTTTAGGGTTGACAGGTTAGATCTTCTTGCAAGGAGGAAGGGATGGTGTGATGAAGTATTCTACCAGCGCTGGGGCCAGGGGAGAATCTAGTGCTTGGCTAATGACGGCTCTTGAAGGATCATTTCTTCCAAGAAAAGACAGAACAACCATTTCTCACCCACCCATCAATATTTACTTAAATTCTACTTCACAGCAAACATTATGCTTTGTGCTATGAGGAAAAAGAATCAATACACTGTTCTTGCTTCTCCGGGGAGATAAGAACAGATGCTCTGAGAGCTAAAAGCATCATGAAGGGAGACATGGGCAGGGCGACTTCCAGGTGCCCAGTGGTTAGGACTCAGCCTTCCAATACAAGGGGTGAGGGTTAGAATCCTAGTTGGGGGAACTAAGATCCAACATGCTGCTGGACCGCAGCAGAATCAGGCTGTTCCTTATTACAATCAAGTGACTTCAGATTGGTCCTTGAGCCCCAGGAAGTCACACCCATGTCATCTGAGTGTCCCCTGGCCTGACACCCACCAACTCCCACTGTCTCCATCTCTTTCACACTGAGTTCTGCTCCTTGTGTCCCCCATGCCATGCTTTCTAGCCTGCTCCGTGTCATGGACCCTCACCAGTCTCACTCTCCTGCCTGCCAGAGGGGTGCCCGGGTGAAAGAACAGAGGACAGGCATCTCCCTGACATGGGGTCTGGGTTTCCCTTCATGTCACCCACGGTGGCTGGAGGAGAATGGTCCTTGAAAGACCCTAAAGAGAAACTGTGAAAAATTTACACAGAGTGATGAAGCCAAGCAGACATCACCCTGAGACTTGGGAGGGGTTCGATTGATTCTCCCGCCCCCTTCCATGTAGTTATTATGATTATTTCCATAGAGCAAACCAAGCTGATGGGATCAGATCTCATGGTCCTGAAGTCTGGAGTTAATTCAAGGGCCATTAGCTAAAGGGACAAGAGGGTGACACTGGGGCTCAAAGCTCATAATCCCGTCTGCCCTCCTGCTGAGACCCCTGGACATCTTACTGACAATTAAGTAAAATAAATTGTCATGAGCCAAGCCAGTGACCAGGTAGCCCAGAGGTCAGTGGAGGAAAGAAGCTGACTTTGGGGCCTAGCTGACCTGTTAGGGAGGGCTTGGCAGGGGGTCTGCTCGGAGGTTAATCAGTACCTTGTCTTGCTCCACATCTCCTGGAAGAGGAGATGGAGGCCCCTGTTACTTTGGCTCTAAGAGATGTTTTGGGCTTACCTTGCTAAAAGTACTGTTTCAGTTTGTAAGTTTTCAACATGTTTGCGTGTCCAAAGAGAAGGAAGTTAAAGCCTTCACACACAGACAGGAAGTTTCATCATCCTAGGCACATGGGAGTCAGGAGTGGTCCGGTATAGGGAGGGACCAACACATCTGACCCCACGAGGAACTAAACAGAGAACGCAAGGCTGTGCACTATTCTGAAAGCCTTGGGGTTACTGATGAAAACCCACTCACTGTCTGGAAGAGGAGAGACACCTTTGCAGAGAGCTCCACTTTGTCAAATGCCACTGGGGGTAAAGGTGTAGAAACTTCAGGCACATAGAGGTGATTCCCTCCTTCCTTGACCATCCCTACAAGGACCAATGAAAGAGAGAACAACCTGAGTTTCCCCAGAGATCCCCCTGGACCCCCAGCTGTGGCGTGGTCAGTGCACACCAGGACTTCCATATTTGCTGTTCCCTCTGCCTAGATGCTTTTTCCCCACATCTTTGCTGGACCAGCCTCTTCTCAGCACTGATGGCTTAACTCCTAGAGGCCCTCCCTGACCCCTACCCATGGTGGCCCATCCCTGTAGGACTCAGCCTCTCTCTCAGCCATTACTGTTTTTTTCTTTAAAGTAGACAATACTATTTTTGTTTAGCATACTTCCCTTTTCCAGCCTCCACTGACTAGAACGTGAAGTCCCAAGAGCCAGGCTTCACCGTGATGATCACAGCCGTAGCCCAGTACCCAGAACTGTGCCTGGCACCTGGCGAATGTTTAGTTGAACTGGTGGGTAGTACTTGGGGTAGACTGGGAAAGGAAGGAGATGGCTTGGAAACAGAAGGGGGCATGTAGGAGGGAGGTGGCCTTTCCCTACTGTCGGTTTTCTTCTTCATACGCCTCTTAAGGGACCAACCATGTGGAGGAAGAAACACACCACCAGTCTCTGTCCCTTTAAGAGCCTTCACCAACAAGGAGGCTGAACCCCCGCCATGTTGGGCTGGGGTCAGGCAGATGGACCACCCCGCAACAGAGGTGTTTCTGGGGCAGCAGAATCTGAACCTGCCACTGTTCTTTAGTTAAACCAAAGCACTTCCGGCACCATGAGAAAATCGATAGGAAATTCTCTGTCTGGGGTAGGCACCCAGGAGAAAGTGGGGTGGGCCCCTTTGACTTCAGTTCAGTTCAGTTCAGTCATTCCGTTCAGCTTAGTCGTTCAGCTGTGTCCAGCTCTTACGACCCCATGGACTGCAGCACACCAGGCTTCCCTTTGACTTGCTGAACTTTAAAAGTAAGTGACAGGGACTTCCTTGGTGGTCCAACGGTTAAGACTTCTCTTTCTAATGCAGAGGGTACCAGTTCGATCCCTGGTTGGGGAGCTAAGATCCCATATGTCTTATGGCCAAAAGACCCAAATGTGAAACAGAAGCAATATTGTAACAAATTCAGTAAAGACTTTTAAAAATGGCCTACATAAAAAAAAAAAAAAAAAAACCACACACAAAAAAAGTAAAGTGGCACAGGTGAGAACAGGTTGAAGAAGCCAGTTTTCCTTCTATTTGGTCTGCCTACAAATCAAATATCCTAGCATTCAGTTCAGTTCAGTCGCTCAGCTGTGTCCGACTCTTTGCAACCCCCGTGGACTGCGGCACGCCAGGCTTCCCAGTCCATCACCAACTCCCGGAGCTTGCTCAAACTCCATCAAGTCAGTGATGCCATCCAACCATCTCATACCCTGTCGTCCTTGTCTAGTATCCAAGGGCCCCTTAATTCTGCCCAGTGCTGGACCTAGTTGGTGGGTTCCTTAGAGGCAGAATGTGAATGGGGTTTTTTTGCAAATTATGAAAACTGGTCAGGAACGAGGCAAGCAGGGCGGGTTAGGTGAACAAGCCAAGCAGAGTTGTTTTAAACTCTAGTCTGAAAACAGCCTGATCGCTTGGGAATTCTGGAGTGTGAACAGCCCCACAGAGCTGTTCCACCAGGACAGAGAGGGTGAGTCTTCGTAACCAGGTATCACCCAGTCATCAGCTGCCAGCCACCCCCTGGGGAGTGTAAGGACCAGGTGGCTCCTCTCAGCCAAAGGCAGTTCTCTGGAGAAGAATGCTCTGTGGGGCAGCAGCAGCAGACATTCACAGCTCTGGGGAGTGGGTGACGGGGATCTGGATGAGCGTCTGTATTATAGAGTCTCCTGTTATTCATTGTTGTTCAGTTGCTTCTTTGTGACCCCTTGGACTGCAGTATACCAGGCTTCCCTGTCCTTTGCTATCTCCCGGAGTTTGCTCAGACTCATGTCCATTGAGTTGGTGATGCCATACAATCATCTCATCCTCTGTCACCCCCTTCTCCTCCTACCCTCAGTCTTTCCCAGCATCAGGGTCTTTTCCAATGAACTGGCTCTTCGCATCAGGTGGCCAAAGTATTGGAGCCTCAGCTTCAGCATCAGTCCTTCCAATGAATATTCAAGGTTGATTTCCTTGGGGATTGACTAGTTTGATCTCCTTGCTGTCCAAGGGACTCTCAAGAATCTTCTCCAATATCACAGATCAAAAGCATCAGTTCTTTGGTGCTCAGCCTTCTTTATGGTCCAGCTCTCACATCCATACACAACTACGGGAAAAACCATAACTTTGACTACATGGATCTTTGTTGGCAAAGTGATGTCTCTGCTTTTTAATATGCTGTCTAGGTTTGTCATAGCTTTTCTTCCAAGGAGCAAGCGTCTTTTAATTTCAGGGCTGCAGTCACTGTCTGCAGTGATTCTGGAGCCCAGGAAAATAAAATCTGCCACTGTTTCTATTTTTTCTCCATCTATTTGTCATGAATTGATGGGACTGGATGCCATGATTTTTGTTTTTTGAATGCTGAGTTTTAAGCCAGCTTTTTCACTTTCCTCTTTCACTTTCATCAAGAGGCTCTTTAGTTCCTCTTCACTTTCTGCCATAAGGGTGGTAACATCTGCATATCTGAGGTTGTTGATATTTCTCCCAGCAATCTTGAGTCCAGCTTATGCTTCATCTAGCCAAGCATTTTGCATGTACTCTCCCTGGTGGCCGAGATGGTAAAGAACCTGCCTGCAATGCAGGAGACCTGGGTTCAATCCCTGGGTCGGGAAGATCCCCTGGAAAAGGAAATGGCAACCCACTCCAGTATTCTTGCCAGGAGAAATCCATGGACAGAGGAGCCTGGTGGGCTACAGTCCATGGGGTCACAAAGAGTCAGACATGACTGAGTGACTAACCCTTTCACTTTTCACTCTGCATAGAAGTTAAATAAGCAGAGTGACAATATACAGCCTTGATGTACTCCTTTCCCAGTTTTGAACCAGTCCCTTGTTCCAAGTCTGGTTCTAACTGCTTGGTCACCTGCATACAGGCTTCTCAAGACACAGCTCAGGTGGTCTGGTATTCCCCTCTCTTTAAGAATTTTCCACAGTTTGTTGTGATCTACACAGTCAAAGGCTTTAGCATAGTCAATGAAACAGAAATAGATGTTTTTCTGGAATTCTCTTGCTTTTTCTGTGATTCGATGGAGGTTGGCAATTTGATCTCTGGTTCCTCTGCCTTTCCTAAACTCAGCTTGTACATCTGGAAGTTCTCAGTTCACATACTCTTGAGTCTCCTATAGCCTCCTGCTGGCCCAGGATGAACCACACCCTTCTCCATAGGTGTCTTTGCCTCTGCACCTCCCCTGCCTCCAAGGTCCCCTTCTTGCTCCTCTGAAAATCCTCCTCAAACACCAACATCACACCCTTTGATTCCTACAGTGCTTATTGACCTGAATCATGTCCTCCTTATCTCCTTCTCCAACATTCCCGTCCTACCTTGTACGTGGGCTGAGTCTCCACCTGCCCTCGGAAGCAAGGACCACCTCCATTTCCCCTCCATGTCTCTAACAGGTCCTTGCACAGACCTGGACATGTGTGAAGTGACTCAGAATGTACAGCAGAACCCAGAGGACCCTAACCTCAAGAGCCTGAACCCCAGGGTCTGTCCAAGGTCTCCAGGCTGTAGGCAGAGCTGGTATTTGAGCTCATGACACCACTTAGATCTCCCCTGTTGCCAAGTCCAGATGAGAATATGTACTTTTTAAAAATTTTATTTATTTATTTATTTTAACATGAGAAAAACATTTGATATTGGGATATAGCTGATTAACAATGCTGTGATAGTTTCAGGTGAACAGTGAAGGGACTCAGCCATACATATATACATGTATCATCTCCCCTAAACTCCCCTCCCATGCAAGCTGCCACATAACACTGAGCAGAGTTCCGTGGCCAATACAATAGGTTTTTGTTGATTATCCGTTATAAATACAGCAGTTTGTACATGCATGCGTGCTAAGTTGCTTCAGTAGTGTCCGACTCTTTGCGACGCTATGGACTGTAGCCCACCAGGCTCCTCTGTCCATGGGATTCTGCAGGCAAGAATACTGGAGTGGGTTGCCATGCCCTTCTTCAGGGGATATTCTGGACCCAGGAATCGAAACTGTGTCTCTTACATCTCCTCCTTTGGTAGGCTGGTTCTTTACCAGAGCCACCTGGGAATTCCCCAAATTCTTAACTATCCAGCCATCTCACAGCCCCATCCCACCCGCTCTGCACCACGCCCCCCACCTCCCACCCGCAACCATCCCAGGAACCGTGAGTTCGTTTTCTAAGTCTATGAATCTCTTTCTGTTCTGTGAGTAAGTTCATTTGTAAGAGAGTATGTATTTTTAAGTCACACACTTGGTCCCAGTGCTTTGTGTTTCTGGCTGTTAGGATTCTTGGGATTGTAATCTTTGTTCCCTGGGTCAGAAAGTTCTAACTTTGAGTGTCCTATTACTGAAGCTGACCTACTGCTCAGAAAACCCAGCAACCAAAACTCCCCAGGGAATTTAGGATCTATGCATATTGCAGAAGCTTCTGAGGCCCAGTGTGTGGTATTTCCAAAGGAAGTGAAAGCTGGCCTCAGCCCCAGCTGGGACACGCAGACCAGCTGGCCGCAGCCCAGCCTTACCACTACCTTTGCTCTGCAACCCTAGACAAGCTTATTCCCCCTGAGCCAGAGCTCACAAGCTCCCTAGCAAACAAAACTGGGTCACCTGTGAGCGCCACTGCTGTGGTGTATCCCCTGAGGGCCAGAGAGGCACTGAGAAGACTCTGAGGCTTGGGCATGGACTTTGCGGTTAGAAATCAAAGACAATCTCTCCTCTCTTTCTCCCTCTCCCGTGAGCAGTTGCTCTAATATTCTGCTCTAGACCACCCAGGAATGCACAGAAGGACAGACAAAAGACATTCCTAGGGCAATTCAGAGTGTCTGGAATATCCCCTGGAGTAGGAAGTGACAACCCACTCCAGTATTCTTGCCTGGGAAGTTCCATGGATAGAGGAGCCTGGCGGGCTACAGTCCTTGGAGTCACGAAGAGTCAGACACGACTGACCAACTGAGCACAGGGGCAACTCGGAGGCCAGCGTCCCATTGTTGCTGTTCAGCCTCAGTCATGTCCGACTCTTCGTAACCCCATGGACTGCAGCACGCTAGGCTTCCCTGTCTTTCACTCTCTCCCGGAGTTTGGTTAAAGTCATGTTCATCGAGTTGATGATGCCATCCAACCATCTCATCCTGTGTCGCCCCCTTCTCCTCCTGTCCTCAATGTTTCCCAGCATCAGGGTCTTTTCCAACGAGTCGTCTGTTTGTATCAAGTGGCCAAAGTATTGGAGCTTCAGCATCAGTCCTTCCAATAAATATTCAGTGTTGATTTCCTTGAGGATTAACTGGTTTGATTTCCTTGCAGAGTCTCTCAAGAGCCTTCTCTAGCACCACACTTTGAAAGCATCAATCCTTTGGCACTCAGCCTGCTTTATTTGTCCAGCTCTCACATCTGTACATGACTACTGGAAAAAGCACAGCTTTGTTGGCAAAGTGATGTCTCTGCTTTTTAATGCCCTTCCTAGTTTTGTTATCATCTTTCTTCCAAGAAGCAAGCATCTTTCAATTCCACAGCTTCAGTGTCATATCTGTTCTCTAATGGTGCTAAGAAAGGGTAATAATAACAATAATAACTCTGAATGAGAGCCAAGGGAGTGGCTGGGATGTGCCCCCAAGCCAATCAGGAGGAAGAAAACAGTGCAAAGAAGGATGCTATTCAGAGCCACAAACAACCTCTTTCTCCTGCTCAGTCTCCCCCTCCTCTTGGTCTCTGGAATTCTCCTTCCACCCACGGGCACCAGCCTTTCTGCCCCGTGATTGTATAGTGGGGGTGGGGAATGGGGGAACTGGCCACCTGACTCTCCCTGGCCAGTTGGCTGCAAATCGTCATTCATGAAGCCTAAGGGGTTCCAGGCTCAGAATCGTATTTCCCTACCAGCCCTTTAGGGGTCTTCCATTTGCTACCATCAAGGGGACCAGTGATTTTTCTCTCCAGCAACCTGTACATTTAGACTGGGCTTCCTTGGGGGCTCAGTGGCAAAGAATCTACCTGCCAGTGCAGGAGACTTGGGTTCGGTCCCTGGTGTGGGAAGATCCCACATGCTGTGTGGCAAATAAACCCATGCCCTGTAACTACTGAGCCTGTGCTCTAGAGCTCCGGAGCCGCCACTAGCAAAGCCTGTGCCCTCAGAGACAAGAAAAGACACTGCAATGAGAAGCCTGTGCACTGCCCACTGCAGAGTAGCCTCCACTCTCTGCAACTAGAGAAAAGCCCTCACGGCAATGAAGACCCAGCATAGCCAAAAATAAATAAATAAATATTAGTAAATAAGATGATTTTTTTAAATGTACATTTAGATTCAGGGCCCTTCTTTCAGGAGGACTTATGAGGGGTCAATAGGAAAGTGAAAGTGAAAGTGAAAGTGAAGTCGCTCAGTCGTGTCCGACTCTTTGCGACCCCATGAACTGCAGCCCACCAGGCTCCTCCATCCATGGGATTTTCCAGGCAAGAGTACTGGAGTGGGTTGCCATTTCCTTCTCTGGTCAATAGGAAGAGGACCCAGCAAAATATGGGGCTACCAGCTTCCCTATGGAAAGTGACTCCTAGGTCAAGACCTGTAGACTCTGTTTGTATTTATCTGACCCGAACAGTTGGTTGGGATGAAAACAGAGAAAGCAATTTTCAGCAAGTATGTACTCCTGGGCAAGAAAAAGGAAGGAAGCATTGATTCACCCCACTTGGATGAATCACAATGGTGTTTATGCTGACCGAGAGAAGCCAGTCTCAAATGTTTGTATATTGTGAGATTCCGTTTATCTGACATTCTTGAGAACAGGAGGATGGGGAGGGAGGGTAGATCAAGTGGCTGTCAGGGGTTGTGAGTGGGGGTCAGGATACCACAGAGCAGGAGAATGGTTTGGTTTTCAGTGGGGGAGGTTAAATAACAGAACGGTTATGTATCTGATTATGGAGATAATTATAAGAACCTATATGTTTATCACTCAGACGTGTCCAACTGTTTGCAACCCCATGGACTGTATTCCACCCGGTTCCTCTATCCATGAAATTTTCCAGGCAAGAATACTGGAGTGGGCTGCCATTTCCTTCTCCAGGGATATGAATCTGTACAGGTGCTAAAATTCAAAGAATCATACATAATATAAGTCAATTTTTATGTAGTGATTTTTTTAAAAATAAAAAGTTAATGATGATAATGGCTGACATTTTCTCCCATGGACCTGATTGTTTAAGTGAGAAATGTACATTGTCTCATTGTTTTTCTTCTCAGTAAGCCATGTGGCTTCAGGTTATGCAACTTGCTTGAGGTCACGTACTAAGCGGACCCTTGAACCAAGTCTGTCTGACTCAAGATCTAACCACTGTGCAGTGGTGCCTCATTTGGGGGCAGGAGCGGGAAAGGATCACGCCACACCTGAGACCCGGCTTGGGGAGCACGCTAGCAAGAATCAGGTTCTCTTCCAATGGGAGAAGCTGTCGGGCGGGGTGCAGGGGTGGTGAGGAGGGTTAGCCCTGGCTGGAGAAAGGGACTGCAGAGTTGAATTTACATCCGTCTGCTTCAGATGGCTCTTTCAGGCCCAATCCTGTTTCTCTGGTTTTCCCCCAGGATCGGGGGCTGGGAAGCTGAATGGAACTGCTGTCCCCTGGGAACCACAGCCACTGTGAAGGAAAAAAATGAGACTAGACCAGTTACAGCCCTCTGCCCAGGGCCAGGGATGAAGAAGCAGGGACTGAGAGACAAGGGGGCAATTTTGTTTTCTTCTCATTTACATGTTCCATAACCTGACGTCTTTTCCTATTTTGTTAAAAATGTTTCATTTGTTGGACAGCATAGATGAGCGGGGGACAGCGGATACGTGCCCAAGTGCCTGCTCAGCCGCGTCCACATGTTTACAGCGCCATGGACTGCAGCCCACCAGGCTCCTCTGTCCATGGGAATTCCCAGGCAAGAATACTGGAAGTGAGTTGCCATTTCCTTCTCCAGGGGATCTCCCCAACCCAGGCATTGAACCTGTGTCTCCTGCATTGCAGGCAGATTTTTTTTTTTTTTTACTACTGTGCCACGTGGGAAGCCCTGCCTGTAAGTTCCTGAAATTGTTTTACGGGAATCAGTGGTCCTCTGGAGCTCTGTAGGGTGAGTGGGAATTAACACAGGCTGGCTATCGAGACTTCTAAGAAGAGGAAACACAGATGTGGGGGCCTCAGGCTGAAGAGGAACAGCACATATTTAGCAAGTTGAAGAGTTCAATGTATTTCAGGAGAGCTGAGCCTGGAAGCTGAGCCTGGGCGGGGAGGGGCTGGGCCATGTAGGACTCCTGTGCAGACCGGAAGACTTTGAACTCTATCCTGATGGCAGTGACAACAAGCAGAGTGGGGGTGAAGTTTAGAAAGATCATTCCAGATGGCCGGATATATCCAAGTGTGAGATGGGGGCCCCAGAGTTTGGCAGTGGCAGGAAGGACACATGGATGGCTTCAAAAGGTATTTAGGGAGTAGAATCAACAACAGGTCATGGAGATGGTTCAGATGTAGGGGCCAGAAAGGGAGGACTCACAGAGCTCTGAGCCAATAAAGATGCTTTTCCCTGGGATGAGAACACAGAAAAAAGAGGTGGGGTTGTGACCAAGAGTTTGCTTTTGGAAGCTTTCTAGTTCAGGTGCCCATGGGTCACCGGTGTGGAGCTGTCCCACTGGTGGTTGATTATCCATTCTAGGGCTCAGGGGGAGCTGAACTGGTGAGGTAGGCTTGGAGGTCATCAGCATAAGTGGTTCTTGGGAGCAGATGGCCTGAGTGGGGAGAACTAGGAAATCTGCAAAGGGAACGGGAAGAGCTAAGAAGAAGGATCAAGGCACAACCGCAGGAGCCCTGCATCAAAACACAGCCACACACATCACCCTCACTGCATTTGCCGGAACAGTATGCTCCCTCTATTATTTTCTATTTAATACTTTAAGTTGTCTCATTTTCAACTTAGTGGGTTTATTTGAAAGGAAAATCTATATAATTAGATGAAAAATCAGTATCATTACCATAAATAGATATTGGTGAGAAAAATAAATACAATGAAAACCAAACAATAACATGCAACGGAAACAGTGTCAGACTTTATTTTGGGGGGCTCCAAAATCACTGCAGATGGTGACTGCAGCCATGAAATTAAGAGACACTTACTCCTTGGAAGAAGTTATGATCAACCTAGATAACATATTCAAAAGCAGAGACATTACTTTGCCGACTAAGGTCCATCTAGTCAAGGCTATGGTTTTTCCAGTAGTCACGTGTGGATGTGAGAGTTGGACTGTGAAGAAGGCTGAGCGCCGAAAAAATTGATGCTTTTGAACTGTGGTGTTGGAGAAGACTCTTGAGAGTCCCTTGGACTGCAAGGAGATCCAACCAGTCCATTCTGCAGGAGATCAGCCCTGGGATTTCTTTGGAAGGAATGATGCTAAAGCTGAAACTCCAGTACTTTGGCCACCTCATGCAAAGAGTTGACTCATCGGGAAAGACTCTGATGCTGGGAGGGATTGGGAGCAGGAGAAGAAGGGGTCGACAGAGGATGAGATGGCTGGATGGCATCACTGACTCGATGGACGTGAGTCTGAGTGAGCCCTGGGAGTTGGTGATGGACAGAGAGGCCTGGCATGCTGCGATTCATGGGGTCGAAAAGAGTCGGACATGACTGAGCGACTGAACTGAACTGAACTGAACTGAACTAGCTAGCTGTCAGTCCTGCTTGCAAGATGTTCCCACACCCAGCTGAGCTTGCTCCTGGAAGAAATCAGGGTTGGAAGAGAGTTTAAGAGGGGATAGTTTTTTTGTTTTTTTTTAATTTGGCTGTGCTAGGTCTTTGTTGCAGCATGTGGGATCTAGTTCCCCATCCAGGGATCGAATCCAGCCAGGATGGCTGCATTGAAAGTGTGGAGTCTTAGCCACTGGATCACCAGGGAAGTCCTGGAATAACTTTCTTGCTGACACCTAACATCAACTCAGATCTCATCTACAACCAGGGCACGTTTGTCTAAAGCATGGGTCCTCAAACCTATTCTGTAAATGAGCAGATAGGAAATATTTCAGACTTTGAGGGCCAGTTACATCCCTGCGGTATATTCTGCTCCCTTCCTCCCTCTTTTCTTGCAATCCTTTAAAACCAATCTCACTTCCGGGTTGTATAAAAACAAGCCCAGGCTTGGATTTGGTACACAGGCTGAATGAGAAAGGAGCAAATACCAAGAGAAATGGGAGCCTGTGTTGTCACAAGCGGTCCCGTGGCACTCAGCTTCTTCTTTCTTTAATTTCTATTTTATATTGGAGTGTAGCCAATTAACAATGTTGTGTTGGTTTCAGGTGTACAGTAAAGTGATTCAGTTACGCTCATACATGTTCGGTTGCCTCGTCGTCTCTGACTCATTGCAACCCCATGGCCTGGAGCACACCAGGCTCCACTTAGCTATTCTTTTTCAAGTTCTTTTCCCATTTGGGTTATTACAGAATAGTGAGCAGAGTTCCCTGTGCTGTCCAGTAAGTAGATCCTTGTTGGTTATCTATTTCAAATATGGCAGCGTGTAAATGTCAGTCCCAAACTTCCAATCTGGGCCTCCTCCACCTTTGCCTGCTGAACCAGAAGACCGCTTTCTAAGCACTCTGCTTAGAGTGAGTGCACTTAGAGTGAGTGAGTGCACCCTAAGCATTTCTGACCACGAATAATCACTCCCTTCCCAGCCGCGAATGGCCCTTCACCGTCTCTGTTTTTAGGCTTCCCCCACAGGATAATTCCTTATCCCCTGTGAGTTTTGGGCTTCCCAGGCGGCACTAGTGGTAAAGAACTCGCCTGCCAATGCAGGAGATGGAAGCGATGCGGGTTTGATTCCCACGTGTGGAAGATCCCCTGGGGGAGGGCATGGCAACACACTCCAGTATTCTTGCCTGGAGATTCCCATGGACAGAGGAACCTGGCAGGCTACAGTCCATACAGTCACAGAGTCAGACACGACTGAAGTGACTTAGCACAAGCACCGTGAGTCTTGGGGGAGATTTGGCTACACTTCCTTTGTTGACAGTTTCTCAGGATCAGACACTCTGAGAACCCATTGTTCAAGGACTCACTATTGGGAGAGCCCTTCGGGGTGGGTCAGCGTTTCAGCACCAACACCTCCCTCTGGACCCCTCCAAGTTCCTCTTCCGATGTCACTCCTTCCCTCAGACCTCTCTGTGCCTCGACCTGAGGCTCACTGTCCCTCCTTTGCTCACTGAAGAGTAGCTACGTTAAGGTCACCTTTCACTCCCGATCTCCAAGGCTACCATCAAGTCCTTCCCTCCCTCCTGTCAGGAGCTGGAGTGCAATTACCCCTCTTCCAACTTGAGTGTGAGTAGTAGGTCTTCCATCTGAGGTGGAAGAGATGTTCTAGGTCTTCCAGGGCGTGGCCGTAAACAGCCTTGCAGGTTCTGATGGAACCTGTCTTTTGGACAGTTGTTTAGAATGCAGCCAGCTGCCTTGAAAGAAGTCCAGCCAAGCTGTGAGGAAGTCCAAGCTAGTCACGTGGCGAGAACACGTGGAAAGAGAGATGTTTGACATCCTCCAGTTGTATTATTCACTTCTCCAAAATGAATCACCTTTTTAACGTAAAAAAGTGCCCCAGTTATTCATGAAGTAACTGTATGTTAGAGGACAAAAATCAGTATAATTTTAACAATATAACCATGTGTTCAACTTCACAATGTCTCTAGTGGGTAGGTTTTGGCAGACATGCTGTGATAAGTGTTATACCTGAATATTGTAAGAAACTGGGTCACAGTGGAGTTCTAACATAAACTGGAGGGCTGCAGAGTCAAGAGGCACTGTTCGCGCAGTGGCGGAAGTACAATTTCAGTATGCCTCGTTAGCAAACACGTCAGCTATGTTCAGGTTTCTCCTTTTTATCCAGCTCTTACTGCCTAGGAGAGACAATATGATGCGTCAGTGGTACTGCTTATTAAGGTGTTTGAGGAGCAAATATTAAGAATGTGCACAACTGGTATTTGACCCCATAGGAGCACAAATGATTCCCAGGTAGTTGCTATTGTCTTTTCTCCTTGATACTCTTATATAATTCATACTTGAGGAAATGACAGTTTAAAAACACTAATGTATTATCTTTTTAAATTTTGTAAAACCTTTTATGACGTATAGTTAATTTACAGTATTGTGTCAGTTTCAGGTATACAGCAAAGTGATTCAGTTATATGTGTATATATATACAATCCACTCTTTAAGATTCTTCTCCTGTGTAGGCCATTACAGAGTACTGAGTATTCCCTGGGCCATGCGGTAGGTCCTTATTAGTTATCTATTTTATACATAGTAATGTGTATGTGTCAATCTTGAGCTTTCAGTCTATCCCTCCCCCCTTACCGCCTGGTAACCATAAGCTTGTTTTCTACCTCTGTAACTCTGTTTCTGTTTTGTAGATGAGCTCATTTCTTTTCTTTTTTTTTTTGATTCCACATTCGAGTGATATCATGCAATATTTCTCTTTCTCTGTCTGACACTTCCCTCAGTTTGACAATTTCTGAGTCCATCCATGTTGCTACAGATACTTTTCAATGTAGCTTTTTTAGTTTGTTTTTATTTTTTTAATGATGTGTAATTGACCTACAATATGTTAGTTCCTTGAGCACGATGCAGTGATTTGATATTTCTAATGATCCCCACAGTAAGCCTAGTCACCGTCTGCCACCCTGCAAAGATATTACATAATAATTAACTTCTTTCCCTGGACTGTATGTTTCATACCGATGACTCATTTGTTTTGCAACTGGAAGTTTGTACCTCTAATCTCCCCTGCCTATATCTTTCCTTTCCTCACTCCCCTCCCTTCCTGCAAACATCTGTTTTTCTCTGTATCTATGACGCTTTCTGTTTTGCTATGCTTGTTCGTTTGTTTTGCTTTCAGACTCCACGTATAAGTGAACTCATACAGTATTTTCTTTGTTTGACATTTTACTTAGCATGACAGCCTCTAGATCCATCTATGCTATCACAAATGGCAAGATTTCATTCTTTTGTGGGGGGCATGCTACTCAACTTGTGGGATCTTAATTCCCTGACCAGGGATTGAACCCTAGCCTTTGACAGTGGGAGTACAGAGGCCTAATTACTGGACCACCAGCGAATTCCCCCAAGAGTTCTTTCTTTTTTATGAGTGAGTAATATTCCATTGTATATCTTCTTAATCCATTCATCAATTGACGGGCACTTAGGTTGCTTCAGTCACTCTGTGTCTTCTGATTGGAACATTTAGTCCATTTACATTTAAAGTAATTATTGATTGGTATTAAATATATCCTTATAGTGCCATTTTGGTTAATCATTTTTCCATTTGTTTTTGTAATTCTTTTTTCTCCTTTCTTTTTCTCTTGCTCTCTTCCCTTGTGATTTGATAACTCTCCTTAGTGTTAGGTTTGGGTTCTTTCTCTTTTGTGGGTATCTATTATAATTATAGATTTTTGGCTTGTGATTACTATGAGGTTTATATATGTGTGTGTGTGTGGTTACTATGAGGTTTATATGTTCATGATTATTCTCAGTTGATAATCTTAAGTTTTTGAACACATTCTAACAACTCTGTACTTTTACTTTCTCCAACCATTGGGTTTAATGTTTTGGACATAACATTATACACCTTTTTGTTTTGTGTGTCTCTTAACTATTTATTATAGATATATTAATAGATGATATCTCTAGAGAGTCCCATGGACAGCAAGGAGATTAAACCAGTCAATACTAAAGGAAATCAACCCTGAATATTCACTGGAATGACTGATGCTGAAGCTGAAGCTTCAATACTTTGGCCACCTGATGCAAAGAGCCAACTCACTGGAAAAGACCCTGATGCTGGGAAAGATTGTGGGAAGGAGGAGAAGGGAGCGACAGAGGGTGAGATGGTTGGAGGGCATCACCGACTCAATAGACATGAGTTTGAGCAAACTCCAGGAGATGGTGAAGGACAGGGAAGCCTGGCGTGCTGCAGACCATGGGGCTGCAAAGTCTGACAAAACTTAGTAACTGAACAACTAGCTATTTTAGCTGTCCTGGCCCAGAAACCAGACATTTAAGTAAAGACAACTTCAAATGGCTTCAAGCCACCCTGCAATCTTATGAGACCCCAAGTAAGAACTGCCCTGCTGAGCCCAGTCAACTCCCAGATGGTGAGAGATGTAACTTAACCCTTTAAGCCACTACATTTGGAGGTGGTTTGTTACACAGCAATTGACAACTAGAACACCACCCAAATGTGATGTCTCATCAGGAAGTTTTCTGTCTCACTCAGGGATAAGGTTTAAACTCTCTCTTTCTCTCATCCAAACAAGATGACTTTTCCTCAGCTTTGCAGGTCAATCTCTGGTTTTCTCATCAGAGAACAATGTGAATTTTTTTACCCAGCTCAAATTACTCAAACCCAGGAGTTCTCAAACTGATTAACTGTGAAAAGTACTTTTGTTTGCCTAAGCCAGAGTCATTGCCCAAATCTTTCGTCCTGTCCTCTTTTACTGTAAAGCCCGGGACAGCCAGGTACGCATTTCCTGGCTTTGTTGGGGAGGGCTTTATAACCCTTATTTGGCTAATGATGTGAGGTCAGCTGTTGGGTTCTTGAAAACAATCTTTGCTTGTTGATAAGGGGGAAGCTGGGGAAAGAAACTGCCTGACATCATCACCTGCTTTCTGCTCCTGAACATGGTGTGAGGATGTGATGTGATGTGTGGGGCTGCTGCAATCATTTTGAAATGATGAGGGGAAACCTAGGAACTCAGAACCTTATTATCTTCTTTATGAAAAGAATAAACAACTCTTTCTTTAAAACATTGCTGGTCAGGGGACTTCCTGGTAGTCCAGTGGTTAAGAATCTACCTGCCAGTGCAGAAGACATGGGTTCGATTCCTGGTCCAGGAAGATTCCACAGGCCGTGGAGCCACTAAGCCTGTGTGCCACAACTACTGAACCCATGTGCTGCAATTATTGAAGGCTTTGTGCCTAGAGTCCATGCTCTACAACAAAAGAAGGCGCCCCAATGAGCCTGTGCCCTGCAGCTAGAGAGTAGCCCCCACTTTCTGTACTGAGAGAAAAGCCTGCACACAGCAACAAAGAGCCAGCATAGCCTAAATAAATAAATGAATAAAATTTTTAAATAAAACTATTGTTGGTTTTTTTTTTTTTTTTGCAACTGAATGCATTCCTTACTGTGACATGAGTCTTGTTCACTTTAGAGACAAGAAGATCTGAATTTTCCTTATAAAAGTGGGGAGTGTCTCCCTTTGGAGGCCTGCCTGTTGAGTTTTTGCCTCCTGGGGCTGGAGATTCAGTTGAAAGGAGGAGGAACATACCTCTACCTGGGGCTTGAGCTGGGAGTGGGATGGGCTTGAGGGTTCTGGCAGGGAAGACTTGGGGAACACTTGGCTGATGTGAGCACTCCCCGCTGCAGAGGGCTTTCCCTAGCCTCCGCCCTGGGTCTGGTCTTGATCACATGAGGAGTCAAAGCTACCACCCTGGGCTCATGAACTAGAAGACTGGGAGGTCCCCCCCCCCGCCAGTATTGATGGTGGGCAGGGGTGGAGATGACAACAGACAGCGAATCAAGTCAGGAGACTGGACTCTGGCCCCAGCTCTGCCACTAACTGCCTCTGCGTCCCTGTATCTCAGCCAGTTCCCTGAGGGTCGGTGTTCTGAGCCCTCATCTGTGATAGGACATTCTGTGCATTCTGTGTTCACAGGGAACCCACTGTCCCCAGGCTCCTGGTCTCTGAGCCTCTTCTTGGAAGCACAAGTAATCCTGGGCCATGAAGGGCCCACATCCAACAGTCAACAAATGCCACTCCAGGTTCCTCCCATGATGGGAAGGGAAACCTGAGCCCCTGCTGGGCTTCCAGAGGCCAGGTGCGGCAAAGGGGGGAGAGTTGGGGGCGGGGGGTGGGTGCCGGCAGGAGGCAAAGATGAATCAGAGGAAGAGCCTGCCTAGAGCAACACAGAGTAAGCGGAGGATGGTAATGTGAGGATCCAAGTTCTAAGGTCCCTGATCCCTGCCCTGCCAGCTCTCTCAGCTCACTTCCTGCTGCTGGGCCAGTGCGGGTGCTGCGAGGGGAGCGGTGGGCGGCCAGGCTATATGGCGGGGGAGGGGACAGAAAGCGGGAGTCCCAGCCTCTGGAAAGGTGGTGTTCAGGTTTCCTCACTGCTCCCTGGGAGGCTGAGCTGCTGGGAAGTTCCCACCACCCACCGTGCTTTCTCCTCGCCTCTCTCGGAATTTCTGCAGGGAACATTCTGCAGTCAGCCAGCAAAGGATCCGCCCACAGTCCCCTGGAGCTGTAGATCCTCTCTCCTTCCTGTATGGGGAGACTCTCCTACCCAGTTAATACCTTCAAGCAAACAGGAGGGTGATGGTGGCTCAGAATGCCTAGTGTTCCAGGCAATTTTTCCAAATCTTATCTCATCTAGTTCTTTTGATAAATCTAAGTACTCCATTGATTTCAGAGATGAGGAAGCAGGAACAAAGAGACTGACTGAACTCCAAGGGGTCACACCAGCCAAGAAGCGACACAGCCACAATTTCCACTCTGGCTTGTTGATCTTTTCTTAATATCTTATGCTTCTGTTAGGTCCATATCATTTTTGTCCTTTACTGAGCCCATCTTTGCATGAAATGTTCCCTTGCTATCTCTAGTATTCTTGAAGAGAGCTCTAGTCTTTCCCATTCTATTGTTTTCCTCTATTTCTTTGCACTGATCACTGAGGCAATCTTTCTTATCTCTCCTTGCTATTCTTTGGAACTCTGCATTCAAATGAATATATCTTTCCTTTTCTTCTTTGCCTTTCACTTCTCTTCTTTTCTTAGCTATTTGTAAGGCCTCCTCAGACAACCATTTTGCCTTTTTGCATTTCTTTTTCTTGGGGATGGTCTTGATCACTACCTCCTGTACAACATCACAAACCTCCATCCACAGTTCTTCAGGCACTCTATCTATCAGATCTAATCCCTTGAATCTATTTCTCACTTCCACTGTATAATCATAAGGGATTTGATTTATGTCATACCTGAGTGGTCTAGTGGTTTTCCCTACTTTCTTCAATTTCAGTATGAATTTGGCAGTGAGTTCGTGATCTAACCCACAGTCAGCTCCCAGTCTTGCTTTTGCTGACTGTATAGAACTTCTCCATCTTTGACTGCAAAGAACATAATCAATCTGATTTCAGTGTTGAGCATCTGGTGACGTCCATGTGTAGAGGTTTCTCTTGTGTTTTTGGAACAGGGTGTTTGCTATGACCAGTGCGTTCTCTTGGCAAAACTCTGTTAGCCTTTGACCTGCTTCATTCTGTACTCCAAGGCCAAATTTGCCTGTTACTTCAGGTATCTCTTGACTTCCAACTTTTGTATTCCAGTCCACTATAATGAAAAGGACATCTTTGTTGGGTGTTAGTTCTAAAAGGTCTTGTAGGTCTTCACAGAACCATTCAACTTCAGCTTCTTCACGGGTCGGGGGATAGACTTGGATTACTGTGATATTGAATGGTTTGCCTTGGAAATGAACAGAGATCATTCTGTTGTTTTTGAGATTGCATCCAAGTACTGCATTTTGAACTCTTTTGTTGACTATGATGGCTACTCCGTTTCTTCTAAGGGAATCTTGCCCACAGTAGTAGATATAATGGTCATCTGAGTTAAACTCACCCATTCTGGTCCATTTTAGTTCACTGATTCCTAAAATGTCGATGTTCACGCTTGCCATCTCCTTTTTGACCACATTCAATTTGCCTTGATTCATGGACCTAACATTCCAGGTTCCTATGCAATGCTGTTCTTTACAGCATCAGACTTTACTTCCATCACCAGTCACATCCACAACTGGGTGTTGCTTTTGCTTTGGCTCCATCTCTTCATTCTACTGTACAAAAAAGATCTTCATGACCCAGATAACGATGATGGTATGATCACTCGCCTAGAGCCAGACCTCCTGGAAAGTGAAGTCAAGTGGGCCTTAGGAAGCATCATTATGAACAAAGCTAGTGGAGGTGGTGGAATTCCAGTTGAGCTATTTCAAATCCTGAAAGATGATGCTGTGAAAGTACCGCACTAAATATGCCAGGAAATTTGGAAAACTCTGCAGTGGCCACAAGACTGGAAAAGGTCAGTTTTCATTCTAATCCCAAAGAAAGGCAATGCCAAAAAGTGTTCAAGCTACCGCACAATTATACGCTAGCAAAATAATGCTCAAAATTCTCCAAGCCAGGCTTCAACAGTACATGAACCGTGAACTTCTAGATGTTCAAGCTGGATTTAAAATAGGCAGAGGAACCAGAGATCGAATTGCCAACATCCGTTGGATCATTGAAAAAGCATGAGAGTTCCAAGAAAACATCTGCTTCTACTCTATTGACTATGCCAAAGCCTTTGACTGTGTGGACCACAACAAACTATGGAAAATTCTTCAAGAGATGGGAATACCAGACCACCTGACCTGCCTCCTGAGAAGTCTGTATGCCGGTGAAGAAGCAACAGTGGACATGGAACAACAGACTGGTTCCAAATTGGGAAAGGGGTACGTCAAGGCTGTGTGTTGTCACCCTGCTTATTTAACTTCTATGCAGAGGACATCATGAGAAATGACAGGCTGGATGAAGCACAAACTGGAATCAAGATTGCTGGGAGAAATATCAATAACCTCAGATATGCAGATGACACCACCCTTACGGCAGAAACCAAAGAACTAAAGAGCCTCTTGATGAAAGTGAATGAGGAGAGTGGAAAATGTTGGCTTAAAACTCAATATTAAGAACACTAAGATCATGGCATTCGGTCCCATTACTTCGTGGCAAATAGATAGGGAAATAATGGAAACAGTGGCAGACTTTTTTGGGGGGGCTCCAAAATCCCTGCAGATGGTGACTGCAGCCATGAAATGAAAAGACACTTGCTCCTTGCAGAAAAAGCTATGACCAACCTAGATAGCATATTAAAGAGCAGAGACATTACTTTGCCAACAAAAATCTGTCTAGTCAAAGCTATGGTTTTTCCAGGAGCCATGTATGGATGTGAGAGCTGGACTATAAAGAAAGCTGAGTGCTGAAGAATTGATGCTTTTGTTTTGTTTTTTTTTTTTGAATTGATGCTTTTGAACTGTGGTGTTGGAGAAGACTCTTGAGAGTCCCTTGGACTGTGAGGAGATGCAACCAGTCCATCCTAAAGGAAATCAGTCCTAAATGTTCATTGGAAGGACTGATGCAAAGCTGAAACTCCAATACTTTGGCCACCTGATGTGAGGAACTGACTCATTTGAAAAGACTCTAATGCTGGGAAAGACTGAAGGTGGAAAGAGAAGGGGACGACAGAGGATGAGATGGTTGGATGGAATCACTGACTCGATGGTCATGAGTTTGAGTAAGCTCCGGGAGTTGGTGATGGACAGGGAAGCCTAGTGTGCTGCAGTCCATGGAGTCACATAGAGTTGGCCACAACTGAACTGAACTGAACTTGTGGACCTTAACCCCCACTTCTCCAGGTTGACCATCCATCACCTGGAGAGTAAAACCCATACCAGCAGCTGGACACAAAGGGCCCTATGGGTGTGGTCTCCATGGACTTTCACTTCTAGAAGTGAGGAAGATGTGGGGGAGAGCCACACAGGGGCCTTCAAATGAACCTGCAATGTTTTAACATTTTATTACTTAAAAAAATAGGAAGCAAATGTGGTACAGTGTTGACATTGGGCAAAGCTGGGTGATGGGTACACAGGTCTCCCACCTACAGTGTGTGTGTGTGATTTCGTTCCTTTGTAAATGAGCTGGTTTTTGAACTTGAGAGGAGGGCTGGGCCCCAAGGAGACAATTAGGATTTTAACAGCTTACTATAAGTGGGACATTTCATTTCTCTAAGTATTGAGAAGTGCATGTTAATAGTTATCCCAACCATTAGTTAATCTGTCAAAGAGTTCTATCAGACGGAGACATTCAGACAGATGTTCTAATAAACCAGCACTATAATCAGCAGAGACTTGCAGAGCCTTTTCTGGAGGAAGTCAGTCTGTGCACAGTGCAGTATCCAGGCAGGTCTGTTATTTAGATTCACAAGTCATTTTGTTGTCAGAGTATTACATTATTATCTATGCTTTCCTGTAAGCTTGAAATATTTCATAATTAAAATAAGATTGCCATGTAGATCCTTCTGTGGGACATTGTGGTCCCCCCAAAGAAGTTCCAGTCACTTTCCCAGGACCTGTGACTATGTGACATTCCAAGGTAAAATGGACCTTGTGGATATGATGGAGTTAAGGATTTGGGGATCTAGGGATTATCTCAGTGGGCCTGCTGGAATCAAGGCTTCCCCGGTGGCCCCGTGGTAAAGAATCCACCTGGTTTGGGAAGATACCCTAGAGAAGGAAATGGCAACCCACTCCAGTATTTTTGCCTGGGAAATCCCATGGACAGAGGAGCCAGACAGGCTACAGTCCACGAGTCCACAAAGAGTCAGACACGATGAGCAACTGAACACTACTGCTGGAATCACAGGTCATTCATTATGAGAGAGCCAGGTGCCTCAGTCAGAGGGGATATGAAGATGGAATCAGTAGCTGGAATTGTGTGGTTATGAGTTGATGAACATGGGCAGCCTTTGCTCAGTCGTTCAGTTGTGTCCAACTCTGCGACCCCATGGAGTAGTCCACCAGGCTCCTCTGTCCATGGGATTTTCCAGGCAAGAATACTGGAGTGGGTTGCCATTTCCTCCTCCAAGTGGGCGGCCTTTAGAAACTGGCAAAGTCAGGGAACCATTTCTCTCCAAGTCTCCAGAAGGATGGTTTCTGGCCCCTGCAAGACTCACTGGAGACTTCTGACCTCCATAACTATGAATGATCTTGTGTTTTTTTGAAGCCACCAAACATGTGGCAATTTGTTGCAGCAGCAGTAGGAAATGAATCTGGACATGGTCAGCAACTACACCAATTGGTGGTGATACAGTTTCTCAAAGCAGGAACAAGAGGTCTGGAAAGGGCAGTGCCCCACCCCCCTCCCCGTCCCACTCAGGATGGCACAGCTGGCCTCCCCGGGTTCCTGAATCCCCAGTCCTGGGTTTCCCTAGAGTCCACTCAGCACTATCTAACTTCAGCAAGAAAGCAGGGAGGCCAAAGGCTCATGGAGCCAGGAGCCCTGACCTGCGTGATCAGCATTAACACTCCCAGGGCCTCAAATACTCGGTTCCTCCTGGGCCCCCCAGGGCCGAGATACTAGGTACTCCTGGTCTGGGGATTAACTGCCTAGGCCTTCCCTTCTGGGTCTTGCACATGAAAAGATGGATTTTCCAGTTGATGGACACCCAAGTGCTTCTGATCGTTCCCCCTGATCCCTGAAATTCTTTGTTCCTCTGCTGCCCTGGGCAGAGAACTGTGTCTTCTGACCTCCATGCCCATTCAACAACTTTTGCCGATTGCTTAGTCTGCAGCAATGCCAAATTCTGGGCGGGGAGGGGGAACAGGGTGAGGTCTTTTCAGAGACCCCCACTCCAATCACCTTAAGAGTTTATGGTCTAGTAGGGGATATGACATGTGCTGGACAGCTACAGACGAAGGTGGCCTGTGACTATAGAGGAAGGGAGGGATCTGAGATTCCACGTTTGTTCATTCAGATACTCGTTAAGGCTCCCAAATCATTTCCCTTCTGCCCATCTGGACTCTAAATGCTGAAAATGTGATCCTTTGCTGTGAAGGTGCAAAATATCTTCCTAGAGAGACAAAAACAGAAGCAGATAAAAAAATTTTCTAGCAATAGCTGAAGCTCCAATACTTTGGCCCCTGATGTGAAGAGCTGACTCATTGGAAAAGACCCTGATGCCGAGAAAGATTGAGGGCAAGAGGAGAAGAGGGTGACAGAGGATGAGATGGTTGGATGGCATCACTAACTCAATGGACAACAGTTTGCACAAACTCCAAGAGATAGTGAAGGACAGGGAAGCCTGGTGTGCTGCAGTCCATGGGGTCTCAAAGAGTTGAATACAACTTAGCGACTAAAAAACAACAATCAGTAAGGCTGTGAGTGCCCTGGTATTGCTGGAACAGCTGTGGCGTCTCAGACAAGAGAGAGCAGGGAGGGACCTTCAGGGACTCAAGTCAGATTTCAGAAGGTGCTCAGGATTGTGCTGGGAAAGCCCTGGAGGCAGTCTCAGCTGTGGAGGTTGCCATAGGAGAGTGTGGCGAGGAAAAGGACAGAATGAGCTAAGTTAAGAAATGCTGACAGCAAAAGATGTTCACAGTTGGGAGGTGGTCAGGAGTACCCGGCGCTAACTCTTGTGTTGGGAAATAATCTGTGTATGCTAGATTAACCCACGCGTGCCTTTACTGGTATATCAATGCCCCCGAAGGCACTTCACTGGTGAGTCTGTTGGGGCAATGCAGGACTTCAATTATTCCAGAACATATGGTTGGAGCAGGTGCCCTGAACAAAAAGTGTAGGAGGACACACTTGATAAGATGGGAGTCATAATTCAATGTGCTCAGAGACATTGTCAGATGGAGGACGAACTAGGGGTCAGGCAGGAGGGGTTGAAGTGACGGGTTTGATTGGAAGAGCTGAATAAAGGAGATTGTTCCCTGGAAATGAAAGTGACAACCGTAAGGATTCATGACCAGTCACCTTCTCTGCAGAAGAGAAATTGATCAGAACCCCAGCAAGGAGCAGCCCGATCTATCTTATTGATTACATTCAAATCTGACCCAAAGACGATTTGGAGCCACTATCGCACACTCAGGGGGACTGCCCTCCTCCCTTGGGTCTCTGGACTGTCGGTAAGAAGGTAGAATAAGGGGGCTGCTGTTGGCAAGGCTGAGCTTGCCCGGAGAATGGGGGGCTCAGGAGTCAGTATGGAGGAGGAGGTGGGGACAGGGCAGGAAAAAGTGACTGCCCAGAACCAGCTCCAATGTGGGTTTAGGACAAAAGAGTAGAGAAGAAAGAAGGGCGAAAGGACAGGTAGATAAAATGTCATTCTGAACGTGAGGCAGAAAGAGGTGGAGAGAAGAGATGAAAGCTGGAGGCAAGAGTGAAGGCTGGAGGAAAACATGGCAACGATGAACAGAGCCAAGAGGGGTAAAAACAAGATGACAATGCAGAAAGCCAAGTATCTGAGAACAATGGGGCATAGGAGAGGAGAACAAAGGCCAGGACAGAGCCAGCACAGGCCTGGGAGCCGTCATACTGCAGCCCACGGATTTGGTTACACAGAGGGGACTCAGAGATTCTGCCAAACACAGAGATAAGCACCCTGCTGTGTGGCTGGGCTGGAACTGCAGCTCCACAGTTAGCTGAATGTTTGCTTAACAAAACGTTCCGCTGTGCAGAAAGCCTAACGAGTCAGGTGGGCTTTCTTATCAAGATATTCAGGGACTTTCACTCACACCACATCACTGTGATGACTACAAATCCAGGAGGTTCTGAATGCTAGAATGTCAAATGGCAGCAGTTGTTACAATGATGCTCAAACTAAAAGTCAGACTTGTGGTTGCCAGGGGGAAGGGGAGTGGGGGAAGGAGAACTGAGAGTTTGGGATTAGCAGATGCAAACTAATATATATATATAGGATGGATAAACAACAGGATCTTACTGTATAGCACAAGGAACTATAGTCTGGTGTCTGGTAATAAACCATAATGGAAAAGAATGTGAAAAAGAATATATATATCACATACATAATGTATTAATATAATACACTCTATGCCAGAAATTAACACAATATTATAAATCAACTATACTTCAATAAAAATTTTTATTTTATTTTATTTATTTTTGACTGCGTCTGGGTTTTCATTGCTTCGGGAGGGCTTTCTCTAGTTGCAGTGAGTGGACTTCTTGTTGCAATGGCTTCTCTTGTTGGAGAGCTTTTGAGCGTGAGGGCTTTGGTAGGTATGGTGCATGAGTTTAGTTGCTCTGCAGCATGAGGAATCGTCCCAGACTAGGTATTGAACCCATGTCCTCTGCATTGGCAGGCAGATTCTTAACCACTGGACCACCAGAGAAGTCCAAAAAATATTTTTAATTAAAAAAATAAACTCAGAGCCTTGTCCTATTACCTGTCTTTTATAGTTTTGAGAGTTTTACCCGATCTGGATAGGAGGGTATGGTATCTTACAAGGCACATGTGACACAGTGGTTGGAATGCAGGCTCTATGCTTAGTGGCCTGGGTTCATATCCCTGCTTTGCTACACACTTTGCTACACACTGAGAACTGTGGCCTCAATTTTATGATCTGTAAAATGGGTACATTGATAACACCCACCTCATAGGGTTGTTGTGAATAATAAATGGATAGCTACATGTTAAGTGCTTAGAACAGTGCCTGGCACATGGAAAGTACTCTCTACATCTCAGTGATTATGACTGCTTAGCAATCATAAGTGGAGAAGGAAATGGCAACCCACTCCACTATTCTTGCCTGGAGAACTCCATGGCCGGAGGAGCCTGGTAGGCTGCAGTCCATGGGGTCGCTAAGAGTTGGACCCAACTGAGCAACTTCACTTTCACTTTTTACTTTCATGCATTGGAGAAGGAAATGACAACCCACTCCAGTATTCTTGCCTGGAGAATCCCAGGGACAGGGGAGCCTGGTGGGCTGCCGTCTATGAATCGCACAGAGTCAGACACGACTGAAGCGACTTAGCAGCAGCAGCAGCAGCGTTCATAAGAAAAAAATATGAGGACAGAAAGTAGAAGAAGGTCCTAGGTTAAGGTAGGAGAGGTTAGTTTGGAGTGGGCGTGTGTGGATTACGCGGTGTAGGGGTCAGAGAGATGGGAAGGGGCTTCCAATTGAAACTAGGGGTTTGAGTGTGGTTCTTCATGAGGGTTTGCTGCCATTTCTGATCAAGCTAGGTCCAAGACAGGGAACCGAGGGCCTCATCTGTCCATCAAGTGGATAGTAACAATAATTCTAGGTCCCCAAATGAGAGACTTCATGGTATATCCATATGTACCTAAAGTAGCTCAGTCATGTCCGACTCTTTGCAACCCGTGGATTGTAGCCTACCAGGTTCCTCCCTCCATGGGATTCTCCAGGCAAGAATACTGGAGTAGGTTGCCATTTCCTTCTCCAGGGGATCTTCCCAACCCAGGCTTCATTGTACCCTAGCCCCAGAGATCTGTAATATGGTGCAGCCACCTGACACTTGAAGAAAAAATCAGATTTGGAATTTGCCACCTGCCAGCATTTTGACCTTTGCCCCCAGTTTCCTCCCCTCCCTCAGTGAGCTGTTATAAAGATCCAGCGAGCAGAGTAAGCAAAAACAAACACAACTAGATCCCCGATAAACATCACTTACAGAGCTAGTGTGCAGAAGAACTGCAGCCCTACCTGTGAAATCCAAACTCTGCTGGTAACAGAACTGTAAATAGTGTCTTTATGGACTAGAGGTGAAGGGCTACTTTAAAAATAGCAAAAGCACAGTCATAAGGCTCAAGATTAACGTGATCCCTCCAACTACAGGAAAACAAAGGACACAATGATCAAAGATAATGACCAGGAGGAGAATGGATACATGTGTGTGTATGGCTGAGTCCCTTCGCTGTTCACCTGAAACTATCACAACATTGTAAATCTGCTATGCCCCAATACAAAATAAAAAGTTAAAAAAGAAGATAATGACCAGATAACAGATTGGGCAAAGATACTGCAATACTTCAAGCTCAGAATGACTAGTATCTGAACAGTACAGGACCTCCTGCATATCAACAAGGCAGAGAGAAGAAACTAGTGGGAAAATGGGCCAAGAAGAGGAACAGGCCATTTTCAGAGTAAGAAACCGAACGGGCAAATATATGGAGAGATATTCACTGGTTACAAGGTAATTGAAAATTAAACCAATGAGATACTACTTGCCACCTGTTTGGCAAAAATTAAAAAGCTGAGGAATGCCAAGCAGGTTAGGATGTGCAGCTATAAGCTTCCTACATTACTGGAGGTCATGGGTAGGTGGTGCAGCCTTCCTCAGCCAGACCACCTCTATCTATACCACATAATCAATAATCCACTCCTGGGAATTTACATATAGGTATACCCTGAAGTCTCTCATGCAGGGACCGAAGGACACCTACATGAGGATGCTTATCATAGCAGAGGGTTGATGGCGGGGGCAGGGCTGTGGATGGGGTGTTGGCAGTTGCAGGCCTCAATCCAATGCTCTTCCGTGTGGCAGTGGACAGGTGAAACTCGGTGGCTGCACTCTCTAAGTCCTCTCCAGCAGCGAGAAGCAATACAGATGGCTAGGAGAAAAAGTGCACCTACCCTAATTTACACAAGCAGATTTGACATCAGCATAAATTTTAAAACATGCCTAGAAAACAACCTGAAATTCCAAAAGCACAAACAAGGACATACACAAAACATGTCGGGATGGTTGTGTAAGGGGAATGGGAATTGTGATAAAAGGTTACAACTGTTTTTAACAGGAGTGCAAACGACGTGTTTAGCACAGAAACTGGCCTGTGGTAAGCACTCCCCAAGGGTTCGCTATTACTAATTAATGAAGAAGAATAGTTCAACAATATACATAAGTCAAATCATGATGTTGTATGCTACCACACACATGAACTCTGAATACATTATGCTAAGTAAAACAAGCCAGGCACAAAGGACAAATACTGTCTGATCTACTTATGGGAGATCTCTAGCAGACAAATGCATAGAGACAGAGAGTATTATCGAATACTGCTTTCCAGGGCCTGGGGGCTGGGAGGAAGGGGCAGTTAGTATTTAATGGGTAGAGTATCAGTTTAGGAAGATGAAAAAGTTCTGGAGATAATGGTGTGATTGCACAACAACGTTAATATTCTTAACGGCACTAAATTGTGCACACAAAAATGATAAAATGATGAAGAATAGTAAGTTTAAAAAAACATTATAAACTTTAAATGCCATACGTCAAATGTCGAGTTTAAATGCCTTTAAACTTATACAATGCCATATGTCAGTTATAGCTCAAAAAAACCGGAGAGAATTCCCTGGCGGTCCAGTGGTTAGGACTCCACGCTCTCACTGCCGAGGGCCAGCGTTTGATCCTCAGTCAGAGAGATAAGATCCCACATGCCTCAAGGCCAAAAAACCGCAACATGAAACAGAGGCCATATTGTAACAAATTCAATAAAGAATTTAAAAATGATTCATATCAAAAAAATCTTTTAAAAAAAGGACTATTATCCAAAATACACAAAGAACCTTTAAAACGCAACCATAAGAAAACAAAAACTTATTTAAAAAATAAGCTAAGACCTTAACAGGCATCTCATCAAAGAAAATATACAGATGACAAATTAGCATACCAAAAACTCCACATCATATGTCATCAGGGAAACACAAATTAAAACAAAATAAGATATTACTAACAGATACAAACCTAACAGAATGGCCAAAATCCAGAACACTGACCACATCAAATGCTGGTGAAGATGTGGGGCAATAGAAACTGTCGTTAATTACCAGTGGGAATGCAAAATGGTGCAACCATTTTGGAAGACAGTTTGGCAGTTTTTAACACAATTAACAAATAGCTGAGAAAAGAAGAGAACCAAAAGGCAACAAAGAAAAAGAAAGATAGTCCCATTTGAATGTAGAGTTCCAAAGAATAGCAAGGAGAGATAAGAAAGCCTTCCTCAGTGATCAATGCAAAGAAATAGAAGAAAACAACAGAAGGGGAAAGACTAGAGGTCTCTTCAAGAAAATTAGAGATACCAAGGGAACATTTCATGCAAAGATGGGCTCAATAAAGGACAGAAATGATATAGACCTAACAGAAGCAGAAGATATTAAGAAGAGGTGGCAAGAATACACAGAACTGTGCAAAAAAGATCTTCATGACCCAGATAATCACGATGGTGTGATCACTCACCTAGAACCAGACATTCTGGAATGTGAAGTCACATGGGCCTTAGGAAGCATCACTATGAACAAAGTTAGTGGAGGTGATGGAATTCTAGTTGAGCTATTTCATATTCTAAAAAGATGATGCTGTTAAGGTGTTGTACTTAATATGCCAAGAAATTTGGAAAACTCAGCAATGGCCACAGGACTGGAAAAGTCAGTTTTCATTCCAATCCCAAAGAAAGGCAATGCCAAAGAGTTTTCAAACTACCACACAATCGTACTCATCTCACACACTAGCAAAGTAATGCTGAAAATTCTCTCAGCCAGGCTTCAACAGTACATAAACCGTGAACTTCCAGATGTTCAAGCTGGATTTAGAAGAGGCAGAGGAACCAGAGACCGAATTGCCAACATCCACTGGATCATCGAGAAAGCAGGAAAGTACCAGAAAAACATCTACTTCTGCTTTATTGATTAGGCCAAAGTCTTTGACTGTGTGGATCACAACAAACTATGGAAAACTCTTCAAGAGATGGGAATACCAAACTACCTTATCTGCTTCCTGAGGAATCTGTGTGCAGGTCAAGAAGCAACAGTTAGAACTAGCCATGGAACCACAGACTGGTTCCAAATTTGGAAAGGTATACATCAAGGCTATATATTGTCACCCTGCTTATTTAACTTATATGCAGAGTATATCATGTAAAATGCAGGGCTGGATGAAGCACAAACTGGAATCAAGATTGCCAGGAGAAACATCAATAACCTCAGATATGTAGATGACATCACCCTTATGGCAGAAACCAAAAAAGAACTAAAGAGCCTCCAAAAAGGAGAGTGAAAAAGCTGGCTTAAAATTCAACATTCAGAAAACGAAGATCATGGCATCTGGTCCCATCAGTTTATGGCAAATAGATGGGGAAACAATGGAAACAGTGACAGACTTTATTTTGGGGTGCTCCAAAATCACTGCAGATGGTGACTTCAGCCATGAAATGAAAAGACGCTTGCTCCTTGGAAGAAAAGCTATGACCAACCTAGACAGCCTATTGAAGAGGAGAGACATTACTTTGCCAACAGAAGTCCGTCTAGTGAAAGCTATGGTTTTTCCAGTAGTCGTGTATGGATGGGAGCGTTGGACTATAAAGAAAGTTGAGCACTGAAGAATTGATGCTTTTGAACTATGGTGTTGGAGAAGACTCTTGAGAGTCCCTTGGACTGCAAGGAGATGCAACCAGTCAATCCTAAAGGAAATCAGTCCTGAATATTCATTGGAAGGACTGATGCTGAAGCTGAAACTCCAATACTTCGTCCACCTGATGAGAAGAAATGACTCATTGGAAAAGATCCTGATGCTGAGAAAGACTGAAGGCAGGAGGAGAAGGGGACGACAGAGGATGAAATGGTTGGATGGCATCACCGACTTGATGGACATGAGTTTGAGTGAACTACGGGAGTTGGTGATGGACAGGGAAGCCTGGCGTGCTGCGGTCCATGGAGCTGCAAAGAGTCAGACATGACTGAGCGACTGAACTGAACTCTACACAATTAACATACTTTTGCCATAAGATCCAGCAATCTGCTCCTTGGTATTTATCCCAGAGATTGATAACATGTTCACACAAAAACCTGCACAGGGTGTTTATAGCAGCTTTATTCATAATTGCCAGAACTTGGAAGCAACCAAGATATCTTTCAGTAGGTGAGCAAATAAACTATATTCCAGACAATGGAATATAATTTAGATTAAAAAAGAACGAGCTATCAAGCCATGACAAGACATGGAGGAAACTTAAATGCAAATTACTAAGTGAAAGAAGCCAGTATGAAAGGGCTACATACTGTGTGATTCCAACTTTATGACATTCTGGAAAAGGCAAAACTATGGAGACAATAAAAAGATCAGTGACTGCCTAGGGTTGGGAGAGTAGAATGGAAATGAATACAGAATACAGAGGAATTTTAGAACAGCGAAGACACTCTGTGTGATGCTGTAATGATGGACGCACGTCATTATACATCTGTCTAATCCCATAGAATACGTAACATCAAGAGTGAACCCTAAGGTAAACTATGGACTTTGGGTGATTATGACTTGTCAGTGTAGGTTTGTCTTTGGTAAGAAATGTACTATTCTGGTGAGTGATGTTGACAACAGGGAGAGCAATGCATGCTGAAGGGAAGGGAATGCATGGAAATCTCTGCACCTTCCTCTCAATTTTGTTGTAAATGTTTATTTGTTCTAAAAAATAAAGGTTCCCCCCACCAACCATCCTTTTTAGGAGACTAGAACAGTTTCTGGCAGCGAATAAGTCTTTTGTAAAAGCATTTTTTTTTTTACTTATTGATTTGGCTGGGCCACACAGGATCTTTACGTGTGGCATGTGGGATACAGTTCCCCGAACAGGGATCAGACTCCTACACTGGGAACTCAGAGTCTTAGCCACTGGACCACCAGGAAAGTCCAAGCAAATATCTCTCGAATGATTGAACAAAAGCTAGTTGGTGTCAGAGTCGCCCACAAACTGAGAGAAATCTTCCCATCCTCCCCTCAAAGGTCTGAATTAGGGTTCACCACGTTTTATATTTATACTTCTCCTTCCTTAAAAACATCTCGAAGCCCAGAAATGTCATGCAGTTGCCCATAAAAAGTCCCCACGCCTCCCCTGACAATGGTGGGAGAACTGGAACTTGAACTCAAGGCCCTTGCAGTTAAATCTGATAGTTTTCACCCACTCCAGGAATTCCCGCGGCCGCAGGGTTTGTGACCCAGGAAGCAGTAAACTCCATAGGCTAAGGGGAGTGAGTCAGAGTCTTGCCACTCGTGGATTTTGAAACAGAAGAGACAGCAGACTTCACCCCATGAAGAAATTCATCAGACAGTTCTGTTATGCCATCAAGAAAGCTGAACTCAGCAGATACCCACAGGATGTGGGTGTGTTTTGACCACACCTCTCTCAGCAGTTACAGTACATGCCAAAGGGAAAAGCCCAGACACCATGACTGGCAGAAAAGTGACCATTTGGGGGAATTAATTTACATTTTACAAAACGATGTTTTCAATGCAGAAAGCAAGGTCTTCATGTTGCTATGTGTGCACAGACCAAACCAGCTTCAGGTTAATGGCTTCTGACAACCCGAAACAGTGGAACAGGAAGGACTTCCCAGGAAGTCCAGTGGCTAAGACTCCATGCTCCCAATGCATGGGGCCTGGGTTCAATCTCTGGTCAGGGAACTAGATCCCACATGCCACAAATAAGAGCCTGCATGCCACAACTAAAGATCCTGCAAGCTGCAACAAAGACAGAAGATCCCTCAACTAAAACCTGGCACAGCCAAATAAATAAAAATAAATGTCTTTAACAAAGAAATAGTGGAATATTGCCCATCCATGGTCCTCCCTCGTGAAACCTTCACTCAGTGGTACCTGAGTTTCCCTGGATTTTTTTCAATGTGCTGCCGCTGCAGCTCCTTCTTCATTCACCGAGATCATAGTCTTACTGTTTGAACTGGAGAATATTCAACCTTAGTTGCATCTTAGAATCACCTGGAGAGTTTTTAAAAATCCCAGTGCCTGGGTTGGGCTTCCCAGGTGGCACTAATGGTAAAGAATCTGCCTGCCAAATAGGAGACACAAGAGACTCGGGTTCGATCCCTGAGTTGGGAAGATCCCCTGGAGAAGGGAATGGTTACCCACTGCAGTATCCTTGCCTATTAAATCCCGTGGACAGAGGAGCCTGGCGGGCTACAGTCCATGCGGTTGCAAAGAGTCAGACACAACTGAGTGGCTGAGCACAACGCCTGGGTTGCACCTTTCCAGTGAAACCAGAACTTCTGGGATTTGAGCATGGGAATCAGTATTGGTTAAGCTCCCCAAAGTGGTCCCCACATGCCACTGTTTTTTTTTTTTTTTTTTTCCTGAAGCATAGCTGCTGTACAATATTATCTAAGCTACAGATGTACAATATAGTGACTCATAATTCTTCAAGGTTATACTCCATTTATAGTTATGATAGAATATTGACTATATTTCCTGTGTTGTATAATATATCCTCATAGCTTATTTTATACCTAATAGTCTCTACCTCTTAATCCCCTGGATTGTCCCTCCCATCCAGCACTTTATTCTCTGTATCTGTGAGTTTACTTCTTTTTGGTCACATTCAGTAATTTGCTGTATCTTTCAGAGCATGCGGCTTGCTTTTAAGTCCTGCTTAGGGGACATATTCAGGAAAGATGCATTAAATTAAGCACAAAAAAGGATTCCTTCTGTGGAGACTGATGATGGAGCCCTTGCCCTGGACCACATCGTAAGTGAAAATCAGACATCCAAGGCACAGATGCGCTGGCCCTCACCTCCTGGGGCCCCAGGGGAAAACAGCTTTGCTGAGGGTACAAATGGGACCCCAGGAACCTTCAAACTCGACAGTCACCTGAGCCGTGGCCTCGCTCCTCCCAGATCTGCCGTTCTTTCCGCGATAATCAGAGGAGATGCCACCAGGACCCACTTCTGTAGCTCTGTAGTGAGCATCCGGCTCACGGGGATACTTTGTCCTCTGATGCGGTGGTAGATGGGGTCAGGATGGTGCGAACCAGCAGCTGTGGTGAGACTTCCAGAAGAATCTGCGGGCCCCTCTGCTTACAGCTCTCTGTTTTCTCCAGGTTTCCTGGGTTCCACTATCAAGGCTGTTTGTTCCATAGTTCTCCTGTGCTTAGTCACTCAGTCGTGTCTGATTCTTTGCGACCCCATGGACTGTAGCCCGCCAGGCTCCTCTGTCCATGGGATTCTCCAGGCCAGAAGACTGGAGTGGGTTGCCATGTTCATCTGCAAGGGATCTTCCCAACCCAGGGATCAAAGCCAGGTCTCCCGCGTTGCAGGCAGATTCTTTATGGTCTGAGCCACCAGGGAAGCCTCTAGCTCTCCTAGCCTGTGACAGAGATCGGGCTGGATTTAAAGGGGAAGAGAACTTACTATAACTGAGGGGGTTTTGGGGGAGAAAACATTTGAGCCCTGTCTGCCAGTCACAGGGCAGACAGGAATCGCCACGTCTGTTTCTGAGACTAGAGATAACAATAGTTCATATATATTTTTATTTTCATAAAGTTGTGAAATAGGCATAACATAAAATTTATTATTTTTACTATCTTTAAGTATGCTGTTCTGCGGCATAAAGAACCTTCACACTGTGATGAAACTGTCACCACGGTCCATCTCAGAGGTTTTTGCGTCCTCTCAAACTGAAACTCTACCCCCCGCACCGTTAAACAAGTCCCTGTTCCTCCTCCTCCCCAGGCCTTGACAACCACTATTCCTTCTGTCTCTGTGAATCCGACCGCTCTAGGTACCATACCTAAGTGGACTCATACCGTATTGGCCGTTTGGTGACCAGCTTGTTTCACTTGGCGTCTCTTTCAGGTTCATCCCCACTGCTGCACGTGTCAGAATTTCCATCCATTTAAAGGATAAATTGTTGTTGTTCGGTCGCCAAGTTTTGTCCGACTCTCTGCGACCCTATGGGCTGCAGCACACCAGGCTTCCCTGTCCTTCACCATCTCCTGGAGTTTGCTCAGATTCATGTCCGTCGAATCGGTGATGCTATCTAACCATCTTAGGCTCTGTCGCCCCCTTCTCCTTTTGTGTTCAATCTTTCCCAGCATCAGGGTCTTTTCCAATGAGTCAACTCTTCAAATCAGGTGGCCAAAGTATTGGAACTTCAGCTTCAGCATCAGTCTTTCCAATGAATATTCAGGGTTGATTTCCTTTAGGACTGACTTCAGGCTGAATAATGTTCCATTGTATGTATGGATCACATTTTGTTTATTTGTTCATCCATGATAGACACATGAATTGTCTCCACACACGGATTATCTACAGCCTCCACAGAGTGGCTCAGACGATAAAGAATCTGCCTGCAGTGCAGGAGACATGGGTTCAGTTCCTGGCTGGGGAAGATCCCCTGGAGAAGGGAACAGCAACCCACTCCAGTATTCCTGCCTGGAGAATCCCATGGATAGAGGAGCCTGGGGGGCTACAATTCATGGGGTCGAAAAGAGTCAGACACGACTGAGCAACTAACACTTTCACTTTCACACTTTCAACAACATGATAACTAATACTTTGGGGCACTCTCTGTGTGCCAGACACTCTTCTAAACACTTCACTTACATTAACTCATTTAATCTTCCCAGCAACCTGTGAGTTAGGTTCCATCATCAGTGACACGTTTTAGATTTGGAAACGGAGGCACAAAGAGGGAAAGTCACTTGCCTGGGTATCCCAGCGAGTCAGGACTCCAGTGCCACTCGTGAGTGCTGCAGACTCCACTTAGCAGAGCCAAAGCAGACTCCAAACTCCACCAGAGCCTGGACTTATTATTAAAGCAAGAGGCTCTAGTTTGGCTACCATGAAGCCACATGTTTTTATTAATACAAATAGGAAACCCATTTTACCAGAACCCCCCAATCAAGAGGCATGGTTTGATATTTTTAGTATTTTTTGGTAAAACAAAAACAAAAGCTGAGCTAGGAGGTGTTATTTGAATGGGACCCCCCAGTGTCAGGCCTTCTCTTGTGGCTCAGCTGGTAAAGAGTTCGCTTGCAATGTGCGAGAGCTGGGTTCAGTCCCTGGGTTGGGAAGATTCCCCTGGAAAAGGGAAAGGCTACCCACTCCAGTATTCTGGCCTGAAGAATTCCACGGACTATACAGTCCATGGGGTTGCAAAGAGTCGGACACAACTGAGTGATTTTCATTTTCCCCAGTGTCAGAGGTTGTGGTTCATCCTGAAGGTTTATAACTGGGTCACCTAGACAGACATTCTAAACCATCCCTGTTCTGGAGAAAGGGGCCTATTCCTGTATCTGGCAAGTGAGCCAGTGTTCATTTTAGAGACTTACCCAACTTGGTTGAGAGCCTTGAGGGTGACTCCTCTCAGTAAAAGTGAGTCACGTCAGGAAGACAGCAGGTTTCTGCTCCTTCAGAACACGGGCTTCCATCCTCCCTGGTCACGCCGGCTCTCAGCCCTGACCTGCCATCTTTTTATTTTTCTTTAAAATCCGTTCATTCATTTTATGTATCTGGCTGTGTTGGGTCTTAGTTGTGGCATGTGGGCTCAGTAGTTGCGGCACACAAGCTTAGTTGCCCCAAAGCACCTTAATTCTCCAACCTGAGGTCGAACCTATATCCCCTGCCTTACAAGGTGGATTCTTAACCACTGAACCCCCAGGGAAGTCCTGTGACCAGTCTTCTTCATGTCATGGGAGACCCAGGAAGAGGAAGACTTTATGTTAGCCAAACCCACTACCCTCCAGGGGAAGGACAGTCCAGCACCATGCTAAAGAAGACAGGAGGGGCTCCCTTGGAAGATTCCTGAGTCACACTTCGTGCCCAGACATTTACCTTCTTTCTGTCTCCCTTGCAATAGCCCCCTGTAATCCCTCTTTATTTCCAGACAGTCGATTCATTCTTCCCAGTGCTACCAGTAAGACATGAATTTGATCATGCCACTCCCCTCCTCAAAAACCCACGGTGGCTCCCCATTGCCTGCAGAGTGTAAGCCTGAATACCCCTTGCATTTGGAAATGCTCTGTATAGAGCCCTAGATTTCATTTCCGGCCCCATCGGCTGCCTTCTCCCCCACGCCCTGCCTGCCTACATGAAGTCCACATGCTCCTCTGCTCCCCACTCTCCTTTCCCCGTCCATCCTCCACCTCAGCCCGCTCCCTGAAGGCTTCCTCCTTTGTAAACTGCCCCCTCCTTGCTCCTTCCTCAATGCCAGCCCTGCAAATAGTAGGGGAGGGTACTCAGCCCTCCTGGGGCCCTGTCTTGGATTGCTGTGGGGAATTCACAGGTCACTTCCACTATAGATAATCAGTTCTGCAAGGACACTGACCGTGGAGTCACCTTTGGGCAGGGCAGAAACTCAAGCTCTTCTATTTATCAGACATATGATATCCTCTCTGGGTGCAGCATCTTTTCTTAGTCATCATCCTTCTGTCTTGTTTTTATAGCAATGTTTCTTAAAACGGGTTTGGAGGACCATTGGAAGTCACCCAGGGGTGAGAGCTACTGATGACGGTGGAAAGCACTAGTCTAGTGTAGGGGGTGTGTTAGTCGCTCTTTGTCCTACTCTTTGCCACCCCCATGGACTGTAGCCCAGGCACCTCTGTCCAAGGATTCTCCAGGCGAGAATACTGGAGTGGGTTACGGTTTCCTTCTCCAAGGGATCTTCCCGACCCAAGGTCTCCTGCATTGCAGGCAGATTCTTTACTGTCTGAGCCAACAGGGCAAGAGCCATTGCAGGGCAGAGTGGGGAGAAGGTTGAGAACCGCTGCTCGGTAGCCACACTGGTTAACCCACCCTGGTTGAAAGAACAGCCCTGTTTCCTCTCCAGTTGCCTCAATCCACTGCAGATCGGTCCCTACAGAGCCACCAGATTCCTTTCTCTAACGTGATCCTCTAAGAGCAGAAGCCCAGCACATTGTTACGTGCTCGACACTGTCAGTGGCATTTGCTTTGTTCAATTTCAAATCTCTCCTTTCTCAGCTTCCTCCTCCTGCCCCTCTGCTGCTCCCTGTATATTTTATACATGCACAACCCCAGACTGGATTACCTTGAGCCCAGCTCACATGATGCTCTTGCGTCACCCTGGGACACTGTCCCCAGACAACACAATCACTGGTGGGTCAGAGGTTGCTACCTAAATGCAGATGAGTCAAGTCTTAGTCTGCGTTTGAGAGCTTTCTGAGCTCCTGATTAGAACTTCTGACTTCTAACTGGGTGCCCCAAAGTAGCCTCAACTTCTCTCCAAACTAATGCTTTTATTTATTTTTTAAGTATTTATTTATTTGGCTGTGCTGGGCCTTAGTTGCAGCACAAGGGATCTTCTATCTTTGCTGCGGCATGTGGACTCCTAGTTGCTGTATGCAAACTCTTAGTTAGAGCATGTGGGATCTAGTTCCCCGACCAAACCCAGGGTCCCCTGCGTTGGGAGTGCAGAGTCTTCTTAGCCACTGGATCATCAAAGAAGTTCCTAACTAATGCTTTTATAGGTAGAAGCCTGCATTTACTTGCATTTGGATAAACTTGCATTTGGAGAAGGAACTGGGAACCCACTCCAGAATTCTTGCCTGGAGAATCCCATGGGCCAAGGAGCCTGGTCAGCTAGAGTCCATGGGGTCGTGAAGAGTCGGACACACTGAGTGACTAAGACACACACACTTGCATCACTGGCTCCAATCCTTCACCCTTCTGCCTCACCATGGGCTTCACCCTACCCCTTGATTTTGGCCTTGGCCATTTGACTTCCTTTGGCCAGTAGGGTACAAGTGGCACTGTGCCTTAGTTGAGTCTCTGGCATTGCTGTGAAACGAGCCTCCCCTGCCTCCTGAGTCTGGGCCTGCAATGAACACACACACAGCGAAGCTGCCCCCGCCAACCTGCAGACCTAAAGCCAGAAGCAGAGCGGCCCCATGACTGCCGATGCATCAGAGCCACCGATCCTGCAGGACCCAGGGCTGTGAGATTAAAGGACCCCACTGAATGTTGGGCTGATTTGTTACACACCATGATTGCAGCAACAGCTCACCACTACAATCTTACATAGTAAGATTCTTTGCGACACCATGGACAGTAGCCCACCAGGCTTCTCTGTCCATGGAATTTTCCAGGCAAGAACACTGGAGTGGGTTGCCATTTCCTACTCCAGGGGATCTTCCCCACCCAGGGATTGAAACCACATCTTTGGAGGCTCTGGCAGTGGCAGGCGGATTCATTACCACTCCGCCACCTGGGAAGTCCATAAAACGTAGATACACAAACTAAGATTAGTTATTTGAGGAAAACCTACATAACTACCACCAAGGGAAGGAAATAAAGCATCACTCAACACCCCAGAAACCTACATGTGCCCTTCCTGATCACCACCTCCTCTCTCAGCTCTAGATATAACCACAGATTTTACTTAAAAAAAAAAAAAACTGTTACTTTTCTTCATAGTTTATCATCCATATGTGCATTCCTAAATTAGTTTGCTTTTTTTTTGGAGGAGAATTGTTTACAATACTGTGCTGTTTTCTGCCATACATCAGCATGAATCAGCCACAGGTATACGTATGTCCCTCCCTCTTGGGCCTCCCTCCCATCTCCCCCCCCCACCCACCCCTCTAGGTTGTCACAGAGCAATGGGTTGAGCTCTCTGTGTCGCACAGCAAATTCCCACTGGCTATCTCTTTTACATACAGTAATGTATGTTTCCATGCTGTACTCAACTTTGATTGTTTTTTTATCTTGATGTGAATGGAATCTGTCTGTATTTTTTGTGGGTCCTATTTTATTTGCTCCCTGAATACACGGAAGAACTGTACAAAAAAGATCTTCACGACCCAGATAATCATGATGATGTGGTCACTAATCTAGGGCCAGACATCTTGGAATGTGAAGTCAAGTGGGCCTTAGAAAGCATCACTACAAACAAAGCTAGTGGAGGTGATGGAATTCCAGTTGAGCTGTTTCAAATCCTGAAAGATGATGCTGTGAAAGTGCTGCACTCAATACACCAGCAAATTTGGAAAACTCAGCAGTGGCCACAGGACTGGAAAAGGTCCGTTTTCATTCCAATTCCAAAAAAAGGCAATGCCAAAGAATGCTCAGACTACTGCACAATTGCACTCATCTCACATGCTAGTAAAGTAATGCTCAAAATTCTCCAAGCCAGGCTTCAGTAATACGTGAACCGTGAACTTCCTGATGTTCAAGCTGGTTTTAGAAAAGGCAGAGGAACCAGAGATCAAATTGCCAACATCCACTGGATCATGGAAAAAGCAAGAGAGTTCCAGAAAAACATCTATTTCTGCTTTATTGACTATGACAAAGCCTTTGACTGTGTGGATCACAATAAACTGTGGAAAATTCTGAAAGAGATGGGGATACCAGACCAACTGACCTGCCTCTTGAGAAATCTGTATGCAGGTCAGGAAGTAACAGTTAGAACTGGACATGGAACAACAGACTGGTTCCAAATAGGAAAAGGAGTATGTCAAGGCTGTACACTGTCACCCTGCTTATTTAACTTCTATGCAGAGTACATCATGAGAACGCTGGGCTGGAAGAAACACAAGCTGGAATCGAGATTGCCGGGAGAAATATCAATAACCTCAGATATGCAGAAGACACCACCCTTATGGCAGAAAGTGAAGAGGAACTAAAAAGCCTCTTGATGAAAGTGAAAGAGGAGAGCAAAAAAGTTGGCTTAAATCTCAACATTCAGAAAACGAAGATCATGGCATCTGGTCCCATCACTTCATGGGAAATAGATGGGGAAACAGTGGAAACAGTGTCAGGCTTTATTTTTGGGGGCTCCAAAATCACTGCAGATGGTGATTGCAGTCATGAAATTAAAAGACGCTTACTCCTTGGAAGAAAAGTGATGACCAACCTAGATAGCACATTCAAAAGCAAAGACATTATTTTGCCGACTAAGGTCCATCTAGCCAAGGCTATGGTTTTTCCTGTGGTCATGTATGGATGTGAGAGTTGGACTGTGAAGAAGGCTGAGCGCCCAAGAATTGATGCATTTGAACTGCGGTGTTGGAGAAGACTCTTGAGAGTCCCTTGGACTGCAAGGAGATCCAACCAGTCCATTGTGAAGGAGATCAGCCCTGGGATTTCTTTGGAAGGAATGATGCTAAAGCTGAAACTCCAGTACTTTGGCCACCTCATGCAAAGAGTTGACTCATTGGAAAAGACTCTGATGCTGGGAGGGATTTGGGGGCAGGAGGAGAAGGGGACGACAGAGGACAAGATGGCTGGATGGCATCACGGACTCAAAGAACGTGAGTCTGAGTGAATTCCAGGAGCTGGTGATGGACAGGGAGGCCTGGCATGCTGCGATTCATGGGGTCGCAAAGAGTCGGACACGACTGAGCGACTGAACTGAACTGAACTGAATGTTTGTGATGCTGGGAGGGATTGGGGGCAGGAGGAGAAGGCCTGGCGTGCTGCAATTCATGGGGTCGAAAATACTTGGACAGGACTGAGCAACTGAACTGAACTGAAGGTTTGTGAGAATTATGCAGATTGTTATATGTGTGACCATTTCCACTGCTGAGTGATATTCCTTAAGTGAACAAATTAAAATGTAACGACCTATTAGGGGCTGGGGTGGGGTGCAGGGGGTGGGTCCCCAACCTCTAGGATCTAATGCCTGATGATCTGATGTGGAGCTGATGTAATAATAACAGAAATAAAGCTCACAATAAATATATTGCTCTTGAATCATCCTGAAACCATCCCCCATCTCGTCTGTGGAAAAATTGTCTTCCACAATACTGGTCTTTGGTGCCAAAAATGTTGGGGACCTCAGAATACTATTCTACAAATAACGGCTATTTCAGATGTTTCTGGTTTTCTGCTATTACAAACAATCCTGTGTGAGCATTCCTATAATCAGAGGTTGGCACATTTTTTCTGTGAAGGAATATTTTACATTTTGTGGCCAAATACGGTCTCTGTTTGGAGAAGGAAATGGCAACCCACTCCAGTATTCTTGCCTGGAGAATCCCATGGACAGAGGAGCCTGGCAGGCTATATAGTCCACGGTGTCCCAGAGTCGGACAGGACTTAGCAATTAAACAACAATGGTCTTTGTCAAACATTCGTCTTTATTTTGAAATAAAATTTAAAATATTAAAAAAAGGAAAAGTCTTTCTAAAAACTGTAAAATAGTTCTTAGCTCATGAGCTGCACAAAATCAGTCTGGGGGCAGGATTGGGCAGTGGGCTGTAGCTTCTTGGCCCTCTGCCCTCTGAGATCCTCATACATGTACATAAATATTTCTGCAGGAATGTAATGGCTGGTTGTAGGGTTCACACATCTTTACCCTCACTGGAAAATGCCCGTCTGTGTGTGTGTGATTTTATTTCTTTATTTTTGACTGTGCTCGGTCTTCGTTGCTGCCCAGGTTTTTTCTCCAGTTGTAGTGCTTGAGCTTCTCACTGAGGTTACTTCTCTTGTTGCAGGGCACAGGCCCTAGGGCACGTGGGCTCAGTAGTTGCAGCTCCTGGGCTCTAGAGCACAGGTTCAATAGTTGTGGCGCATGGGCTTAGCCGTTCGGTGGCATGTGGGATCTTCCTGGATCAGGGATCGAACTCGTGTCTCTTGCACTGGCAGGCAGATTCTTTGCCACGGAGCCATCAGGGGAGCCCCAATATTGCCTAGTTTTATATTCAGCATGTGGAAAATGGAAATCCCACCTCCTCAAGCAAATGAACCCGTGAGAGCCTGCTGCACAAAGAAAAGGACATTCCTGTGGTCCTCTGGGGCTGGAGGGCTCTGCCACTCCAGCGTCTCCTCTCCCTGTCCAGGTGAGGCTGAGCTGTGCCACTGTTAGGCTGGTACCTGTCAGAGGGCTCCAGGGAGGGTGGTGCTAGACAGTCTCACACCAGGCATTGAGGCTAGGTGGCGAGTTTGGATTTTATTTGAAAACTAGTGGACAGAGTGGAGCAGGGCTGTGACAAGTTGGAACTACATTTTAAAAGAATCACTTTGGCAGCAGAGAGTGGATTTTTAGGGGACAAGAGAGGAGGAAAGGAGACCAGAAGTTAGGGACCTGACTGCAGGAGTCTTGTGAGAATTGAGGGGGCAGTTGGGGGCCCCATGGATGCGCCTCCTTCACACCCACACACCCACACTTCACACCCACAGCTCCAGCCACCCTGCTTTTATCCCCTTGCACATCCCGTACCCCATTACATTTTTCTAAAAAAATTATTTCTTTTTGGTTGTGTTGGGTCTTAGTTGCAGTACATGGAATTTTTTCCATGCTCAAACACAACAGTTGCCCTTTGACCTGTGGGATCTTAGTTCTCTGACCAAGGATCAGGTTATTAACCACTGGACCACCAGGGAGGTCCCATACCCCATTTCAGCAATCCTCTAACCCAGGGAACACAGTTCCCACTACAAACCTTCCCTGGCTGCTCCCTGCCCCCCAAAACATCTGGCTCCACTTCATCTGATGTAATGATAAATGTGATAACCCTGTGTGATAAATGTGAAACCCTAAGTCTGTTTCCTCACTGAACTTCAGAGGACTCTTACGTTCAAATCTTTTTGTCATTCTGCCCATGGCCAGCGAGAGCACGCTGAAACAAGAGTGTGGAGATGAATCCATTGTCTGGCACCCACCTCCAGCAGCTGTGATCCTGACTGGGGTGATCAGGAAACCAAGGACCCCACGGATGAGCCCACAGGCTGGGTCACCAGGAGAAAGACAGCTTGGTAAAGTGGCCAAGCCAGAACTGGAGCCCACAGGGATGTGGGCTCCTTGAAATACTAAGAAAGTGTCTTCTGGAACCTCACTGTGCCAGAAGCAAAGGTGGAGGTGCCCAGAGCCAGAACCTCCCTCAAATGGAATCCCAGAGCAACCAACTGATTAGTTCCTTTTATCTCACCTACAACATCAGCGGTTGTTACAGGACCTCTGCCCCCGGACATGACCCAAGGCACTGCTTGTATTCAGTGTGAGTTCTTGACTCCATTCCTGCCGGATCCACCAGAGAAGTTGTCACCCACAGAGAGAAATGAACTCACAACAAAAGGTCAAATCATCCAATTATTTGGCTGCTGGGACTGGAAAAGGAAACGTAGAGGGAGGAGAAAAGGAAGTAGGAGGGGAGCTGGCCTGCCGGGGAGAGGGTGAGAAAATGGGGAAAGAATAAATACCTGGCTTTTTTTATTTTTTATTTTTTGGTAAACAAATCAGGATATTGGGCTTCTCTGGTGGCTCAGCGGTAAAGAATTGTTAGGTGGGTAGAACAGGGAAAAGGAGTCCAAAATGGCAGTGGCTACAGACAAGGAAGGGAAAAGCCCAAGAAAACGAAAAACGAAAGAAGGTCCGAGGACCGAGGACCGGAGTGAGGACCTCAGGTAAAACAAACAACACTCCTGGCTGGCCCAATTTACATAGGACAGGCCCAGAGAGAGATAAACATATAAATAGAGGAGCCAGAGCCAGCTCTCTCTCTCTCCCGCGCGCTGGGGCGCTCTTCTCGTGTCTTTAGATTGACGTACCCTCACGCTTCAAAGATGGATTTTCCTGTTATCTTCTAAATAAAATACAGCTGTAACACTGAGCTGTAACACTGATTTGTCTAAGAGCTATAACATGGTCCATTTGAGACCTGAGAGCTATAACATGGTCTATCCAAGACCTGAGAGCTGTGACTCGCCAAGGGGGCTTTAATGTCCATCACTCCAAATCTTTGTTGTGACGAGACAGAGAATCGAGGGACATACACTCTCGTGACAGAATCCTAAGGGCAATGTAGGAGAAGCAGTTTGATTACTAGGTGAGGAAGATCCCTTGGAGAAAGACACAGCAACCCACTCCAGTACTCTTGTCCATGGGGTTGCAAAAGAATCAGATACAACTTAGCGACTACACAACAACAAATTAGGATATTATTAACACTTACAGCGGTGAAGCCTAAAGCAGGGAATGGCAACCCACTCCAGTATTCGTGCCTGGAGAATTTCATGGACAGAGGAACCTCGTGGGCTACAGTCCATGGGGTTGCAGTCAGACACTACTAAGCAATTAGCACACACACAATAGTAAAGAATGTGTTTTATTAAAACACAGCAAACTCTTTCAAGGTGAGTTAGACCAGGACTATACACACTGTGTTCCAGAGGCAGGGGCTGATCCATGAACTGTGTGGCTGGTCCAAGAAATAATAAGTACAGAAGGCAAGAGAAATTGTTAAGCAAGTTTTATAGCAATTTCGCAGAGTAATTTTCTGACTGTTGAGTCTAATAATCAAAACAGGACTTGCGTTTTCTGGATTTATTTTCAAAATATCATATTCTTAGTGTAAGGGAGGCAATTTTTACCTCTGCCCTTTTAGGGTTTTTGGCTGGGCCTGAGGATTAAATTGACATAAAACAGATTAACAGGAGAAAAGCACACACCTTTATATAAAACAAGTCTTATATGACACAAGAGCCCTCGTAAGAAAATGCAGACTCAAAGAAAGTGATAAACCCTCAATGGTTTTTATAGTAGTTTGAACAAAGAGGCAATTGTAGAAAAGAAAGAAAAACATAAAAGAGGCTAACGGAAGATGAGAATTATTTCAGCAAGGTCTGTTTGTACAGAATTCTGGGTTCAACTCCCTGGCCTTGATAATAACAATATTACTTTTCTCCCAGTATAGGGAAGGCATCTTCCATCTGGGGGTTTTAGCTTCTGCTTTTAGGCAATACCAAAGAATGCTCAAACTACCACACAATTGCACTCATCTCACATGCTAGTAAAGTAATGCTCAAAATTCTCCAAGCCAGGCTTCAGCAATACGTGAACTGTGAACTTCCTAATGTTCAAGCTGGTTTTAGGAAAGGCAGAGGAACCAGAGATCAAATTGCCAACATCCACTGGATCATGGAAAAAGCAAGAGAGTTCCAGAAAAACATCTATTTCTGCTTTATTGACTATGACAAAGCCTTTGACTGTGTGGATCACAATAAACTGTGGAAAATTCTGAAAGAGATGGGAATACCAGACCACCTGAACTGCCTCTTGAGAAATCTGTATGTAGGCCAGGAAGCAGCAGTTAGAACTGGACATGGAACAACAGACTGGTTCCAAATAGGAAAAGGAGTATGTCAAGGCTGTATATTGTCACCCTGCTTATTTAACTTCTATGCAGAGTACATCATGAGAAACGCTGGGCTGGAAGAAACACAAGCTGGAATCAAGATTGCTGGGAGAAATATCAATAACCTCAGATATGCAGAAGACACCACCCTTATGGCAGAAAGAGAAGAGGAACTAAAAAGCCTCTTGATGAAAGTGAACGTGGAGAGTGAAAAAGTTGGCCTAAAGCTCAACATTCAGAAAACAAAGATCATGGCATCCAGTCCCATCACTTCATGGGAAATAGATGCGGAAACAGTGGAAACAGTGTCAGACTTTATTTTTGGGGGCTCCAAAATCACTGCAGATGGTGATTGCAGCCATGAAATTAAAAGACGCTTACTCCTTGGAAGAAAAGTGATGACCAACCTAGATAATATATTCAAAAGCAGAGACATTACTTTGCCGACTAAGGTCTGTCTAGTCAAGGCTATGGTGTTTCCTGTGGTCATGTATGGATGTGAGAGTTGGACTGTGAAGAAGGCTGAGCACCGAAGAACTGATGCTTTTGAACTGTTTGTTGGAGAAGACGCTTGAGAGTCCCTTGGACTGCAAGGAGATCCAACCAGTCCATTGTGAAGGAGATCAGCCCTGGGATTTCTTTGGAAGGAATGATGCTAAAGCTGAAACTCCAGTACTTTGTCCACCTCATGCGAAGAGTTGACTCATTGGAAAAGACTCTGATGCTGGGAGGGATTTGGGGGCAGGAGGTGAAGGGGACGACAGAGGATGAGATGGCTGGATGGCATCACTGACTCGATGGATGCGGGTCTGAGTGAACTCCGGGAGTTGGTGATGGACAGGGAGGCCTGGCATACTGTGATTCATGGGGTCGCAAAGAGTCGGACACAACTGAGCGACTGAACTGAACGGAACAGAACTTTAGGGAGAAAAGAAGGAGAATCAGAATACCCTTCTTACATCTGCTTTGTTAAAAATGTATTTTTTAGCTTAAACTAATCTTTATGCCAAAGCCAATTTCTGTGTAGTGGGAGGGGTTGCACTGGTCTCTGTTGCTGCCTGCAGACTTCCTCTGGCCGTGGCGCGCAGAGCTGCTCTTCAATGCAGTTCACGGGCTTCTCATTGCAATGGCTTCTCTTGTTGCCAAGCACATGCTCTCAATCTCAGCCTCAGTAGTTTCGTCACAGGGGCTTGGTTGTTCCCCAGCATGCAGAATCATTCTGGTTCAGGGACTGAACCCATGTCCCCTGCATTGGCAGGCAAATTCTTATCCACTGTACCACAAGGGATGTCCCAAAGCAGCATATTTTAGAATGGTATACTCTGCCACCCTTCCCTGGTAATTTTTAATGTATTTTACAGAAGTAGTCAATCCTAAAGGAAATCGACCCTGAATATTCCTTGGAAGGACTGACGCTGAAGCTGAAGCTCCAATACTTTGGCCACCTGATGTGAAGAGCCAACTCATTGGAAAAGACCCTGATGCTGGGAAAGATTGAACACAAATGGAGAAGGGGGCGACAGAGGATGAGATGGTTGGATGGCATGACTGACTCGATGGACATGAGTTTGAGTAAGCTCCAGGAGATGGTGAAGGACAGGAAAGTCTGGCGCACTGCAGTCCATGGGGTCACAAAGAGTCGGACACAGTTGAGCCACTGAACAACAACAACAGAATGAGTGATCTGTGACACACTGGCCATAAAGGAAAACAACCCTGTCCTTCAGCCCTAGAGGCTTTGAGCAGTGCTGAGCCCAACTAGGGGAGGCCCGGAGGGAAGAGGCTGGGCCTCAGCTCGTCCCGTGGGGGACAGTGCAGAGAGGTTTCTTAGGATCCTTTGAAGAACCGAGAACTGAGCCCCCCTGGAGAGGGCTCAAAGAAGAGGAATGACCAGAGCTAGACAGAAAAGCAGCCACAACCATGGATGGGCACTGTTACAAAAAAAAGAGAAAGAGGATGTCTTGCCATGGGCAGTCAGAGAAATATCGAGTGTCCCCTCCCTGGTTCCACCATCAACACAAAAAGAATAAGCACAAGAAACAAGGACCTACTGTAGAGCACAGCGAACTATATCTTGTAATATATCTTCTATCCCTTGTAATAGCCTATAATGGAAAAGAATAGATATATAGATATAGATATATAACTGAGTCACTTTGCTGTACATCTGAAACTATCACAGCCTTGTAAATCAACTATATTCCAATTAAGAAGAAGAAAACACAAGAGCGAAAGGGTGTGAGGAAGAAGACAACCCTCCTTGCTCACCTACTCCCCCCAAGACCTAGCCATTGCTTTTACAGTGGCATTGAGAGGAGATTTGAGTTCACTGAGCCTGAAGTGCTTTAAACATTGAAAGTATTAGTAACCAAAATGTGACTCTCGGAGCAGGTTGACCCTGGAGCCACACATACCCAAGGCAGCAGCACAGGCCTCCTGGGCCACCCTCATGATCCCTGTGGGCATCACTGATGTTGAAGTCAACTCAAAAATCCTGGATTGTGCTGGGGACCTTCGCTGCCTTACGCTTCCATCTCGATATTTGGGGCAGAATAAAACCAGATGATCTGCCTCTGAAAGAATCAAACTTGGGGAACTCTACACAGCCGCCTCTGGAGGGAGGGGAAGAAGCGTGTCCCCCAAATCCAGCTGGGGAGATGGCACAGCACCCAACTTGCCAGACGATAGCGTGATCACGGCTCCAGGTAGAGTGTCACGTGTGTGCAGATCAGCATATCCAGGATTTCAAGTTAATGGGATACATTACTGTGCAAAGAGAGGCCTCTTTGAAGGCTGTGCTGGGTCTAGAAAGCTGGTAGAAGTTTAATAGAGAGGGAGCAGTTTGTTTGTTTGGCTTTTTGGCCAGAGGACAAAGACTGTGGCAGCCTCGGACTGGCCAGCATTTCAGAGGGCTTCCTGGGTAACAAACGTACACAGAGTGACTTAGGTCTGCGTCTCAGAGTCATGGACACCTGGGGCGATAAAGCCAGACTCAAGGGCACCCTTGGTATGGCTCATAATTCTGTGAATAGCAATAAGTCACATGGAATTATGACGATCAGCCCCGCAGGGTGATACCATCCCTGGCTGCAAACAGTGGTGGACAAGCTGGAACCTCCAAAAGCAGGACCAGGCAGTGTTATCCTGACCTAAAAAGTGAGACAAGCTGGGTCCGGAACGTGAGGAGGAGTCTGCTCCCCAGCCCGGATCCTCTGTAGGCCGGCGTGACCCGCCCTGGGACACTTCCTGTCCCCACCACTGTGCACCCTAAATGTACTCCAAGACAGGCACAGCAGAGAGTGAATGCAGGCCGTTTTGAGATTGAGCTGAATTCTCATCCCCAGAAAAGGGTCACGTGGGGCAGAGTCTGGGCAGCTCCCCAGAAAGTGGAACCATCAGCCCAGACTTTCTAGAACACCCTCTTGCATCTTTCTGTTCATATGCAAAACTTCTCTTTTGGGGGGAGGGTGTGGGGCGGGAAATGGCTGGTTATTTTTCATTTTCAGACGGTCAAACATTCTCATTCTCACAGGGTCAAACCAAGGTTTAAGGATTAGAGAGGAAAGAAAGCAAAGACTCTGCCAGCTCCCCCCAGCTCAGCCCTCAGGCAAGCCTTCCATGGACCCCGCTACCCAGTGTCCTTGGTCATTCATTTAGTAGGTCCAAGTGTAAGGAACCGGGGGGCTTGGGGTTGCAAACAGCACAGCCCCCACGCTCCAGAGAGCCTCTGCTCACTGAGCCCACGACTCCCTCCAGGCTGGCTCAGCTTCTTCCCTTGTCTCCCCGAACCAGGCCAGAGGCCCGGGATCAATCTGGATCCCTCCTTCTCTTTTCCTCTCCATCACCACCCCCTTCCCCATCATCCAATCAGTCACCAAGTCCTATCCACCTTACCTTCTACAACTTCTCAAACCAAACTGTTGATAACTGATGAAGAAGAGGCCCGGCTATGTGGAGATTCTCATGTTGCATCCCAGTTAAACTGCTTTTAGTTGAAGGAACTGCAAGACATGAGACCCAGCTAAGCATGCAGTCAGGCAGGCTTTACCCCAGATGGGGGTCAGGACCTGGGTTCTGGTCCCAGAACGTGAGGCACTAGCCAGGCATGAGGAGGAGCCATTTCCTGTGCTCCTGGTCTGTAAGAAAGTAATACATAAAAACACCTCTAGCCCCTGGTCAGTGCTTCCACAGTTAAAGGGATTTGAAGAACATGGCAAAGAACCTGGCTGCAATGTGGGAGACCTGGGTTCGATCCCAGGATTGGGAAGATCCCCTGAAGAGGGAAACGGCTACCTACTCCAGTATTCTAGCCTGAAAATTCCACGGACTGTATAGTCCATGGGGTCGCAAACAGTCAGACACGATTGAGCAACTTTCACTTTCACTTTCATCATCTTGTTTGAACCTCAAAGCAGACCTGTTTTTGTGCTGATAAACAAGGTCCTACTGTATAGCACAGAGAACTATACTCAGTATCCTATGATAATCATAATAGAAAAGAATATAAACAAGAATGTGTGTATATATAAATATACACGTATAACTGAATCACTTTGCAGTACAGCAGAAATTAACACAACATTATAAATCAGCTATACTTCCAAAAATTAAAAAATAGACGATCGGGGAAGGCAAGGCATGTTTTGAGGTTATTTCAGCCAAAGTGTCCTACGTGAGGGATGAAATGGGCACTTCCTGCTCCCTCCGCAGAGGAGGGGTGACACACGTCTGGTTCAAGCAAATTGAAGACCTCATCTCAACTGACTCACTTGTCTGTGACACACTCAAATGCCAAAGCAAACAGAGAAGAGGAGAAGCCTTGTAGGAAGAAGGAAAGCAGACACATATTTCAACTTATTAAGACATGTTTTTAAAGGCATGTATTTTTACCTGTGGGACAAAAAAGAATGGGTCATTCTTTGGATGACCAGCCTGAGGAGGTCATCTGATCCTCCCAAAGTAATTCTTAGTGTGGAAAGAATTTTTTATTCTATTACAAGTTAGTCACTAATGGAAGGTTTCCTATAAGCTTAAATGATACATAATGGCCCGTCTCTGGGAACGCTGCCTCCCAAGCAATGAGCCTTAAGCTAAAATACACTTTTTTAGCTCGAAGGAAACATCCTGAGCAGGCCCACCTGTGAGTGGCCACAGGAAGAAGAAATGAACATATTCCCTCTGCAGTCTGGCTGGAACCAGTACTTTCAGCCCCCGTCCCTTTTAGTATAAAAGAAGCCTGTGTTCTAACTTGGGGAAGATGGTTCTCTGGGACACTAGGCTACCGTCTTCTCAGTCTGCTGGCTGTCTGAATAAAGTGGCTATTCCCTTCCCCCCAACAATTCATCCATTGATTTATTGGCCTGTCGTGCAGTGAACATACAAGTTTGGACCTGGCAACATTCATAACAATAACGTTCATAATAATATTCAGAATTTAAAAAGACTGAAAAGACACATCCAATTAAAACATGAGCAAGACTGGGACTTCCCTGGTGGTTCAGTGGCTAAGACTCCGTGCTCCCAATGCAGGAGGCCCAGGTTCAATTCCTGGTCAAGGAATTAGATCCCACATGCCGCAACTAAGAGTTCCTGTGCAACAATTAAAGATTCCACATGCTGCAACTAAGACCTGGTGCAGCCAAATAAATAAATATTTAAAAAAAAACATGAACAAGATTAAATAAACATGATATCTGGTGATGCACACCTGGGCGATAAAACCGTAAAAAGCTCAAGCTTGTGATTCCTATAAAAGTTGGGAGAGAGGCTACTGTTGGGGAAGGAACGATGTGGGTTAGGAGGGGACGCAGAGGGGACTTCTAGGGTGGCTGGAAGAGTCTCCCTTCAGACCTGGGTAGTAGTTATAAAGAGGTTCACCTTAGAATCACTCATTAAAGTCATACCTTTGTTTTGCATGGTGCATGACTGAAGCGACTTAGCAGCAGCAGCAGCAGCTGTACCTACACTTTACTTTAAATTTTATTTGATTATTGTGTGTATACTTAAGTTTTAGTTAACAATAAAATAACTTTAAAAATCATACCCCAGGGCTAGTCCTGGTGCCATCACACAAAAACCTCCTTCCAGGGTTCGATGTCCCGTCCTGCCTTTGTCACCTTCGTGAGCCACTGAGAACTTTTCTAAGACAAGCCAAGGGCCAGAGAGATTTGTTCTAAGCCAAAGAGTGTGTGTGTGTGTGTGTGTGTGCGCATGCGTGCAGAAGTGTGTGTGTCTGTGTGGCCCCATCATATGTATCACCCCTCACTTCTCAGACTGTACCTCATGGGGCAGGTGGAAGCCTCTCTCCTTTCATATACATTTTTTTCAGTGGCCATTTTTGGTTGGTTGGTTGGATTGCCTTTTGGCCGCGCTGGGTCTTTGTTTCAGCGTCCAGGCTTATCTAGTTGTGTCTCACAGGCTTAGTTGCCCTGAGGCATGTGGATCTTAGTTCCCCAAGCAAGCATCAAGCTGTGTCCCCTGCATATTGGAAGGCAGATTCTCAACCACTGGGCCACCAGAGAAGTCCATTCAGGGGCCATTTTCAATCTTCATAGTTCGGAGTTGAGCCACTCTACCCTTGAAGGAATCCAACCTGACTCTTAGCTCTCTAGAAGGTACTTAGCACCCCTGATTTGCCTCTTGAACAGCTCTTTCTTACATAAATCACTTGCATCGACTTTGCTCATCAAGTAAGCCTCACCTTGCGACCTCGGGGTACCACCTTCCCATCTCGCTCTGCTCTTTCCCTCTACTTCCTGCTTCACACTGATTGTTGCTCCTTTCTGGGTTTGGAAAGAAAATGGTGTTGGGCAAGGGGAGTTGGGGGAAGGGAGGAGAGAGATCCATAAGAGGAAGTGGAGAGGAAAGAAAAATAGACACACTTCCCGGCCCCTCTGTCCCAGACACTGCCCACGTGGCCACAGCCACCCTCTGCTGCCCCAGTGCAGGAAGGTCAACCATCCCTGCCCTCAACCTTCAAACGGGAACAGGCGGAGTAGGGGATGGGGGAGGGGGGGTCCAGCCGCCTTCTTCAGAGAGGGGTTCCTGAGCACGCCATGGAGCATTTATCGAAGCCCTTCTCACCAGCAAGGTCAGAAGGAGGGCAAGGATCCCAGAGAAGCCTGGGCAGGAAAGACAAAGTGGAAAAATCCCAAGTCAGAAAAGGAAAGACAAACAGAGACATCCGCTTAGGAAAAGGCCAGCGTCCACCACTCCCCAACGTGGCTGCCTGCGCCTTAGGGGCCCGCAGAGCAGAGCCTAGTCTTTATTTGTCCAGAACCAGTTTCGAGTGACTCTGAGGTCCTTGCTTTTCCCTGGGGCCTGCTGCTTCTCCTGCTTTCTTGTGAGTTATTTTTTCCACTTTGATTTTCTCTCCCTTGTTACTTCCTCTGTCTTCTGAGAAGGCCCCCAGCGAAGACCACCAGACTCGGGTGTGTGCCCACAGAGGGAGCAAATGAGGATCGAGGACAAAGCCATGATCCACGCCCTCCACCGTCTGGGAGGTCCCCCTCCCAGAACTCGGTCACTTTTTAAAAAATATATTTATTTATGTATGTATCTGGCTGTGCCAGGTCTTAGTGGTGGCTCGTGGGCGTCCTGCATTGGGAGAACGGAGTCTTAGCTGCTGGGTCACCAGGGAAGCATGGAGCTCAGTTATTTCGACAAGCCTACAAGTTCCAGTTAGAGAACACGTCTTCCATAGTAGTCAGGCTTGGGGGGACTGAGGTGACAGGAGTTGTAAGCTGTTGTTGTTCTTTTTAGTTGAAGTATAGTTGAAGTGGGTTTCCCTGGTGGCTCAGTGGTACAGGATCCACCTGCCAATGTAGAAGACATGGGTTTGATCCCCGGTCTGGGAAGATTCCCCGGAGAAGGAAATGGCAACACACTGCAGTCTTCTTGCCTGGGAAATCCCATTAGACAGAGGATCCTGGCATGCTACAGTCCTCGGAGTCTTGAAGAGTCAGACACAACTTAGAGACTGACCAACAACGATAGCTGATGTAATATCAATGATAGTTGATATTACACAAGTTACAGGCGTGCCATATAGTGATTCACAATTGTAAAGGTTATATTCCATTAACAGTTATTATAAAATATTGGTTATATTCCCTATGTTGTAAAGGCTGAGTTTGAGACGGCAGATCAGTGTGGACAAAGCCAAAGTTACACCCAAACTGGTATCAACTCAAGGCTTCAGTTCAGTTCAGTTCAGCCACTCAGTCGTGTCCGACTCTTTTCAACTCCATGGACTGCAGCACGCCAGCCTTCCCTGTCCATCACCAACTCCGGGAGCTTGCTCAGACTCATGTTCATTGAGTCAATGATGCCACCCAGCCACCTCATCCTTTGTTGTCCCCTTCCCCCCCTGTCTTCAATCTTTTCCAGCATCAGAGTCTTTTCAAATGAGTCAGTTCTTCACATCAGGTGGCCAAAGTATTGGAGCTTCAACTTCAACATCAGTCCTTCCAATGAATATTCAGGACTGATTACCTTTAGAATTGACTACTTTGATCTCCTTGCAGTCCAAGGGACTCTCAAGAGTCTTATCCAACATCACAGTTCAAAAGCATCAATCCTTCAGCTTTCAGCTTTCTTTATAATCCAACTCTAATGTCCATGCATGACTACCGGGAAAACAATAGCCTTGACTAGACGGACCCTTGTTTGCAAAGTAATGTCTTTGCTTTTCAATATGTTGTCTTGGTTTTCTTCCAAGGAGCAAAGCATTTCTTCCAAGGAGCAAGCATCTTTTAATTTCATGGCTGCAGTCACCATCTGCAGTGATTTTGGAGCTCCAAAATATAAAGTCTGTCACTGTTTCCATTGTTTTCCCATCTATTTGCCATGAAGTGATGGCAACAGGCAGCAAAGTTCCCTGGACCCCTGATGATGCCAGAGTCTTTGCTTTGTAACCTCGATCTGAGAGGGAGTATATCAATATTCCCTACTGTTCAGTCAATACCGACTTGCCAAGTGCCCGCTCTGACCCTAACACTCTGAAACTGTTGTGGGCAATGCCAAGAAGCAGAACTTCCTTTAGTTATCTTTCCCTTACTTATCAAGTGGTCGAAAAAGGACACACATGTGGGAAAGAATTGCATACTGTTATTTGTGGTTAATTTAATATCAAAGGGAACACACAGTTAATTTTTGCCAAAAGAGTTCAGAAGATCGGTGTCCTAGGGCAGCTGTAACAAGTCACCACAACCTGGATGGCTTCAAGCAACAAGAAATTTCTTCTCTGAAAGTTCTGGAGGCCAGAAGTCTGAAATCAAGGTGCTGGCAGGGCCGTACTCCCTCCAAAGGCTCTACATGGGAAGATCCCTCCCTATATCTTTCAGGTTCTGGTGGCTCCAGGAAATCTGGTTTGTGTCACCATCACTCCAATCTCAGCCTCTGTCTGCATGTAGCCATCTCCTCCATGCCTCCTGAGGACACTTGTCCTTGGATTTAAGGTCCAGCCGGGATCTGGGATGATCTCATCATAAGATCCTCAACTTAATTATATCTGCAAAGACCATTTTTAAAAAAATATTTATTGCAATATAGTTGATTAACAGTCTTGTGTTACTCCAGGTGTACAGCAAAGTGATTCAGATATACGTGTGTGTATGTGTTAGTTGCTTAGTCGTGTCTGACTCTTTGTGATCCCATGGACTGTAGCCCACCAGGCTTCTCTGTCCATGGGATTCTCAAGGCAAGAATACTGGAGTGGGCTGCCATTTCTTTCTCCAGGTCAGATATACATACTTGCTTTATGTACATTCCCTTCCCTTAAAGGTTAATACAAGATATCAGGTATAGTTCCCTGTGCTGGGCAGTAGGACCTTGTTGGTTATCTATTTTTTTAATTTGGTTTTTAATTGGAGGATAATTACTTTGCAATATTTTGATGGTTTCTGCCACATATTGACATGAATCAGCCTCAGGGAGACACATGTCCTCTCCCTCTTAAACAGACCTCCCACCCCTGTAGGTTGTCACAGAGCACCGGCTTTGGGTTCCCTGCATCATCCAGTTATCTATTTTATATATAGTAATCTGTACATTTTAATCCCAAACTCTGAATTTATCCACATCACCCTACTGCCATTTTTCCAAATATGGGCACATTTACAGGTTCTGGGACATGGACATATCTTTTTGAGCACCACCATTCAGCCCAATACAAGCAATATTTCCCATGTTAGGGAAACACACTTTAATTTTTCACTGACTTAGTCATATATATATATAATGTGCACCTGTGACAGGCCAGGCTCCATTCTAGATGATAGAGACCCAGCCCTGCAGGTTCTTGCTCTTCGCTGAGTTTCCATTCTGGGGGAGGACATGGACCATACAAAATTAGACAAACAAACAAGAAAAGGACTTCCCTGGTGTTTCAGTGGTTAACAATCTACCTGCCAAGGCAGGGGACATGGGTTCGATCCCTAATCCAGGAACAGACCACATGCCACGGAGCAACTAACCCCATGCGCCATGGCTACTGAAGCCCACACGCCCTAGACTCTGTGCTCTGCAACAAGAGAGGCCACCGCAGTGAGAAGCCCGTGCCCCGAAACTAGAGAGCAGCCCCTGCGTGGCACACCTGCAGAAAGTCTGCACAGCAACAGAGACCCAGTGCAGCCAAAAAAAATAGATAGATAGATATTTTTTTAAAGTGTGTCTGAGACATAGACATAATTTGTGTTTACCAAATGAATAGTTTGTTTTTTAAAAAAGAATAAAAAGCGTATTTAGTTCAGTCGCTCAGTCGTGTCCGACTCTTTGCGACCCCATGAATCGCAGCACACCAGGCCTCCCTGTCCATCACCAACTCTTGGAGTTCACTCAGACTCACGCCCATCGAGTCAGTGATGCCATCCAGCCATCTCATCCTCGGTCGTCCCCTTCTTCTCCTGCCCCCAATCCCTCCCAGCATCAGAGTCTTTTCCAATGAGTCAACTCTTCTCATGAGGTGGCCAAAGTACTGGAGTTTCAGCTTTAGCATCATTCCTTCCAAAGAAATCCCAGGGTTGATCTCCTTCAGAATGGACTGGTTGGATCTCCTTGCAGTCCAAGGGACTCTCAAGAGTCTTCTCCAACACCACAGTTCAAAAGCGTATTAGGAAATAATAAGGGCTGTTCAGGAAAATGTGCCAGGAATATGTGATAAAGGGACTCGGCAGCTAGTTTGACTCAGAAGGGAAAGACCTTTCTGCAGAGCTGACAGGAAGCTGAGGTCTGGGTGCCAGGAAGGAGATCAGGCAGAGAAAACAGCAGGAGCAAAGCCCTGATATGGGAGCAAGCTTAGCACACTCAAGGAGCAGAAAGAAAGAGCTAAGCCAGAGGATATGGTCAGAGATGGGGCTGGAGAGGCTGATTGTGACAGATGGCATAAACCCCAGAGACCAGGTAGGGAGCTTGGCTTTTATCCTAAGAGCCAGGAGTAAGCCATTTGGTTTGAGCGAGGAGAACACTGTGAGCTAAGTTATGATCTGGCTGCTTAGGAGACAATGGGCTGCAGGAGGGCAAGAGTCCATCAGGGGGATGAGTTAGGAATTAGGAGGTTGCTGCTGTCATAATTAAAGGTATGGATGGTAGCTTGGACCAAGTGTGGATGCAGAGACAGAGAGGACAAATTCTGGAAGTCTCCTGGAGGTGCAAGATTTCCTGATGGGTTGGTCAGATGGGGTGAGTAAAGGAGAGACTCGAGAATGGATTTTAGTAGCCAAGACGTGGAGGCAACCTAAGTGTCCATCCACAGATGAGTGGATAAGGATGTGGTACAGGGACTTCTCTGAGGGTCCAGTGCTTAGGACTCCAAGTTCCACTGCAGGGGGGCTGGGTTCGACCCCTGGTCAGGGAACTAAGATCCTGCAAGTTAAGAGGTGTAGCCAAAAAGTAAATTAAAAAAATAAAAACAAAATGATGTGGTACATACATACAGTGGAATATTACTCAGCCATAAAAAATAATGAGATAATGCTATTTGCAGCAACATGGCTGGACCTCTAGGTTATCATGCTAAATTAAGTAAGCTAGACCAAGAAAGACAAATATTATATGTAACTGTTTATATGTGTTGTCTTAAAAAAATGACACAAACGAACTTATTTACAAAACAGAAATAGACCAACAGACATAGAAAACAAACTTATGGTTGCCAAAGGGAAAAGAGAGGCAGGGATAAAGTAGGAATATGGGATTCACACATACATAACACTATATATAGAATAGATAATCAGCAAGGACCTACTGTATAGCATAAGGAACTTTATGCTCAATATTTTGTAACAATTTGTAAGGGAAAAGAATCTGAGAAAAGAATAGATACATATATATGAATAACTGAACCATTATACTGTACATCTGGAACTAATGCAACATACTTCAATATGTTCAATACAAAAAATACAATACAATACAAAAAAATACAAAAAATTCGATACTTCAGTATAAAAATTAAAATAAAAAATAGATCTTAGACGTATCCTGGTGATCATTTCGCAAGGCACATCTGAAGCTAACTGTTATATGTCAATTATATTTCAAGATAAAAAAAAGTCAACATACTCAATGAAAAATAAAAGGAACGGATATTAGGTTTTAGATGCAAGTAACATCTAAACATTTAGAGCTTCATGACATTGTACAAGAGACAGGGATCAAGACCACCCCCAAGAAAAAGAAATGCAAAAAAGCAAAATGGCTGTCTGAGGAGGCCTTACAAATAGCTGTGAAAAGAAGAGACGTGAAAAGCAAAGGACAAAAGGAAAGATATAAGCATCTGAACACAGAGTTCCAAAGAATAGTAAGGAGAGATAAGAAAGCCTTCCTCAGTGATCAATGCAAAGAAATAGAGGAAAACAACAGAATGGGAAAGACTAGAGATCTCTTCAAGAAAATTAGAGATACCAAGGAACATTTCATGAAAAGATGGGCTCGATAAAGGACAGAAATGGTATAGTCTTAACAGAAGCAGAAGATATTAAGAAGAGGTGGCAAGAATACACAGAAGAACTGTACAAAAAAGATCTTCACGACCAAGATAATCACGATGGTGTGATCACTCATCTAGAGCCAGACATCCTGGAATGTGAAGTCAAGTGGGCCTTAGAAAGAATCACTATGAACAAAGCTAGTGGAGGTGATGGAATTCCAGTTGAGCTGTTTCAAATCCTGAAAGATGTTGCTGTGAAAGTGCTGCACTCAATATGCCAGCAAATTTGGAAAACTCAGCAGTGGCTACAGGACTGGAAAAGGTCAGTTTTCATTCCAATCCCAAAGAAAGGCAATGCCAAAGAATGCTCTAACTACCGCACAATTGCACTCATCTCATATGCTAGCAAAGTAATGCTCAAAATTCTCCAAGCCAGGCTTCAGCAATACGTGAACCGTCAACTTCCAGACGTTCAAGCTAGTTTTATAAAAGGCAAAGGAACCAGAGATCAAATTGCCAACATCTGCTGGATCATGGAAAAAAGCAAGAGAGTTCCAGAAAAACATCTATTTCTGCTTTATTGACTATGACAAAGCCTTTGACGGTGTGGATCACAACAAACTATGGAAAATTCTGAAAGAGCTGGGAATACTAGACCACTTGACCTGCCTCTTGAGAAACCTATATGCAGGTCAGGAAGCAGCAGTTAGAACTGGACATGGAACAACAGAGTGGTTCCAAATAGGAAAAGGAGTACGTCAAGGCTGTATATTGTCACCCTGCTTATTTAACTTATATGCAGAGTACATCATGAGAAACACTGGGCTGGAAGAAGCACAAGCTGGAATCAAGATTGCCGGGAGAAATATCAATAACCTCAGATATGCAGATGACACCACCCTTATGGCAGAAAGTGAAGAGGAATTAAAGAGCCTCATGATGAAAGTGAAAGAGGAGAGTGAAAAGTTGGCTTAAAGCTCAATACTCAGAAAATGAAGATCATGGCAGCTGGTCCCATCACTTCATGGGAAATAGATGGGGAAACAGTGGAAACAGTGTCAGACTTTATTTTGGGGGGGGGGCTCCAAAATCATTGCAGATGGTATTGCAGCCATGAAATTAAAAGACGCACATTCCTTGGAAGGAAAGTTATGACCAACCTAGATAGCATATTGAAAAGCAGAGACATTACTTTGCCAACAAAGGTCCATCTAGTCAAGGCTATGGATTTTCCAGTGGTCATGTATGGATGTGAGAGTTGGACTGAGAAGAAAGCTGAGCACTGAAGAATTGATGTTTTTGAACTGTGGTGATGGAGAAGACTCTTGAGAGTCCCTTGGACTGCAAGGAGATCCAGCCAGTCCATTCTAAAGGAGATCAGTCCTGGGTGTTCATTGGAAGGACTGATGCTAAAGCTGAAACTCCAATACTTTGGCCATCTCATGCAAAGAGTTGATTCATTGGAAAAGACCCTGATGCTGGGAGGGTTTGGGGGCAGGAGGAGAAGGGGACGACAGTGGATGAGATGGCTGGATGGCATCACCGACTCGATGGACATGAGTTTGAGTGAACTCTGGGAGTTGGTGATGGACAGAGAGGCCTGGCATGATGCGAGTCATGGGGTGTTAGAGTCGGACACGACTGAGTGACTGAACTGAACTGAGCTTCTGGTTTTTATTTTTCTTTTTAATTGTGATCAAACCCACATAATGTAAAATTTACCATTTGAACCACTTCCTGTAAAATTCAGTGCCATTAAGTACAGCCTTGGACAGCAAGGAGATCAAACTAGTTAATGCTAAAGGAAATCAACCCTGAATATTCATTAGAAGGACTGATGCTGAAGCTGAAACTCCAATACTTTGGCCACCTGAGGCAGAGTTGACTGAATGGAAAATACCCTGATGCTGGGAAAGACTGAAGGCCGACGGAAAAGAGGGTGGCAGAGGGTGAGACGGTTGGATAGCCTCACTGACTCAATGGACATGAGTCTGAACAAACTCCAGGAGATAGTGAGGGACAGGGAAGCCTGATGTGCTGCAGTCCATGGGATTGCAAAGTGTCCAACACGATTTAGAGACTGAACAGCAAGTAGAGCTACAATATTGTGCAAACATCACCTCTATCCACTTCCAGGACTTTGGGGTGTGTGTGTTTTCTGCACTAAACAATCCGAGTATTCATCAGATTCTGTGGAAAGCAAGAGAGCACGGAGTTCCCTGGCAGTCAGCACCAGTGTCTCTGATGGTTGCTCCCGTTTCCTCCTTTCCAATGGGCTCCTGGGCACAAGGCATATGGTGTCATGCTTTATTTTTCTCTTGATTTTACCTCAGCAGAGCCTAGGAAAAGTCTTGGGCATGGCGCTGGTTAGTGACTTCCCCTCGACCCTCATGAGAACCGAGGCCCTGTTACTCCATCCCCCTGCCGCCCCCAAGCACACACTTCTGGGTGAAGCAAGGGTGACGGTCCTTTTGACAGTGACCTGAGGCTTTGCTCCCTCTCGTCCACAGGGGATATCAGTTACAGAAAGGTTGGCTGAAGGATAAGAGAGCTGATGCTGTCAACTGAAACCCCAGAGGAAGCAGACACCTTGCAGAGACCTGCAGAGGGGGAGGAGGAAGGGCGAAGCTGAAGGGTCTGAGTGGCCTCGTTTCCAAAGAGACCCTAACCTTAAACAGAGAGCTATCTGTCTCTTTAGGGGTCTTACATCAAGCTCTGAGGAAAATGCCCCAAAGAGGATGATGTTGGTAAAATGACTAATGTGCATAAACCTACAGTAAGGAGTTTTACTTTTCTAAAAAAAGATTTGGGGGAAATTAGAGTGAGGTACGGAGAAAACAATGCTTATTTTAAGCTGAATTAGTTTAGGTAGGGGAGATAAATTAGGAGTTTCAGATTACCATATACACACTGCTGCTGCTGCTAAGTTGCTTCAGTCGTGTCCGACTCTGTGCAACCCCATAGACGGTAGCCCACCAGGCTCCTCCGCCCATGGGATTTTCCAGGCAAGAGTACTGGAGTGGGGTGCCATTGCCTTTTCTGATATACACACTAATATATATTTACTAGGTAAACAACAAAGACCTAGGAACCATACTCAATATCTCGTAATAACCTATAATCTGAAAAAGAATATACCTATATCTATCTGAATCACTTTGCTGTACACTTGAAACTAACACGACATTGTTAATGAACTATATGTCGACTTTAAAAATTTTATTTGAAGCAGAGAGATTCAAAAGCAGGCTTGGAAGTCAGTCCAGCTGGTTGGGGGCCTTAGAACCCTGATTCCCGCACTGCCTCTGCTTGAGTTTCACAAAGTACATGCTCATCTTTACATATTTCAGAGAAGTCATCTGTAAACTTCGGAGGAGGAAATGGCAACCCACTTCAGTATTCTTGCTTGGAAAATTCCATGGATAGAGGAGCCTGGCAGGCTATAGTCCATGGGGTCACAAAGAGTCAGACATGACTAAGCAACTGAGCACATATATGCAAAATGGGGTCACATCTACCTCACAAGGTGGGAGGATCACATGAGATAACGTGGCCAGTGTGCTTAGAATAGTAACTGTCCACTATTAGCCACTCAACAGAGGATGTTCCAACTATTAAAAATTAGATAAAGTTCTGGCATGGGAATATACTCCCCGTATATTACTTTTTTAAAACATTAAAAGCAATATGTTAAGTGTGATTCCATTTTTGGAAAGGAAAAAATGTATGTATTTATAAGTACATTTGACATCAGTAGGGGAAAATATAGACGTATATACACCCCAATTTGAATTTAACATGCATCTCATTTTCTTTAGTGCATATATTAGTGGTGCAACACAAAAATAGACATTTAAAAATATCTAGACCTGAGCTGACTGCCCAATTCAGTAGCCACATGTGGTTCCTGAAATTGAAAAGAACTAAAATTAAATAAAAAGTAAAATTTTGTTCTTGGTTCCAACGATAGTTCAGCGCTCTGCAGTCACACGTGGCTAGTGGCTACTTCATTGTACATCACAGATGTGAACAGTTCCATCATTGGTCAAGGGGACCAAGGGGAGGGGACTTTTGGGTGATCTTTTCTTTTGCTATCCAGTGGGAAGGCTTTCTCCTAACTTGCTCAGATGATTTTAACAGGACTTCTCAGAAGACCCTCCTTAAGCCATTCAGACTCCATTTTCACCAGGCATCAACCTACCTAAATGTAATTTTTGTTATAATATTTGGGTAACAACCTTGATCAGCCTTTATTTCTTTCCAATTATTTTTTAATATACGACAATTTCACAAGAGATGAGAAAAGCACATTTATCAAGCAGCTTCATTTCCTGCTTATGAGGATTCTGGGGGCATCAGAAAGACCAAGGCTCAGTCAGATTAATTTTCCATAAGGAAGAAAAGAAAGTGCAGTCGCTCAGTTGTGTCCAATTCTTTGGGACCCCATGGACTGTAGCCTACCAGGCTCCTCCATCCTTGGGATTCTCCAGACAAGAATACTGGAGTGGTTTGCCATCTACCCAATGAAAGAAACACTGCCAACTGACTCAGTTCTCAAAGTTCTTGATCAAAGATCAAGAATACTTTGATCTAAGTATTCAGATCAAAAATAAGCTGCATTTCAGGGGCTCCGCAAACCCTCACTATATCAAGCCCAGGGCGTCAAAAACAGCTTGTGCTACTTCAGGAGGTAAGAGCCCAGGGGAGGTTAGATTACTAACCAGTGTGAACCCGCCTATTCCACTCCTCTGGGAGAACCCGGGATCCGCGGGCTTGTGCTGTCCTCTGGCGCCCCCAAACGGGTGCTTAGGGTTTATCACATATAGGAAGCTAACACCCCAACATTACTCCTTGTGAAAGCTCTGTTGTGTCTGACTCTTTGAGACTATTTTCATGGAATTCTCCAGGCAAGAATAGCCATTCCCTTCTCCAGGAGATCTTCCCAACCCAGGGACCGACACCCAGATCTCCCGCATTTCGGGCAGATTCTTTACCATCCCACCGGGGAAGCCCAAGAATACTGGAGTGGGTAGCCTATCCGCTCGCCAGAGGATCTTCCCGACCCAGGAGTCGAACCGCGGTCTGCTGCATTGCAGGCGGATTCTGAGCTATCATAACTCCTTATGGTGAGATAAAGACTTTCTGCCTTGGGTTCTCTACAAGTTCATGTACCTTGCCTTT